>NC_084823.1:33437044-33760611 GCF_958449725.1 Rosa rugosa
CACCGCGTTAGAAACAGCAAGAAGCTAGGGTTTTAATATTGTTGATACCCTGATAGTTCCATGCCATCTAAGGCTGAGCATGATGAGAAGGAGATCAGAGAACCGATGCATGACGGTGCTAGAGAGGAAGCAAGATCGGAGAACTGACGAAGTTGCGAAAGAGGAAGGGAGATCAGATTATGAGATTAACATGGTGAATCTTCTTGTGTAATTTTTCTCGACTAGTTCATACTAGTATAATTCTTTTAATGGAACGAGCCTCATCGTAGAGTCTTGAATAACAAATCATTAACTGAATAAACAAAGAAGAAATTTTAATCAATTAATGAAGATAACAACAAGTTTATTAATTTGCAGTGTGGTCTTTTGGAGTACATGATAAGAATAGAGGCACATTTTTTATCCCTATTTCAAAGATCACCAAACAAATTCACACTATCGCCATGCTGTGTACTAATGAGATAAACAATGTAAAGAAATTGTTAATATGGTTCAATCCAAATTGCCATGCCCTTGGATGATAACGGCGATACAATGTTACAATTTCTTTATATAATTAATCTCACCAGCTCCTCTCGGTCATACTCATAGAGAAATGTAAAATTAGAATTAGTCTATAGAAGATTTAAAGAGACAAAAAAAAAAAAAAAAAAAAAAAAAGTTCTCACGTACTTCCTCACTAATGCTTTTTCCAAAATATATTGTTTCTCTACAAATTGTTTTTTGGAGGATAAGCTCATAAGCCCAATCGAAGATACTAAAAAAGAACTTAACTTGAAGCTAAGTCGCTAATAGTCCAAGGTACAAATACAATAGAACATTCTTGATCAAGTTTGAGCTATCTGAAGGAAACAAAACATACCATTAACGCAAAAGCATATTGAAACAAGGTGGAAATCATAAACTTATCGAAAGTTGTCATGTCGCCAACATCTCAACGTCTTTTTTTTTTTTTTTTATTGCATTTTGCGTCCTCAAGGGACTCATGGGTCAATTTACCTATATAAAAAGAGGTGCAAAACAGAATGTGCCAAATGATTTTGTCTCATCTTCAGTCATTCGCACTGCTCTAACTCTAAGCATTATGAAATAACCAAAGAAAGGAGACTGCACAAGAATATTAGCCTAAATCTCTTTTAATGTGATACACTAGCCATAATAGTTGTAATCTTCTTGTTGCCATAATAGTTGTAATCATCTTGTCTCATCCAATATATAGATGCTATTGGATGACATCTCAACGTCTTGTTAACAACCAGTCGATTAGGGTTTGTTTCATGCTCAAAAAATAGGGTCTATTTCATGCTCACAAATTAAGGTTTGTTTCATGCTTACAAATTGTCGTTGAAGGCCAGACGGGCTATTTTGCCAAGTTAAAACCTAACCGAATGCATGTAAACCAAATCTGCAATTAGTTTCTTCCAAGTTCTACATGTTTAAGCCCCAAGTACTACATAATTAACCCTAATTAATTAACTCTATACATTTGCATGCACAATACGAGCCTCATAGAAGACTTGCAATTTTCAAATAATTAACAAATAGGGAGTCCGTGTTCTGTAGTATATATATGGTCTCCTTTTAAGATTAGGACTGTCAAAATTGAAACCAACAACTCATAAGTAAGTGAAAACAAACAAGAAATACCGATCAATATACCACAGTAGATACTACAGACCTACAGTACTGCCACCTGTTGTATGATAGATTTGTAACAAATGACAAAAGACAGTGAGAGTTGGAGAATGATGCCAAAATTATACCCTCTTATTGCATACATCTGAACATTCCGAGGTTTCTCAAACGCCTTGGTATTTTCGCATCCAGCTGGTTAAGAATGTCCACCACCATTGTTTATAACTCTATATACAAGTCTCCTTCAACTTCCTCAACTCGATCTAGCTCATTGTGTAATAATCGAAAGGGTAATGGCTGAAGTAGTGAGGTCTAGTAGTCCTGAAGCTGGAAGTGGTAGAGCTGCGCAAGACCGAGAGTTGATCCCGGCGAGGCGAGACGTGGAGGAGGAAATTTCGTATTCTACTCAGGATGCGCACGGTACCTCCATGAAACTTCAGAGGGCTAGGGAAGCTTACAAAGCGTATGCAGGGGTTGAAGAGAAGCCTAAGAAGGTGGAGGTTTTGAGTTGGTATTTCTATGAGCTGTGCTCTCACTTCGTTCTTACAGTTCTTGTTCCTATCGTCTTCCCGCTCATCCTGTCCCAAATTATAAAGCTGCCGGAGAGTTGGGATACCTTGAGCCCCAAGAGCGGTGCCACTTGCACTCACAAGGAAATTAACCTGTAAGTACTGCACCTCCTCTCTTGGCATAGCATCGATCATTTCGATCGAGTAGATAATTGAAATATAGACTTTAGATAATTAAGTCTCGAATGAAGAATATATAGGGAAAACTACATTTTACTACCCTCTAGCTCTACCCCTACCCAAAAAATCACTCCCTAATATTGTTTCAATTTTGTGGTTTGCTTTCCACCCTTATCAAGTCTAGGGTCTTTTTATCCCGAAGGTTTAGGAGAGTGTTTAGTGCGGCTTCACCATGAACAAACTAAGACTACCACATCTGTCATCGGACCAAGCTTCAGCACATCAATTACAACTACAATATCCTGCACTTTCCAGATATATGCAATGTCGTCCACCATTGACAATTTTACAGAAAAACGGCCGTAGGCTATAAATCATTAACGGAAAACTTAGGTTCACGTATCAAATTGTCTTATGAGTTATACTTCAGTACATATATATGTACGTGGTAGGATATAACCAAGCAAGCATTCCTTTGTAAATTGGGGTAATATCATGTTCATGTAATTTGAATCTTGAATATTGTGGTTTTTCAACATTGCAGGTACCTTCGACTCACAAAAAGGACAATACTCTCCAAATACTCTCCCCTAGAATGGACTTCAATTTCTTGGGCTATAGGTCTAGCTATAGCTTCTCCATTCCTTGCTTTTGTTCCCATCGTCCTTGACCATGGCTACAACCAACCCATCATTGCCGTAGCCTCCATAGCGATGGGGTCAATCTTTTGCCTTCCAGCTGGTTCATTCAAAAATATATGGATCTTCCCACCATACATTGCAGCCATAGTAGCTTCAAGCGTCATCGCCACCGCCTGCCACACCCGCCACCTCGGTCTAATGGTTCGAGGCTTCACTGGACCAACTCTTCACAAGTCCCAATTCCCATCTCGAAGAGCAGTCAACTCTTGGCTCTCCCTCTACGCAGCCGCCGCAGGATCCTTGGGCTCAGCAGTCATCTCATCATTTACTTACCGTATGCTTAAAGAAAAGGAGGAGGTATTGAGCCTTTGGATTGTTTCAATCTTTAGTGGCATTAAGTGGCTTTGTGGGATATTCCACTTTCTCGTCACTAATAGACCTTGTATCAGCACACCAGTATCATCAAACTCCCGTCACGCCCTTTCTATTTTCAAGTTTCCTCATGCACTTGGAACCCTAGCTGGGATTTTTGTCTCCTCATTAACAACCATGTGCCTTTTCACTGGAGGAGTGCTCTACCTAGTTGGAGAACTATGCTACAAACCAAAATCTTTGCTCTACTTCTGGCTAACGTATTTCATCTCCCCTTTGATTTCCCTCCCACTGTTACATCCCCTGCAACAAGTCATAAAAGGTGACGCTGTGAAAATGCAACTTCTGGGCTTCTTTTTATCTGCAGCAACTTCCGGGTTTGGATTCTATTTCCGGGGCTCACCTTGGCACCAACACCATGTTTTGTTCTTTGCCGTTCTTCAAAGCACATCTACTGGGCTGTTACACGCTTACGGACGAGTTCTGTTGATGGACTGTTCTCCATCTGGGAAAGAAGGTGCATTCTCTACATGGTTCTCATGGACGAGAGGTCTTGGCATGTGTGTAGGGTTCGCAATTGCATCATCGTTTCCAGGAAATGTAAGGACTTCTTTTGGGCTGTCATTTGGTACTACCATCTGTGGAATGGTGATTCTGATTTTTGGGAACATCAGTGATTTTGGAGGAGCCAAAGCTGCAGGGCATGTGAGAGGGGACAAGTATGATCATCAAGCATCACCTGTTACTGGCCTTGATACTGCTTATGAGGTTGAAGAACCAGTACTGCAAGGGCCATAGGCAAAAGAAGAGAGCAAAAATATGTACATCCTGAAAATTTCATATAGGTCCTTGAAATAACATTGTTTTTTTGTTTGGGATAGTCTGAACTATTTGTTCTGTTGATAATAGGTCAAATGACCAACTGTCCATGTTACATTTATTTCACATATTGCATGTCGACTATTTTTGTGGCTTTACAGTAAAAACTTACCATACCCTACCACAAAGAATTAAACGTCAAAAAGACAATCCCTTTTGCCTGTTCTTGTCCTAGTATAAAGCTTTGATCTCAAAGTAAAGATTTGATCTCAGAGTAGTCCATCAAGTCAGAAAGAGAACATCATTTCTAATCAATAACAGTAAAATGAAACTCTTCTAATGAATTGCTGAGCAACTACTCATCCCGAAAATACAAATTCAAGAAGAAAATAGTGGATTATTTCATCAGCCACAACCTCACGTGTGTACCAACAGTTGAATCTAGTGCTGGTCTAAGAGCTGAAAGGAACTCAGAAATGTAAAAGAGAAGGAACACAATTTCAAATGCCTACGGGGTTCCCTCTCCACTCCATGAACTGGCAGTACCTAAATGAGATTCCAAAGCTTCAAGCACAAAAATTGAGCTTCTTCATCACTTTGGCATAAGCAGGATGGACGAGGGCAGGTAGTCTCAGTCTACGCTTGGATATCTTCGACTGCATCACAAGTTAAATTCAATTAATTACATGAATATATATGTTTAGAGTAATTTTGCATTACATACAAAAAGTTAGCAAATCATGCATGAACTCTCAAATGTTAAAAAACAAAAAAATAAAAATAAAACAAAAAAACATCAAGATGACCACCAGTGAATACATCAAAAACTCGCTAGCCATCAACTCCTTTTTTACAAACAAGAAAATTCTACAGAAGAACTGCTTTCAGATCTGCCAAAGTAGAACAAAAGAACAAGACCCTAAACAAACTACTTCCAGATCTGCCAAGTAGAACATAAAGTATCCCAAAACTCAGTAGACACTGAAGCCCATACTGTGATTCTCAAAAATCCTCTAGTTCCTCTCTCTACCCAAATTACCCAAACTCTGATGGCACAAAACGGCTCAATAAAACTTTTGCCTTCTTACTATCACAGTATGACCACATGTCTTGTGACTTCAACAGAAAGTTAAAGACATGCAGCTAGAATCACCTAACTGGAAATTCTTCTCTAAACAGGCTTAAACTTGTGGATAAGGCCATAGGGCAATGGAGAAACAAATGGTCCACATCAGTCCCTTACACAATGAATCAAATCACCACATTTCTATTTGCCCTACCATTAGCAAATAGCAACTATCCGAGCAAGATGTAGTACCTAAAGGTCCTAAGCCTTCCAACTCAAAGAAGAGTGGAAGGGAAACACACTAGAAGATTTTAATCTCCACCTTCTACCTTCTAAAATCTGTTCTACAAAAAGACAATCAAGCATAATATATACCAAAGACTGCAAAAGGTTAAGCTCCCCAATTTTGAGATTTGACTGTATAGTCTATACCAATGACTGCAAAAAGCAAAGCTCCCCAATTTTGAGTTTATTTGAAGTTCTTCAACAGGCAAATTGCTAAATCAAAAGAAGTACAAAGTTAAGTAACAAGTCTAGCAATAAGAACACTTGTGAAAAAAGAAAATTATCAGTCAACTATCGTCCCTAAACCTAATCTGAATCGCACTTCCACAATAATGGCAAGACGAGAATTGTAACCTCGATAAATGTTTTCACGGGACTGAAGACTTTAAGATGTATTGGCTATAAAGCATAGCTTATTTGTCATCCTACCTACTTTCACATAACTCATACTTGTTTCTAAGATAGCCTTTCTAAGTGTCTCTTGACCAAAATTAAAAAGATTCAATTGTGCATTGCCACCCAGAGGAAGTTCTGAATATATCATAAGCCAAAATCCAACTCAATGTCCCAGAAGCTTCTAATCGTAATACTTTACTCTCTTGTGAGTATATACACAAGTAACCACTTCCTTGTTACCTTCCAAACCTGACACTCAAAGAAAATCTGCAACTGAAAGTAGTAGAATCATCTGCTATAGATTGTCCCAGCAGACCCACTGAAGCCCATTAAATCTTCTTCCGATCCCATTTCTGCCTGTTTTCTTATTCGATATCCATTCACTATTTGCCTACATATTTCATTTCATGCTTCAATATCTTCCTGCCATCCCACCTGCTCAGTTACATAAGTTATATGAAGTGAACTTCCCTACATCTCATTTGAAGAGAACACTGCATGTCTTCCCCAAAATTTCGGTCAATGAGTAACTCTTACAACTTCTACCAGACAGCCACCCAACTTCCAGCATCCCATCTTGTATCAATATTCCAGTGACCAAGCAACACATTAATAATTTCAAGATTCTGACACTCTAGCTTGTTTATGCAACTTAATCGCAACACATCAATTTTGTTTTTAATGCTCTTGGACAACTAATTCAGCCTGTCAAATTCCAGGCCACTGGCAACTGCATCACCACATTAAAATAATAAATAATTAAATAATTAAAAAAAATCAAAGTTTTGGAACAAAATGATAATACATAACGATGAAACAAGATGAAGAAGATTATCATAAATAACAAATAGGTTCCTTCATCACATAAAATTAATTTCTCTTCTCTCACTAAATTTCCCAGTGACTCTCCAAATTTTTAATTTTCTCTTCTAAACTTCTCTAGCTCTCTAAAAGGCTCTCAGCTGTTATGTGTTGGCTATGCCTAAAATATTTCTTTTCTATGAACATCTCTATTTTAGGTATTCGGGGAATCCTCCTTAATAGACGAAATATTCCTATTATGTCAATGCCAATTGAATCAATGTTATTCCGCTGGACCTCTCCAAGTTCAATAAGAAAATATTTCCCCTAGGGCATACTTGCGAGCAAAGTAAAGTGGTCTCGAAATAACAATTGGAAACCAAAGCTGCCATTGAAACAAGTTACGAAAAAACTACTGCTTTCATAGTTGAGCCATTTACCCTGCAATGGGGAGGTTAGGTAACATTGCCTACCTTTCTCTCTTCATTTAGGAACCTGGTGGTGGGGATGTGAAAGCTCAATAAATCAAGTTTCATAATTAGGTTAAAATAAGGAACTCCTGCATGGCTTTACATGACTAGTGTTTTGACACCTGGCTATGATACATCTCAATACCAAGCCCATGGTCAAAACGCTCTAGAAAAATATATTTGGTCAGATGGACCTTTCTCTAGTCTTAATCAGGTTTAACTTTACCATACCATGGTAGTTTCTAGCTTGATCAGAACTTGGATTTGAACCATGTTCAGCATTGAACTTATTATACCTACAAACGATGAATGAGATGTGCTTATAGCTGAATTTTGGTTAAAACCTTGGGCCAGGTTCAAGTCAAATGGTAGTTTCTAAGCTTGATCAGAACTTGGATTTGAACCATGTTCAGCATTGAACTTATTATACCTACAAAAGATGAATGAGATGTGCTTATAGCTGAATTTTGGTTAGAACCTTGGGCCAGGTTCAAGTCAAAATGATTGAATAACCTAGCTACTTAGGTGCTACTCTTGGATGTAGAAACTAGCAATATTGGGCTCCAATATTTCCACATACACACAGATATAGCAAACAATCAGCTTCCATAAATTCAAAAGAAACATGGACAAGGAGTCCACATACGAAGAAACCAGAGAAGACATTTTTGAGCAACAAACAAGAACACTCAACTGCCACCAAACCAGTATAAGCAAAGAAAGAACCCTACTGCTTTCCTACCTAAACAAGTAATATGGGGGTCCCAATATAGTCCTATAGCCCATACCATATAGGTGAGATTACCCCCTTGGCGACATAATATATCTCAGCGGTATTTGGGCCTCTTCCTTAAGCGTGGGCCTAGTCAAATGATCGATGCTATAAGATAGTACTGAGGAATTGTTAAAGGAACCAAAGTAGGCTCCCACCACTGTAGAATAACTACAATAACAACTAAATGCATTTGAAAAGTTGAGTCCAGTAAGAAAACGTCCTAAACTAAACTGAAAAGGAAATAGATAGCTGGAAAGTTATAATAGTTGTTACTTGTCTTTTCTAAATGCATGAGTCTTGAAGAAACAATTACACTAGAAGCACTTCCATGACACAACTACTTTATCCAAGAGAGTGCAATCAGACATTCAGAAATAACTACATCACCACATCCTGTTGGTACAGAAACAGCACACACACTATCCAGATTAAGATTTTTCACCATCTCACTCAGTAACCAACTTAAACTGTTCAAGCTTTATCTAATCAAAGAAACCATCCACCCGCACAAAGACAGAGAATTTTTATACATAGACATAGAATTAAGAGTGCTCCATGGGAAGCTTTTTGATCTCTTCACGATGGAAGCAACCAATAGGAGTGATAGATGGGTAAAACTCTATTCCATATGAACTAGTGTGATTGTGTGAATATACATGATAGTTCTGATCTTACTCTCATTAAGCAATCATCATGTTTATGTTTTCCATTACACATAGATCAATGCAGTTCTCTGACATAAAATTATGTACAGAATGGAAAGACAGACCCAAGAAGTTGGCTACTTATGTTTCCAAAAGCACCTACAAGTGGCAGAACTATATCATTTCAAGAAAATTAGTTTTTCTAACTTGGGCCAAAGAAAGAAAAGGGAATAAAATAAGATAAAATAAAATATAAAATAAATAAACAAAAAACCTAGTGAACATGATTTCTAGGTTGGGTCAATTTTCTGTATTAAAATGCATCATTCCACACATGTAGTAAAGCATCAAGTTATATAGAATATGAACTTAAACTGAAGTCTAACAACTTGCTAGTTTAACATTGACCAACTCTGGATATCAACCCCAAGCATTGAAAAATCAAAGTGCAAGATGGACCTTCAAATGTGCATTGTGCCGCTTCCCCTCCCTCCAGCGTCGAATAGTGCCATCATTCAATAACTTAAACCGGGACTTGTAAGACCTGATCAAGAACTTTCAAAACCAATTACCATACGAAACTTCATAACCAATTCCAAAAGATAACATAGTTAGATGACTGAAATGGCACACACTTACGAGTAACCCTTGATTTTGTATTTCTTTATCTTGGAAGTAACTGGTGTCATTGGCTTTCTCCTCTTCTTACGCTCGCTTGACGAAACATGCCGCACTTGAACCATCTTCACATACACATAATACCATTCATCATCAAAGTGCACTTAACAACACCATATGCAATCCCACATCACAATCCCATTTATTCTGTTAAAAATTTAATACTTAATCATAAAATATTTTTTTTTTTGAATGAAAATTATAGTGAGATAATAGCATATGATATTATAACAATCAAATATCTGGGAATTGTAAACATACAAGATTTTGTTGTTAACTGATCTGATGAAGGACACCTACTGAACTCAGGCAATGTTTAATTATGAAACAATGCATCAGTTGCCTTTAAATCAGTAAACATGTTCTTTCATGAAGATGTAAAACAAGTATCAATCCCAGTATTCTCATTCATTTGATAAAAAAAAAAAAAAAAAAAAAAAGGCATTCTCAGTCATTATCAATCATCCTTCAAGCACCAATGAGGACGCAACTTTTTCTTAAGGAGACAGAACCAAGTTCTAGACTTGATCATTGTCAATCTTAAGACGAAATTATCTCCACACTGGTGCTTGAAGGATGATTGAGAAACATCTTCTAACATACAGCGATCAAAACTTCTTCCAGAAGATAGACGAACACAGATTGTGTTTGTACACTCTCAGACTAACTCTTAAACTCTAATATGGAATGCAGAAATTCATTAGATACACACTTCCAGAAGATAAGAAAATTTATGATGCAAACAATTGATTTCCAATGTAGGAGTTTGTAGCACCTATTTGAAAGGATATGCCTCTCTGTTTTAGAAGTTAAACCTTCGGCTAAGATGATCAGTAACTCATCTTCGCAACATATAACTTCTTTCACACGCATCAGAATCGGATCAGTTCGGATTTTCATTCAAATAAATTCAATTCTGATTAAATTGACTAACATGTTAAACCAGAAATAGGGTAAACTGCACATAACAAAGAATATCGAAAGCCCAAATAAGTCAGGTGAACTACAATGCGAAATTTATATGCTTTCCAATAAGAAAATTATGACATTAAATTGTCTCAAGCATTTTCTCAATTTCACTAACCTGGCAAGCAATACAAAACAACCCAAAAAAAACTTACTGAGATGGGAAATGTTGAAGAGCGAAGAGAGGCGAGGAGCAGTGAAGGTTGGGTTGGTGAATGGGCATTGAAGAGGGACGTTGAGCTCCATGTGTGGCTGCTATTTGAAGCGAAATGAAGAGGGCGAGAAGATCGAAGCAAGGAAGAGGAAGAGGAAGAGGAGAGAGATGGTAGAGTCTTGTGGGCTGATTGTAAGGGTAAACTTCGAAGCTTGGAGCATAATCGCTGCATCATCACCGTCGAGGGTTTTACTGAGTGAGCTTTTGGGTTCTTCTTCTTCTACTTCCGGTTCATTTGGCGGACTCTGATTTGGGGGATTTGTAATTTTGTAACGTAGGTCTCGGATGCGGACGGGTTTTCATTCTAGGGGTTTGGGTTTTGATCCAAATTTAATTTAATTTATTTATTTCTAAGAATGAAAATTTTATTTATTACTTTTTTTTTTTTTGAAATGGACCGGTGCAGTTGCCCTTAAGCCTACTAATATAAATGGAGGCCCTCTTCTGGTGTCAAAGGCGTTCACCAATTTTTAAAGTGACACAACTATCTTCTCACAAGAATAAAAATGGAATAGTACAAATATTATGATAAAATGTTATTATTGTAATTTGCTAATTGTACGGTTTAGAAAATTTTGGAAACTTAGGGGGATGTATTGTATGTGGAATTAGTGGAACTTTTTAAGAAATCTATGGAATTTAAAAGTTTAGATTTATTCAATATAGACTTTCAGCAATCCATGAAAATCTTGGGGTATTCGATTATGATTTTTAAAGACTTTATGAATTCTACCAAAATCTAGGGGTATTCAATTATGACTTTTAAAAATGAATAAAAGTTTAGAGGTATTCAAAATTTCATTCATACTTATGGAATTAGAAAATCAAGGATAATCATGGACTTTGTAGTGTTAACTATACATATCAAATTCCAATAATTTTCTAGCCACCTGTTGAGTCACAAATTACTTATGCAATTGTGCCCCATAATTATGAAAATTGATTTGTCTTCCATGCTATTTTATCCTTTTTAATCCATTTCCTTTTATTTGTAGGAAACCTTGCATTGAGAATAAAATGACTATTTGAGGCTTGAAATGCGGAGATTTGAAGTTAGGAGAAGAAGACATGGAGATTGGAAGAAAATTGCAAATCGACTTTTCCAACGATTTTTCCGGCAAACTTTTCCGGCGAGCCGCCACTCATGGAGGGTCTTTTCTCCAGCAAAGGAGGACCATAGTTGTGAGAATCTCCCATCACTTCAAATTCAAATATCTCCCTACACCTTGTCCTTTTGTCACCTTGCCAATTTGAGAATATTTGGGGGACAATGGTGTAAGAGCATCTCTTGCACACTTTGGGACCAAAGGGGACACACATAGCTGATCAAAGAGAGGCCAAAGACCAATTATTCAGAATTCTTGACTCCATTCAATCATCTTAATCCCATCCAAGATCCATTTTCTCTCTAGAGAAGACACCACCATTTCCACCACTAAAACCACCATCTCCACCTCTAAGACCTCCATTTCCACCACTACAACCTCCATTTCCTCCACCATTCAACACCACAACTCACCTTAGAGATTCCAAATTTCACTTTTCCTACCAATATCAAGAGCTTGGAGCAAGGAGAAGGAGGTGACTACCACCACATCATGTTCTTGGAGACCCATCTCCATCACCTCTTCCGGCATCATCAATAGTCACCATTTACTCCCTATCTCTTTATATATTTGATGTTTAATAGAATGTTGAAGCTTGTGTATCTAGCTATGTGTGAGTAGTGAACTAGTTGGGGCTAAGGTTGAAAGCTCTAGCCAAACTTGCTTGTATTGATGCTTTTGTTTATAAATTGATGCAAATTCATGTTGTCATTCTCACATGCTAAGTCATAGTTGAATGCATTACTTAGACCTAATCAATTTGAGTTATGTGTTTGCCATGACATGAAGTTTTTCCTAGAGATTGATTACCTTTAGGCAAAAAGGGAGCGCGCATGAAAGCACACCATATATGCATGTGAGGGTAGTGAGCTAAAATCACCTAGAGATAGGATTGGTTTGCTTGCTTGGTTACCTAAACTCTAAGCTTTATGCATTTAGGGGCAAAGGATTGAGACCTATCCGGTAATTGAATTTGTCTCTAGGTAGTTAGCTCTAGACTTATCCGGTTAGAGTTAATAAAATGAAAGGGGTTTAAGCCTTAGTAGTCCTATCCGGATGCTAAGAGGGTAGTTGGACAATTAACTTTGCATCATTCATATTCAATTGCTTTAATGTTTGCAAGGGAGGCAAAAAGTGAAACCCGATGCCCTAACTCCCATCCATTTGATAACAACTTATTTAGTTTAGCTTAGTTTATATTACTTGCTTTCATTGTTTCAATTTGAATAGAAACCAATCTCAAAATCAAAATCAAATCTCTATACACCATCTTGCACATACTCACCGGCCATGAACTTTGGTTCACTTGTGAGCCTTTGTTTGTGATTATACATTTGCATATTCTTCTAGTTTTTCCTTAGGTTTTCCCTAGCTAGGAAAGGATTTACCAATCCTCGTGGGTTCGACATCCTTACTTAATCCCCTATTCTATAACTTGTACCTCTTGCACTTGAGGGTGGCTTCAATGTTAGCTAGACTAAAGATTTGAAAAAGTATATCAAAGATTTTTATTTTTTATTTTTTAAATCTATCAAAGTTTTCTCTCTGCACGCAAAGATGTTGGTTATCTATCATCTCTCTTTCTTGTTTCTTCTTATCTCTTCTCTAATCTTTCATGATATCAATATTTTTTGATACCCAACATGGTCATTGTAGTTGTTAAATGTGATTTTTTTTTTTTTGGTTCAATTGTGATACTTGGAACCCTAATAGCAATAAAAAATGATTTATGAAACCCTAAGACCCAAATATTGTGGTCTACCCCTAAAACCTTGAATAGTGTTGCTATGAAATACTAGGTTTTGTCTTATTAATTAATTATTCTCATCTATCATGGTTCAAGGAAAGCTTGAACAATTGAATTTCGATTGATTGATTATAGATCAAGACATTGATCAATATTTTTATGATATATGTTAATAGGTGAAAACAAAATTGATGAGAATAATTAACCATAAGCATCAAGTGATCTATATTGTATCCTTAAGTTGATTGGGAGATTAGAAATGAGAACAAACTAGATAGACAGAGTAATAATCATTCATTTGAGTCAAGTTATACTAGAAGATACTTGACCATTGAAGAGACAACGAGTTATTATCTTGCTTTGCAATTGGATTGCATTGGTTGTGTTCTTTGTTTTTTATTTTTATTTACTAGAAAATCTATAGAAGTCATTCATAATAAAGTATATAGATTTTCAAGAATCAATAAAAAGTTTGTTGCTAAAATCAATGGTTTTAAGAAATCAATAGCAGTCTACCAACTTTTTAAAAAGTCTGTGGACTTTTCAAAAAGTCTGTCAATTAAAAAAAGTCTGCACAAATCCAAATACAATACACCCCCCTTAGAAATCAAGTCAAGCAAACGTGGGATGAAATCACGCGAGAACGTGTCATTCAATTCACTGCTTTCTTCATCCCATGATCAGCAGTTTGATTTCCATGACCATTTATAGTTCATACAAAAGAAATTGAATATTTTTATAAAATATGGCTCTGACTCTCTCTCGGGAGGACTATCGTCTGTTCCTCTCTTTGGTGAGCGGCGGCGACAAAACCTTTCATCTACTTCTCTTTTCATATTGCGGCGGCGATATACCTATTCGTCTGTCTCTCTCTTCGGGTCAAGGACTGAAAAATCGATTTTTTCGCCGATATTTCGGCAAAATTTTCTTTTTTTTCGTGTGGGCGATATTATCCTTACATACCAACTTAAGGATGCTCCATCTTCCTTCGGTACCTCAGATGGTTGCAGTTGCTCTAGAGCTGACGGCAACGGCAGAGCATCCTTTTCCTTCGGTGCCTGGACCCCGGCTATCCTTTCCACACCATTGACCAGCCTGATAAATTCCGGAATGGAGTTACGGAACTTGAACATAGTGTAACATCCCAAAGAAAACGTGGAGATTACAGTGAACGGAGTTTTTTTCCTTTCACACATGGTTCTGAACCTCGACCACGTGAGCACACGACGGGCTTGTTCACGAAATTGGCGGAAGTCTTTAGCCCCCGAAGCCCAGTGACGGGATGCGTTCTTGAAAATCCTCCTCCACCCCTCGCGCCCCGCCACCGTAATTCTCCTCCACCCCTACCACCACGTTATTTGAACATGCGTAAAATTGTTTTAAAACACACATACTACTTTGTCCTTTCCTTTCACACATGGTTCTGAACCTCGACCACGTGAGCACACGACGGGCTTGTTCACAAAATTGGCGGAAGTCTTTAGCCCCCGAAGCCCAGTGACGGGATGCGTTCTTGAAAATCCTCCTCCACCCCTCGCGCCCCGCCACCATAATTCTCCTCCACCCCTGCCACCACGTTATTTGAACATGCGTAAAATTGTTTTAAAACACACATACTACTTTGTCCTTATATATTAATGTCAAAACGAAAATAGAGTGTATGCAAATTTGTTGAAGGCTACCATAATTAACTTTTCTATTCACCACCATCCCTTAACAATCAAACAGTATAACACAATAAGTTAATAACCTAGTTTTGACAATAATCTTGAGTGATCTGCCAAAATCCAGATCTGAGAAACGGGAACTAAAAAATTCCATGATAGTTCATGGAAATGCTAAGGAACGTATGCTGAACAATAATATATAAATTTAAATTGCATTTAGAAAGTAAATCAAAAGTCATAAAGATGATAAACAAATGATACAGAGAGCTAGCTAGGTAGCTTTATACCCACTCGTGTCATTGGGTGGTTTCTTTTAAGCACTTTCAGCTTATAAACAATAACTCACTGTTGATCCGTGGCTAATCTACACGCATACGAAAATGCATTTTCTATTAATATACGGACTTTACTTTTCAATGAAAACAAATTAGTCTGTTCATTTTCATTTCTATATTGGTATATTAAGCATATTCTCACTCCTCTGTACTTGCTTGTTAATTGTTCAGATGCTAAAAGGTTAAAGTTGCGGTGAGTTTTCAAAACAAAAAGTTTAAAGATTATTAGAACATGAACAACAAAAGGGTTTTGAAACGAACATACCTGATCCTTAATAATGTGAAATTGAATAATAGATTATACACAAATTTATTGAAGGCTACCATAATTAACTTTTCCTTTCTCTACCATCACAACTACATCATTCGAACGATCAAACACAACATATATTTGGCTCAATTTTACTCGATTAAAATTTAGACAACTGTTGCGCAATGATCCCAAAATCCTAGTCGATCAGTAGAAACATATAGATTTAATACGAAGAGAAACAAAAACAGAAAAACAGATTTAATACGAAGAGAAACATGCCTTCAAGCGTTCATGTCTTACAGAGGTCATCAATGGTTTCAGTTAGATATCCTAAACCAAGAGAAACAAAAACACGAAAAGGAAGAAGATCGGAACAGAATTAAAATTCTCAGCAAGCAAGTACACATGTAAAAAAGCATGATACATATTACGTTCAAGGAAAGAGAAAACCAATTTAAGGAATGATGTACCAAGTATATTCCACCCCTCAAACGCAAACTTGTCAAATTGAAATAACTAAGCACAGAGCTTTTGACCTCTCTAAACAAACACATATTTAATTGTTTTTCTCTACTTCCCCGATTTACTCTTATAAGGAAAAAAAAAAAACAAACCATTAATAACAAATTCTTCAGGTTGATTAACAATTAAACAAACCAACTCCTGAATAAATTTGCAAAATCCTAGCTACTTGGTTTGGGTTTTGTTGTCCTCTGGAATTCTTTTCTCAATCTTTTGGCTTTACTGATCTCCTTCTTTTGTATGAACTATAAATGGTCATGGAAATCAAATTGCTGATCGTGGGATGAAGAAAGCAGTGAATTGAATGACACGTTCTCGCGTGATTTCATCCCACGTTTGCTTGACTTGATTTCTAAGTTTCCAAATTTTTTTAAACCGTACAATTAGCAAATTACAGTAATAACCTCTTATCATAATATTTGTACTGTTCCATCTTTATTCTTGTGAGAGGATAGTCGTGTCACTTTAAAAATTGGTGAAGCCTTTGACATCAAAAGAGGGCCTCCATTTATATTAGAACAGATTAATTTTGATTCATTAATATTTACGTTTTCTTTTTCTGATGGTGGATGTTGGTGATTATCTTCCCCAATTCTTATTGTCAATTTGTCATTTTTATTTTGTTTTGCTGTAGTTTTTGGAACTAGAAAGGTTACGTTATCTGCTTTTAACGTGCTGGCAACAATGGCCCGATTTTAGTATTAGTTGATCATTTACACAGAGTTTCAGTCTCTTCGTGCTGTGAAGATCAAGCAAGTCCATAGAACTGGGTCCAGCTCACAGAAACAAGGTTCGAATTCCTTTATTCAATCCAATGTGTAGGATGCTTTCCAATTGCTATTACTTTATATAAGTGTGTTCAGTGCAAAACAAACTCAAATTTAGGCTTATTGGGATATTGTATTGGTATAGCAGGTTATGGAGGTTGTGAAGATGTTGGAGATTAAGCTTCGAATTGGATAGATTTTGCCCAAGTTGTTTCAGGTGATTGGCGATAACTTTTACTCGGTCAAATTATGCCACCAAAGTTTTTGTTGTATCAAATGTCTTAGAATTCTTGAGCAGTTATGAATTTCTGCATTAATGGTACTCTAAACTACTTCCATCTATTCAAAAATTAGCCTTGAACTTTTATGAATACAATGGCTTAATCTGATTCCAAAATAATGCAAATGGTTATAGTCTCCTATCTTATGCCTGTATTCTCCAACAGTCATGTGTTGGCTGCCACTCAGTTTATAAAACCTAACATTTGATTAACATTCAGTTTGTTTCTCTTCTGCAAAAATGATCGAGAAAAAAAACTGTTAGTATATCATGTATTGGCATTCCTCACTTTAACAAAACATCTCTCCTATTAAGCCCATGGGTTAGGAGTCCAAGTATGCAGCCCAAGTCCATAATTGGTTAATTATAATTTATCCCACAATTGTGTGGTTGTCTTGCTGTCGAAGACCCCCTTGAAGACTTGAAGATCTGTTTGCTGTCAGCTTCCCCCCATCTTAGCATAATTGAACTTGCCTCTTCTTCTCTTTGGGGCTGCCTTGCTGTCAAACACCAAGACCAAGTTTGAAGAAAAGTTCAATTGCAACTTGCAACCTCATCTCAGTTTGCTGCCTTGTTGTCGTGGTTCCCAATCCCATCTCATCTTGCTATCTTGTCCAAGATCAAGCTTCAAACTTGAAGATCAAAAGAAGACCCCTCTTCATCATGGCTCAAGTAAGCTCTTACATGGCATCTCTTTCAAAAAGTCAATGGTTTTTCATGGGTTCCCTTCCTATGTCAGTTTTGATTATGGAGCTTGAGTGTTTTGGGTTCTTGAATTGGTTTCCCAATTAAAATTAGGAGCATGGGTTTACATGGGCAATCTGAAATTATGGATATGGGTTTACCTACTCCAATTGAGATTAAGGGTTCTTTGAGTGAACTGTCCTTTCTCTTCCTCCTATATATATATGGGTACTCTGTTCATTTTCGATCATTGAAAATATTTGGGTTTTCAATCCCTTTGTTGTTTAAAGTTCTATCTCTTTGGTTTTCTGTTTTTCAAAGTGTCTTGTTCCATGTTGAAAACAATTTGAAAAACAACAAACCATTCAATCATTCATACATATCATATCTTGCATCCCATGAGGTCATTTGGGTATTGCAAGCTTCAAAGGTGAAATCTCCAAGACGAACTTGTTGCGGTCATAGCTTGTTTCATAGTTGAGATTTCTGAGTTGTTCACTTGTGTAAACAATTAGCAAGGAGTGATTACAAACTGTCTAGTGAGTCAGTCTAGAGAAGTTGCCGCGTCCAGTGCAATCTTTGTTTTTTGTAATCTTGTAAGTTGTTGTTCATTAGTGAATTGGTTTTGGTCTTTCAAGAGTTAAAGGCCACGCAGATGTTTTCCCTCGATAGGGTGTTTACTGCGTTAACAAAAATCTGCGTTCTTTAATGCTTTAGTTGGTTTGCTTGATTGTTCAACATTTTCTGTTCAATATTAGCACTCAGGATTGATCACCCAGTTGCAATCCCTGAGAAAGTTTTTGAACGAAAAAATTGGTTGTGAGCCTATTCATCCCCCCTTTAGGCTCCTTCTAGGATCTACAAAAACAACTTCAAAATATTTGAATACCAAACAATCATTGTTGAATCAATCTTTCTCCTATAAACTTCCTCCATTTTTAGAGCAGCTTAGACCAATATGGTCAGACCTCAAATTGACAGCTTTAGCTCACACAGCTTATAGTCACTCATTGTAATATAAACTGGACTTCAGTCTAAGCCTCTTAGTTTCAGAAACTCAGATTTTAACTTCGGAAATACCAGTTTGTTAAGTTTAGCTTCTTTTACAACCATTCATTATTTGCTTTTATGCGAGGCTGGATCAAGTAGGGTGATTCTTCTGTTTCTTATTAGAATGCCTTACCATTTTCTTTTACAAACATAGATACTTTGTTGTCATGCTAAACTGGTTATATATTCACCACCAAATGCTAAACTGGTTTGTTATCTAACATTACTTATGTTTATACTAGGCTGGTTTTGAATATGGTTGTAATTCTGCGTCGGGTCTGCTCAATTGAAAATTATGATAATACCTTATACCAGATTCTTTATCTGTGACAAACTATGGTACTGTGATGTTTATCATACACTCATTTTACATCTATTTGAACAAAAATTACAATTATTTGAATTAAAATTACAACATTGAGAACAAAGTTACCATATTCATTTACACTATTTACATATAATTAAACAAAAATTACAACATTAACAACAAATTTGTTCAAAAACTTGTAACAAGGTCATAGGTGGTGTAATTACCATTATTAGAACTAAGATTACACAAAATAGGACTCAATATTACTATTCTGACAACAAATTTGTTGTCACATTTATAAATGTGTGTATGAGATATGGGTATGTATTATAGAATTTTCCTCTTTTTCTTTACTTGACTATTTGACAAGATCAAACTCACATTTTTCTATTAGTTTCATGAACCAAAATTAATTAACATTCCAAGATCTTTTCTTCCCCTGTTTGAAAATCTGAATAGATATCTAACAAAGATGTTTGTGTATTGCATGATCTCTCATAGCATATTACTGATCATAATAATGGTTTGTATGGAATTCCTTTCTAACTTCAGTTCAATTGATTATGATGTAGTCAATTTAGGTTGAAAGATTGACTTTTTGTGCTTGGCCTCATTTATCATTGATGCCAGTTATTAATGTGTAAATATCTGTGTTTGCAGGTGACTGTTTTGAGCAAGAAGCTTGATTTCCTGCTGTGACTAAACGTTAAGAACTGCTTTATTTACTTATTTTGATCCCGCAGTACTTAGATCAAACTGACTAATTGTCCAACTGTCTCTGTGAGTTAATTTCTCAGTTTCATTCGGCAAAGCAGGAAACCTTCTCTCAATTTCTTAAATTATGCTCCTACCTTCACTTGGTTTCAATATGAGCGGTTGGTAGGCAAGTGCAGAGATTGTGCCTCCCTAAATCATGTTGGTGCACTATGCCTGCATGGCTGCATCAGGCTCATTAGGAGGGAAATTGGGCGACGTTGGCGACTCAGGTGGCGGCAGTGGGGAGTTCGATTGGAGAGAAGTAAACTAAATACAAAATATTGGATAGTAGAATGTTAGGAACCATCACAAAACGCAGAGAAACTGTTGGAAACACTTAAAGCTCCTCTATCTCTATTCAAAATCGTGGGAGTCCGATTGGAGAAACCAGGATTAGAGGGAGATGGACAATGGTGAGACGAGTCCTATGTCACTGGTTTGACGTCGTGAGGTAACCGAATGGTAGAGATCTGACGGGCCTTGTTTGTAAGTTATTCCAGTCGTTAAAATGAGTGTGCATTTTGGGTTATTCTTTAATTGAATTTTAACAAAAAATAGAGCACTTAATAGAGTTAATCTTCAATTAAGTTAGAGTACAAGTGTAAAAAAATGGTACGAGTAACAAAATAGGTAGAAAATATATCGGGACAGCTGAAATGCTCCTTATTTTATGGTTTTCAGACAGTCAATAGAAAGCATATGTGAAAATTTTATATTAATAAGTCAATAAAATTACTCATTTAACGTGTGAACCAATTACATTCACCCGATCGTTCAGAATCGTGATACACTTGGTGGTCTGAGTTTATATTATTAGTTTATACGACCTACTTGTTGCTGCTGATTGATTCCCTCAATTTAATTTGTTTTTTTTCTTCTTCTTTTTAACCCTGCAATGATTTTCACCAAATTCTAATAATCTTATTGGCCCGGCAGGTTAAATTATTCGGAATCTTTCCAAACTGTTTCAAATATTTCAAATGAAGATGAAGAGTTAGGGTTAGGGCTAGTTTGGGATTGCTGTGACTTAAAAAAAAAAAAAAAAACTGTTGCTGCTGTGTTGTGAGAATAATCGACTGTGAATTAAAACAGTTTCGTGTTTGGTAAATAATATTTTTAAAAGTGCTGTCAGTACATAAAATAACTGCAGATTGTGTTTTGATCCACAACAGCTTCTAAAAGCAACCTCTAGGCTGCTTCTAAAATCTGTTGCCAGTGACCTATAACTTTCAGTTAAAGCTGTTTTTTATTTATTTACCAAACACAATAAAATCTAAAATTTTGAACAAAAGCTGATTTTTTTTTTTTAAAAAGCGAAGCAATCCCAAACGGAGTCTTAGTCAACCATAGACGAATTACTCGTAAATTACTAGAATTTGGTGAAAATCATTGCAGGGGTTATAAATGCCACGTGGCGGTCTGTAACTATATAGCAATTTCTCGTCAGTGTGTCTGCTGGTAACGACCCAAATAACCCGAGACTGTTGAAGGAAAGCGCGCGGCAACAAAATCAAACCCTCCATCGTCGCCGCGAACGAGCCCTAACTCTCTTCACTGTAAGTTTCAATGACTGGAGGTGGTTCAGTAATTTGTGGTTTTAGGATGATGATGATTTTGGAATTGAAATTGAAATTGAAATTGAAATTGGGTTTTGAATTTATAGTATACTCGGTAATATGGAGCGAGAGGTGATTCAAGCAGAGCTGGTGTTGCCAAACAAGCTGAGCTTCAAGAGGGTTCAGATGAATGAGAAGTACCCAAAAGGCCAACCCAGAGGGAGATGGAAGCACCTCAAACAGATCATTCAGGCCGAGAATTATCACAACTACCCTCCTGATGAACCCAATTGTAAGTTTCATTTTACCCCCTTAGATTAGATTACTTGTTAATTGAATTCAAACTCTTAGAGCTCAACATTGTACTTCCTTTTTGCTATGTTTGATGTAAATGGTGCTCTTTAGTGGGGGACTACAGCGCATGTGAATTTCTTAAGTTGCACAGATAAACATATTTAGTTTAAATTCCGTAGAGGTAAATAAACGCAATTGTAAGTTATACTAGATTTTAAGGATTCAATTTTACTCCCCTTAGATTAATTGTGCTGAGTTTGTTGCAAGTGGTGTGCTGTTTAGTGTGACTACAGAGCATCTGAATTGCTAAACTTGATCAGAGAATCATGTTTATCTTAGTAGTTTAAGCTTATAGTGGCAAGCGTTGTGCTCATTCGTTCAGTGTTTATAAATTTTCATATATTGTTTCCTACTTCAAGTAACAATTTCTTCTTTCTTTTTCATCCCCGTGATTTGCAGATGTTAATATAGAGTCACCACCCTCTATGCATCCGTGCAAGAGAATTTGTGATATAACAGGATATGAGGTATTATTATACTTTTTACAAGATATGGATACTGTCTAATTCAGTTTAACTCCTAAGGGTGAATCTTTTTTGTCTAATCGTCTGTTTATTCTGAGTCTCACATGATTTTCATTTTATTCACTAAGTTTTCCAGAGAACCCTTTCTTTTCATTCTCTCTAGCTATGTGGTTGTAACCAAATGACTTTCGGCACCTCTAATGATGTCTTGTCTTTCATGCTTGCCTAGTCTTTTTAAAGAAATTCTGAAATCTAAGAAGAAATTTCGGTACCAAGTTTGAATCTTTGAGGAACCTCACAGCAACTAACATAGTTCTTATCCAATCAATGTTTCCAACTGAATTCCCGTTTACATCCCCACCGTAGTTACTATCTGTAACT
This sequence comes from Rosa rugosa, assembly GCF_958449725.1. Taxonomy (NCBI): domain Eukaryota; kingdom Viridiplantae; phylum Streptophyta; class Magnoliopsida; order Rosales; family Rosaceae; genus Rosa; species Rosa rugosa. The sequence goes on from NC_084823.1 coordinate 33,459,728, forward strand.
GGGTTATTTATTAGAATGAATGTCAAACAAGGTGTTGCTGTGCTGAGTCCTGTCTTTAGGTTGAGTGCAAACTTGGGAACTGATTTGAATATGATTAAGTATGACTGGAAAATTGGTGATATAATGGAGACATGGGATATTTAGGCCAAGATTTCTCAGGAGATAATATGGTCTGTTGATGAGATTGAATGGCCCAAGTTCAATGAAAATTGATGGAGCTCAAATTTTAAAAGTAGAGAAGAAACAGATAGTGCCTCTTACTTGGTGATGACATTTTTGTTATTTTGAGGCCAATTATCTGTGGGATCAAATGAAACGTTGCTGGGCCATTGCAGCAACCACATTATGATTTATACTATTGGTTAGCTTTGCTTTAATATTAAAGTAAAAAGGTTGCTTAGCTTTACTTTTGAAAAAAAAAAAGTAGGAGATGCTTCATGCAGATAATCATTTAGCCAAGTCATGGAGGTAGTGTTGAACCTTGTCATATCAGGTTCACATGTAAGTCATATAAATTATTTCTAGTGAACCACTGACTGTTGACTTGTTTGAGTCTTAGAACTATGAACACGGTCCAAAAATAATGATACTGTATTAGGTTTTTCTCTAATGAATTCTAGATATAATCTTCCTCGGATTTGAGCACGATCCTTGCATGTATTAAACAAATCTTTCCTGATGTAAGTGATCAATTCTATGTGACCTTAAGTTGTTAAGAATCTAGCCGAGTACCTGTACTTATGTAGTTGTGCTCATATATATATATATATTGCTGGTCAAACTTGGATGAGTTGAGGTCTAGCCAGTCATTCATATGCTCCCTTTTTATGTTTCCTGGCTGCAATATTTATTGATGAGTTGAGCTCCAAGGAGAGTTTCCATGAGATGACAAATTGAGTGATTCCTCCTTGATCTATAAAAAATTGCTGAAGCAATTGATGGCCAAATGTTTATTCTTCTTGGCTTAATCATCTTCATAGTAGAGAATAACGCTTCTGTGCATGATGCAGGCACCTTACTACGATCCAAGAACCAACCTCCGCTACGCCAACGCAGAAATCTTCAAGCAAATAAGATCGCTTCCCAATGAATATGTTCAAAGATATCTGGCTCTGAGGAATGCTGCTGTGGTTTTGAAGTAGAATCCCTACTTTTCAGCTTCAGAAGGCATCAGGATTCACATTTCCTGAGTTAGAAACTTGGTATATTGTAAAAATATGATTCTAATTGCGCATGCATATGTTGTTACTTTTATGCATCTTACTTGCTGAGAGGAGTACTCCTGTCGAAGCAAGTACAGTGGCCAATATAAGCCTTAATGATTTGCAGAGAAGTCATCTGTTGCGCACACTCGATGCCAATAATGATTCACAGTAGCTTGCCCTTTTTTTCCTTTATGTTATATATTCTCCTTTACGTCTCCTCCCTATCTGCCTTTCCCACACAATGAGCCTTTGCAATCCCTCATCATCTCGCTAGTGTAAACGATACGTACGCTCATCGATGAGTAAAATACGTACGTTCAGAAGGTTCTAAATTCATTCTTCCATGCCTCCTTGTTTTCTTCGTTCAGTGGTGTTCAATTGTTTTTAGATCTAAATCTAATGGTAGAGAATAATGAGGTAAATGAATCTATTTTAATTTTCTTACCGTTCTCCAGCAATACTGAGTTTCGAATCAGTTGAGTAGATAAACATGACTCAACAGTACAACTCACTATTGATTAAGGAATATGACTCCACAGTGCATATTGTTCAGACCATAGTGTATAGACATAGGTCAAATCCGACTCTATCATTCACACCATATGACCATAATGCATAGACCTACGTCAAACTCCGATTCTGATCATTCACACCATAAATATGCATAGATCTAAGTCATTGATACTAACAAGTAACAACCAAATTAATGCCCTACACCCAAATGGGTTCCAAAGATTTTGACTCAAATGGTAAGGATCAATTGCTTCACGCGTCCAATGGTCAAAGCCTCATCCTTCACGCAATGTTCTCAAACCCTATTGTATGTGATTACTCTCTGGCAATTCCTCTTATTAAAAATGGAAAACCTTCCCAATTATTCCTTTTTGGCCATACTTGATTGCCTCCTTTATTCTTCTGTTGATCTTAACCAAAATTATATTCCTTTCTTCCCATTGGTCCAAAAATTCATATTAATAAATTATATTCCTTTCTTTCTTCCCATTGGTCGAAAAATATCATTAAAAAAATCTTAACCACCTGATTAGTAGCCGTAACTAAAGCAAATCCCATTATGACATCCAGCTTTCCCGCCCCACGCAAAAGATGGGGGGAACTGATAAAGACAAAGCACAATGACATCCTTCACTTTTATTGCCCCATATTAATGCAAAACATTGACAATTAAAAAAAAATAATTAGCATCATAATCACCCAAATAATAATAATAATAATTAGCACAATGAATCCAAAACCAAACCACAACTGCACAACATACAATCACAGAAACCAGCCCACCAGTTTGTTTGCTCATCCCATATTGTCAAGCACAACACCACACTCACTTGACAACACCACACTCAAGTGACTCAACTGTGCAATCTTCCAAACAAAGATCACGGCTTGCACATGGCACCAAACAAAACCCACTAGGCACTAGCCCTGTGAAACAAAAAAACAATAACAGAATGGAGAAAGTTCCATTTTTTTTCTAACCCAAAAGATTAAAGGTACATAACAGATCACAATGCCATGACATGCCCACTTTCTCCTCATTATTTTAGACCCAAAAAAGACATATTCTTTTCCTTCTTTTCCTTCCTTTCTTTCTTTTATTATGACTTCCAAGTTCCAATCCATTGTTGTTACTTGACCTTTTAGTTCACCTTTTGGTCTTCTTCTTCTTCTTCTTCCACCTTACTCTCTTCCCAGCTATTCTAGTTCTGGGTTTTCTGGGTTTTGTTATTGAATGGCAACTCTTGCGGATATTGGGGTCTCTGCATTCATCAATATAGTGGGTGCCATAACCTTCCTTCTGGCCTTTGCTCTTCTGAGGATTCAGCCTGTGAATGACAGGGTCTACTTTCCCAAATGGTACCTCAGTGGCAAGAGAACCAGCCCAAGAAGAGGGTCTGGCAACTTTGTGGGCAAGTTTGTCAATCTCAATTGCTGGACTTACTTCACTTTCTTGAATTGGATGCCTCAAGCCATGAGAATGACTGAAGCTGAGATTATCAACCATGCTGGCCTTGACTCTGCTGCTTTTCTCAGAATTTACATTCTGGGGTACTAATTCTATCTATTCATGTTATCAACAATTCTTCTGTTTTTTTTTTTTTTAACTTTTTTGCTTGATTTTGATTGAGATTTGTAATTTTGAGTTAGTTTCATTTAGGTTGTATTGTGAGTCAATTCCGAGTTTGACTTGGATAGGAAAGTGTGAAAATTTTCTATTTACTGTGTCTTTAGCCATGAAATTTCACTCCTTGTTTTTATTTTTCCAATCCATATGGAAGGTAATCCCATTATTATCTTTGGGATGGAAACAACTCAGTTTTTGACTCCTTTGGTTAGTGTGAATTGAGTTCTTAAAATTGGACTTGGAAAACTTATTCCCGTTCTGCTGTGCTTAAAATAGATTTACTGGTATTTGTACCAAAAAAATAATAATATTGATTTACTGGTATCATGATAGGCAGATGGTTACCCTATTTTTGTTTAAATTCTGGTTGATACTCAGTTAATCACTTGGGGTCCTGAATATATATAATGTCTGTTACGCATGTGACAGAATTTGTATCTTATGTTTGTTAGCATTCTCATTTACAAAATCTGTTTTGTTCAAACGATTCCATTTTGTCATGCAAATGAAAAAGTAACTTAAAAGCTGGATTTGCTATTTCTTGGAAAAGTTAAGCCAATTATGCATTCTAATGCTTTTCACTCTGGAGCGTTGCATATATAGTACAATATAGTTGTTGAATTTTGCCTTATTACTTAAAAGCCACATATTCTACTTATTTGAAAGTTGAAAATTAATTACCAAGCAGATACTATGATATTTTACTCTTCTAAAAGAATTGTTTTAGAGAATTAAAAAAAAAAATTAAAATAGAAGTACAAATAATGAATGAGCAATTTAAGGATGTTCCCTTTAGTTTGATTCAGCTGGCCTGGCCTGCTGTGTTTGACCAAGTCTTTTTTATATAGCTTGTGTGGTTTGGCCTGTTTCTTCCTTTTTTGTTTGTTTGTCTTGACCTTGATGGACTTAGTGTCCATCATGGTATGCACTTACTCTTCACTAGTTAATAAAATTCTAGTTTCTTATGATAATGAGTGCGATTAAACATTTGCAATATAAATTTAGAGCACATTCTACTACATGATCTTGTATGGGCCCCATGTATTTCGACCCCCTCACATCTCACTGATGCTGTCCTCAAGTTAACCACCTAGTACCAATGTATATCAAACTAACAATGGAATGCTCTTAATTTTGTTCATCATGCTCAAGATTTGTTGAACTTTGTCTTTTATAGGCCCAGACCCTTTCATGAGTCTCTGTCTTACTTTATCTTTCGGAGAGTTAGGATCTTATGCTCTTTTGTTCTTTAGGAGCATCATATCTTTTCATGTTAATATTGGGCGCATAGAAGATGCAATTCATTCTCATACAAGAAGAATAAATCTTTTCAGCAATAGGCATATTAGAAAAAGTCTTTCTTTCAACATATTCCTGTTCACCTACTCGGTCAATTCAATGCTCAGTTGTGCTCAACTGCCATTGATATGAATCACAGGGTGGATAATAATACGGTAGATAGAATTCATTTATTTTCTCTCAATTCTCCACCCTTGGATTTAAATTTAATGGCAGTTGAGCACAACTGAGCACTGAATTTACTGAGTAGGTGAACATGATTGTGCATGTCATTGTCTATATTTATGGGTCAGTTATATCATTATCATCGATTCATGGCGTTTCCTCTCAGGTCTTTAGATATTGATACTTAACATCTTGGGCATTCTTGTAAATGAACTTGCTGTTTTGTTTTTCTGTCACTTGCAGCTTGAAGATTTTTGTTCCAATGACAGTCCTAGCACTTCTTATTCTTATTCCAGTCAATGTGTCGAGTGGTACCTTATTTTTCTTAAAGAAAGAGTTGGTTTTGAGTGACATTGATAGGCTCTCTATATCAAATGTGCGCCCCAAGTCGATAAGGTAACTCTGTGTTTCATATACGTATAATTATTCAGACTAGTGTGATAACTGACTAACATATGAGCTGCACTGCTTTTTATTTAATTGACTTTCTACATAACAGAGAGTGAAGTTCACGATATTTTTGGGTAAATGAAGGTTCAAAAACACCATGGTTATGCATGCTTTCTTAATTTTGTCAAGTGCAACCTAAGGAGCCAGTAATTATTTATAGACCAGTGATATCCGATGGATGATAAAGAAATTATGATTACATTTCCTTTTGGTTGGTAGTTATTACTTGTTATCTTGACTTACCGTGCTTGCTACAGTAATCTTTCTTTTTTGGAAAGGACTGTAATCTTTCTATAATGGGCAATGTTTTCCTTATTGAAACAGAAATGCTCTGGCTCTTCAGATGTTGAACTTGCCATCAAATATTGTTGCAAGATAGATTAGATTTAAGTATTCTTTAGGGAAACAAGAAACTATCCAAAGACCAAGGTTACAGGGAATTGGGATTGTTGCTTTGAAATCAAAGATATGGCATCTACAATCACATAATTTTTCTATTCTTGTTATATACATAATGCAAATTTACTTGAGAGTTGACATTATAAATTTCAGGTTTTTTTACCACATAGGATTGGAATACTTGTTCACATTCTGGACTTGTTTCATGTTATACAAGGAGTATAACTATGTAGCATCAATGAGGTTGAAATTCTTAGCTTCACAGCGCAGGCGTGCAGAACAGTTCACGGTGAGTGAATCATCTATTGTGGAAAATTATTAAGCATACTAATGTTATTAGTTAAGGAGAAGCAGTCATGACTCATGACACACTATACTATAGATAATTGATTCAATCTTGTACATTTTCATGCTGGTGTATAAACATTACACTTGTTAATGGTGCAAATAACTACAGAAAAACATGAAATTATATCTATCAGTGTATTACTCATCTTGCTTGAATCTTCATAAAGTATATGGTCTAGATAGCTATAGAAGCGGGAATTCTAGTCCAAGAAGATAAACATAGCATGAGGCAGAAACTATTAAAATTCACAAGGAAATGCAAATCACATTCCTTAAGTTTTTTCATGTTTTTGTTCTAACTAGTATGATAGAAGTTTCCTAGTCTTTCGAGTTATTTCTAAAGGTGGGTAAAAACAAATATGATCTTCAGTCATAGATTACCAAGTGTGATAGGCATGACTATTAATTTGTTGCTGTTCTACTTTTGAGCATAATCTTCCCAGCTTTGGTACCTCTTCAATCGCAGGCAAAAAATTGCCGCAGACTATTGTCACTTCCAAACTTATGTTTACATTATATGGATCTAATTCTTTTTGCTCACATGATTCACAATCTGATCCAATTCTTATGAAGTTGAATAGAGGTTGTCATACTCATGATTGTAGTTGTGTCTATTGTACATTCTTTTCTTTGAAAGCTCTATAAGATTACTGTTAGATTTAATTTTTTTTTTTCCTTTTTTTTTTTTCATGTTTTATCATTTGTTTTTCTCCAGGTAGTGGTTAGAAACATACCATATGTCTCTGGTCGTTCAATATCAGACACTGTGGACCAATACTTCAAAAAAAATCACCCGAATGAGTATCTTTGTCACCAGGTAAGACTGTTATGATAAAATTTATGGATAGTAGAATGTAGTTTGATGGGTGAAAATATATACAAATACAATAATAATTATAGTTTTCTTTTGGTCAGCATATCATAATTCACTGTTGGTTTCATAAGGGTAACTTGTATTTATTCAGGCAGTCTACAATGCAAACAAATTTGCCAGACTTGTGAGACAGCGAGATCGGATCCAAAACTGGCTAGACTATTACCAGCTTAAGTATGAAAGGCATCCAAACAAAAAACCAACCACAAAGGTACTGTATCCTAATCCCCTTGCAGATGTAAATATTTCAAATATTTTTTTTCACATCATTACTGGTATCATTTGACGTTTTTAACAAATATTATATGGAATGTACTTGTTCAAAATTCGTGTATAGATCTGACTTGGGCATTGTGTAAATTTCTTTGTATTTTCAGACAGGATGTTTGGGGCTTTGTGGTAAAAGGGTTGATGCCATCGAGTACTACAAGCAACAGATTAAGTCATTTGATAAAAGAGTAAGTTACTCGTTTCATTGTTCTTTTGAACTTTCTGTTGGGTTAGTTTTATCCATGTAGCGCCGCATGGTCTATATCACAGTTGGATTTCTTCTCTAATCCGTGTGATGTAATTTTGTTTTGTTCTTGTATTGTACTTTAGATGGCACTGGAACAAGAAAAGATTCTCAAAGACTCCAAAGCTCTTTTGCCAGTTGCTTTTGTATCATTTAGTTCACGTTGGGGAGCCGCTGTTTGTGCACAGACAACGCAGAGCAAGAATCCTACGCTGTGGTTGACAAATTGGGCTCCTGAACCCCGTGATATTTACTGGCGTAACTTGGCTATTCCATTTGTTTCCTTAAGCATCCGAAAACTTGTAATATCGCTATCCGTGTTTGCTTTGGTGTTCTTCTACATGATACCCATAGCCTTTGTGCAGTCCCTTGCAAATTTAGAGGGTCTGGAAAGAGTTGCTCCTTTTCTCAGGCCGGTAATAGAATTGTAAGTAAACCAATCATATTTTATGTTTTTCATTAGTATTGTTACATGTCATATGCCATTGCACAACTCATCTGCTTTGGGCTTCCTGTTACTGTTCATCTTTCCCACGGCATATCAGAAACCTTGGAATATTTCTCAGTGTTTGCTTTTGTGTTTTTCAACATGATACCATCATAGCCTTTGTACTAGCCCTTACAAATTTAGAGATTCTAGAAAGCTCCTGTTCTTAGGCAACAACGTAATTATAAAAGAACTTTATCTCTTTTGTTTTTCGAAGACTTGTTGGGAATGCAGTCATGCACTAACCAGTTTGCACTTGCATCCTTTTAAAGTCTAGAACTCTGTAATATGGCCTTTTGGCTCGTGTCTTATCTCCTGCAGCAGCCACTTTTCTCTCTTTATTTTTTTTTTTCACGTTATAGTTTCCAATTTTCTGTTATACTCGGGAATAATTAACTGTAATTTTTTTTTACAGGAAATTCATCAAGTCATTTCTACAGGGTTTTCTTCCTGGTCTTGCCCTTAAAATATTTTTGTACATTCTCCCAGCCGTATTAATGATCATGTCAAAAATTGAGGGGCATATTGCATTATCAACCCTAGAACGGAGAACAGCAGCAAAATACTATTACTTTATGTTAGTCAACGTATTTTTGGGAAGCATAGTGACTGGAACTGCTTTTCAGCAACTGCATGCTTTCCTTCACCAATCACCTACCCAGTAATTTTCTATCTCTATCCTGGAAATTTCTGCTTTTTATGTTTGGTACTAAATAGTAAACACAAAAGTTTCGTTCTCTTAGGATAACACTTCCACTGTGGAGTTAAAGTTGTACAATTGATCTTTATAGTATCTTTTGCTTGTCATAGGATTCCGAGAAACATTGGAGAGACTATACCATCGAAGGCTACTTTCTTTATTACATATATAATGGTCGATGGGTGGGCTGCAGTTGCTGGTGAGATTCTCCGTTTGAAGCCATTGGTTATATTTCATCTTAAGAACATGTTCTTGGTAAAAACTGAGAGAGATAGGGAGAAGGCAACAAACCCCGGTAGTGTGGATTTTCCAGAGACACTCCCAAGTCTTCAACTATACTTCCTTCTGGGGATTGTGTATGCTGTGGTTACTCCAATCCTGCTGCCTTTTATACTAGTCTTCTTTGCCTTTGCATACTTAGTCTACCGTCATCAGGTAAGTTTATTCGTTATTTCTATTCTTTTCCTTTTATGATGCTTGTAGCACGATTTTACAAATGAAAATGCATAAACACAAAGTGGTTTAAGAATGATTTTGCATGGATTTCATAAATTTGAATGGATGTGAAGTAGAAAGGTAAATGAGAAAGATTAGTAACTTTATTTTCCATCTCAATGTGTATGGGAATGATGAAATGGAAACAGAAGGCAATTGTCTATGCAATTATACTTTCAGATCATAACTCTTAGAATTTACATATGAAGTGTCTCATTAGTTTTATATTTAATTTCTTCTCTATCTGCTGGCAGATAATCAATGTCTACGATCAACAATATGAAAGTGCTGCTGCATTCTGGCCACATGTTCACAGCCGCATCATAGCAAGCTTGTTGATATCTCAACTACTGTTGATGGGCTTACTAAGCACAAAAAAGGCTGCTCAATCTACCCCATTTCTTGTTGTTCTACCTATATTAACATTATCATTCCACAAATATTGCAAGTATCGTTTTGAGCCTGCATTCAGAAAGTATCCACTTGAGGTAAACTTTGAAGTTATTTTTGGATCTATTGGTTTTAATGCTTTTTAATTTTTTTATATTATTTTTTTATTTTATAAGAAGTTGTTGATTTGCATACATAAGAGTTAATCCTAGACAACTTATTTCAATGTAAAACATTACCTCATACATTAGGCGTTGTCGTGAACTTTTAAATACTCTCAAAACTCAAAAGCTTTTGGCATATTCTATAATGAACCTTAAAGGACATCTAACATGAGTAATTCCCTTTAGCTGCCTCCATGGAAATGGAAAATAATAAGTATTAGATGGGAATCTGCAGCAAGTCTTCCATGTAGAAAGAATAAACTTCCCTTGACAATTGACAGAAATGGACGGTATAGTTGAGAGTGAGCTGTGCTGAGTTGATTTAACATTTCTGTTATAGTTTAAGGGTATTCATATTTTGGAGTCCTTGTAAATTATTGGAGTTGGTTAGAATTGACTGGGCTTTTATATACCTGAGTGACCTTTATTTTTGAGTTTTACCAAGGTAGTTGACATATATACTTCTGTACAAAGCCAATGTGCCCTTTGGTCCCTTTATTATGTGATCAATCTACATGTTGCAAAGCAGTCTATGTCTGGCTGATATTAATAACTTCTCTTAATCCCCAGTCTAACCTACTCCTGAGTGTTGGCGAATGGCAGCTGCACTAATAGATAGTTGTACAAAGTAACGTCCCTTGGTCATTTCTCTGTAACTCCAAGTTAGTTGCTTGTGATGAATAGAATATCTGATTCTCTGGTTTAGTTGATCAAATCCCTACAGCTGTGTCTCGTATGAATTGTATACAGTCTCTTTTTTTTTTATCTTTGTGGATAGATCAATATGTCATAGGCCATATATTTCTCGTAGGTGCTTTCACTCTGTTTTCATAGAAACATGTAATCTTTTTCAAGTGCTGATGGAGATTATTTCCTTGTTTCTACCTCAGGAAGCCATGGAAAAAGACGAATTGGACAAAACTACGGAACCTGACATAAATTTAAAATCATACTTGGCTGATGCGTACTTGCACCCTATTTTCCGCTCATTTGAGGAACAACATGAGTCTGTTGAAGTCAGAGTAGACAAACATCAAACTCATATTGCTGCTCCCATTACAAGTGAACTCAGTTCCCCAATTCCACCTCATAATGTCAGTTCCCCATCTCCACCCCATAATGTCCATCACATCCCATCCCAATACGCCTATTACCAATCCTCTCCACCCCAATACTCATACAATTCGAACTCGCCACCTAATTATGTGTATCATTCAACCTCTCCGCCACATTATTCCTACCATAATGAAGAACCACAACCGCATTACACTTACCACAATGAAGACCCCCCACCCCATTATGGCAGTCATTATGGCTACCATAACGAAGAACTGTGAACATTAAGTTGCCGTGCTTACAAGAACTTCTAACCATGTTATCTTCTTTTCGTAGGTACTTGATGCTGCCCATTTAGTTCATTTGACTTCAAAATGTAATTATGTTTCATTAACGCAAGTGTAGTTTGGTTGTGAAAAAATACTGAATGCGATTTTTTGCTGAAAACAGAAGACTAGTTTCACAGAAGCTGAGATATTATGCACAGCTTTTAAGTTTCTCTTTCTTTCTCTTTTTTCTTTTAATCAAATTGAAATTCCAAATGTCAAATCATCAAGACCCCTGTAGGTTATGTAACTTCAATTATATAAATTGTAATGTAATTATCTAAAGAAATTGAGTGATCCTACACTATATTTGCACTGAGTTCTAGCAACGCCTTCTTCTCCTTGATGCAAGGTATTACACCCTGCGAAGAGACATTGTGGTGTTTGCATCCTACATTCCTACATGCAAAGAGTAAGTCATTAAACAGCTAACACTACAAGCGGTCATATAGACAACTTATTTTCTTTATGTGAAAATGATAAAACAATCCACCTAAGAAAGAAAGAACTCAAAGAAGTAAATCTCCAACCTAAGAAGGTTGTTCATGAACAAGTACCATAAATGAAAGAAGTAAACCCGTGACGGCGTGACCATACTATTACCATAAACCCGTGACGGCGTGACCATACTATTTTGGTACATGAACAAGTACCATAAACCCGTGAGGCTGTTCACTATAAATCCTACTTTGTCTTCATATGTACTGTTCTACAGAATTTGACCGCTTGTAGTGTTAGCTGTTTAATGACTTAATCTTTGCATGTAGGAATGTAGGATGCAAACACCACAATGTCTCTTCGCAGGGTGTAATAGCTTTGCCATTAATACATTATCGTCTTCCCCAAACAAAACAGAATACTTATTTAAAAAAAAAATTGAAATTTAATTAATCTTAAGCTAAGTTTGATCTACCGCAGACTAGCTAAACAAAAGCTAAATTTAACTTTAGCTAAAAGACCTAGCTATATTTAGCTAGAGAGAAGAGTTAAGTTAAATTTAACTTGAGATTTCTGCTGGAGCATAACTCAATATTTTTTTTGAAAATGGCATAACTCAATATTTAACTAGCTATATTTCAATTTTAGCTACTTTTAACTATGAAGATAGCTATCACTGTTGAAGATGCTCTAACCACCGTAAATCCAGCCTATATATGTAATCTGTCTTGTATTCTTTCATGAATTTGCACTTTTGCTAGCTCCAAAATACTACTCTCCTTACTTTTAATAATTCAAACCATCCCAAACACTGTCTAGTCTGCGGCGTAAAATTTCAACTGAGGGAAAAGAAAATAAAAATAAAAATCAGTCCTAGTCTGTCTTCCATAATTTGGGGTTCGGGGTTCCTCCGCAACCTCTATATTTTCCCAATAATACTGCAGCTGTCATTTTTTTGGAAATTTAAAAACAGCAACCATCTCCATCGTAGGCTCCAATCTAATCAGCATTTATTAAAAAGCACAAAAAAAAAACCTGTTCATGTCAATGACTCGTTTCAGAACGTGTCGAAAATCAATTATGGAAGTGTGACATTTCACTGATTTCAGTACACAGCTCCTGTCCTTCCTATACTTGGGCACTCCATGTTACTCACCTGCAAAATGTTCCTCTCATTTTCTGCTCATAAGTAATTGATTCCATTCCCAGCTATAGCTTTGATCTCTAAAGCACAGGTCTGGTCTTATCAAAAAAGGAAAAAAGAAAAAAAAGCACAAGTCTCTGGCCAATAGAAAATCCTAGACACCCATCTCTCTTTGTTTCCTTCTACAATGGCTAAAACCTCAAGCAACAGCTTAAACCCTGAAAAGCATGAATCTTTGGCTACCAAACAACAACAACAACAACAACATCAACAACATCCATGGTGGTTTTCACCAGATACAGGAATCTACCACAGCAAACACCCCAATGTTAATCTCCCCACAGACCCTTTTCTTGATGTTGTCTCATTCATTTTCTCACACAAGCACAATGGGGTTTCAGCTTTGATCGATTCCTCATCTGGGTTTTCAATATCTTACTCAAAGCTCTATTCTTTGACCAAGTCCATGGCCTCTGGCCTCAACAAAATGGGTGTTTCACAAGGTGATGTTGTTCTGCTTCTTTTGCCTAATTCTGTTTCCTATCCCATTGTTTTCTTGGGTGTTTTGTATATTGGTGCTGTTGTTACAACAATGAACCCTCTAAGCAGTGTGGTAGAGATCAAGAAACAGATTAAGGATTGCAATGCATGTTATGCTTTTACTGGATATCAAAATGTTGATAAATTGCAAGCATTGGGTATTCCTGCAATTGCAGTTCCAGGAAATGTAGTGTTGGATTCAAATAAAGAAGTGTTTTCAGTTTTTTATGAGCTTGTTAATAGTGAAGTTGATTTGGCTCCAAGGCCAGTGATCAAGCAGCAAGACACTGCGGCGATATTGTATTCGTCGGGGACTACTGGTGTGAGTAAAGGTGTTTTGCTAACACATGGGAATCTCATAGCTACAGTTGAGCTTTTTGTGCGGTTTGAGGCTTCACAATATGAGTATTCGAGCTTGAAGAATGTGTATTTATCTGTTCTGCCATTGTTTCACATCTACGGGTTGGCACTTATAGTGGTTGGATTATTGTCTTTGGGGTCGAGCATTGTTATAATGAAGAAATTTGATATTAATGAGGTGGTCAAGGCAATTGATAGGTATAAAGTAACGCACTTCCCAGTTGTTCCACCAATATTGACAGCATTAACAAAAGTAGTAGAGGATGTTGGGGTACACAGTTTCCAGAGTTTAAAGCAGGTTTCTTGTGGAGCAGCTCCTTTGAGCATGAAACTCATAGAAGACTTCGTTCAGGCCCTTCCTCATGTTGATTTTATTCAGGTAAAAGCACTAATCTTTAACATAGACCCTTTGCTTTAATAGAACAATCATTTAATTTAAGTACTTTCGGTTTATATATTTCTTTCATTCATTTTGGTTGGGATTTTGTACTAGTCCTGTTTGGTTGCTCAGAAGTTGGAGGAAGAAAGGAGGAATTTGGGATCCTAAACTTTGTTTACATGCATTTGAATCTGAAACGGAAAAACTTCTAAATAGCTTTCCTTTATATGAATAATTAGCTAATAATTGGCAGTCCTCAAAATGTATACCATCATTGTTCTGCTGGTCAATTGGACTCGTCACCAATTGAAGTTCGATCATGATTATAAATAATGTTCCATAAAATGTTGGTCTCTGTGATTTTCAGAAATTTCCAGCTGTGAGATATGTTTGTTTGTAGGGATATGGCATGACTGAGACGACTGCAGTAGGAACTCGCGGTTTTAATACTGAAAAGATTAGGAAATATTCTTCAATTGGACTTTTAGCTCCAAACATGCAAGCTAAAGTGGTAGATTGGAATACCGGATCCTTTTTGCCACCAGCTAGTATTGGTGAACTGTGGTTACGAGGACCTTCAATTATGAGAGGTAATCAATCTTGGTGGGGTATGTTTAGACTGTTATCACGTTTTCTTTATATCATTTGGAAGTATTTGTGCCCTGTGGGCGAGTTTAATTATTCTGATTTGTTTGCCACTGACACGGCAGGTTACTTGAATAATGCAAGGGCAACTATGTCAACAATTGATAATGATGGTTGGCTGCATACTGGGGACATCAGTTATTTTGATGAGGATGGATACTTACATGTATGTGATCGCATAAAGGAGATTATCAAATACAAGGGATTTCAGGTACAATATTAAACATAAAACGTGATATTTGTTTGTCATGTTAAAGTAAACAGGTTTTCTCACCGTCTGATAAGCTTGATGTCTGTTGCCCTTGCGTGAAGAACCTCCCTGTACTAGTATAGTCTGTATCTGTCATGGCTTTTATTCAAGTGTGTACTTATTTATATACCCTATTTGCAGATTGCTCCTGCTGATTTAGAAGCTGTGTTGATTTCGCATCCTGAGATACTAGATGTTGGAGTTACAGGGTAAGTCCGTAAGTATGAGCATTAGCACTAAACTGGCAAATCATATAAATCACAAAAGTGCATAGTTACATACCAAACTTTCTAATGTCAACCAAAAGTGAAATCAGCTATTTTTTCTTTTCTTTTCATTTTTTGGGTTAATTGTCTGATTGAACTTGCATAAATTTGCAATCTCCTTTACCGTCCAGTGCCACCGATGAGGAATGTGGAGAGGTACCAGTGGCATTTGTGGTCAGGAAGCATGACAGTGAACTTTCTCAGGAAGATATCATGGATTACGTTGCCCGACAGGTTTTTTCTTGAATCCTTCTACTACTTCTACATCACTTTGTAAATTAAACCTTGCACCATACAGCACAATTTTGATCATCATGTGACCATCTGATAATTGTTTACCTATCATCAGCACGTTTGATGTTTTAAACAAGTATTCCACTTTTTGCAGGTTTCTCCACACAAGAAGGTCCGAAAGGTAGTGTTTACACATTCAATTCCAAGATCTGCAGCAGGGAAGATCCTCCGAAGGGAGCTCAGGAATTTCTTGGCTTCTAGATTGTAGGACTCCAGTTTGTGGCAGATGACTTTGCCAATAGGACAGATTGAAAGCATCAGAATGAAGACATTTTGCAAGTGCAATCCCAAATTAGCTTAAAAAAGATAATGTTCTGGAATTATATTTATAATGATGATGTTGTCTTATTGACATGGAAGCAGATCAGATGAGGGAATCATCAAATCTTATTTTGCTTGGCAGATTAGGTTTACTGATAAATAAAGTATTCTACCTAATTTAGGGGTAATTTATGAAATTCACGGTTCAAATTTTTCATTTTCCTCACACATGCTCTGCATGTGCAAATTATTATTATTATTTTTTTAGAAAATAAAAAAGAAAATAGTTAGTTATTGCATAGAAAAGATGATGGGGGAGAGAAAAGTGGATTGTTGATACTTTTTTTGTTTATTTTTTTAATAAAAATATATTTTGTAAATGTCTTAATTATCATTCTGATTTAATTAATTCTCAAAGTTTATTAATCTTCTAGGGTCATTTCTGTCAGAATTCTAGATTTTGGCTAACAAACCCTCTTCTCTTAATAATAGTATAGATATATATTATGTTGTGCCAAACTGGTGAGAATGAGCGAGTTCATCTAAGCGGGTAGGGGCGACCTTGAGTTTGTCGGGGCCTCAAGTGAACTAAAAATGTAAGACCCTCACATTTCCATACGAAATGGTTAGTATTGTGGTGTAAAAAGTTGTTTGTACATAAATTTAGTTAATTAATGGAAGACCTTATACTCTGGAGCTAGGGTTTGAACCCGAATTGGCTTTGAAAAGCAACAATGGCGTCATCTTTGTGTCGCCTTCAAAGAAGGGCCAGGTTGGTCGCCCTCCTGGTCGGACAAACAATCCCAAACCTGAGGGGCTGCCATACGTCGCTGAGGCGGGAAGCCACGGTCGACGAGGAGGCGCCGCCAGACGAGCGTCACACTCTCCTTCGCTCTCTCCAAATCCTAGCTTTCTCTCCTGTTTTCTCGGTGCTCTTAAATCGAAATGCAAACTATCATAAGGCTTGGCAAGAAATCTTCAAAGTAGAATATCCTTTCTTACATTTATTTCCGTTACAATATCCTTTCTTACATGTTTGTAGCAATGCTAAATTTATGCATCAATTCATTGCAACAATTTGACTTCGTGGTACTAAGCTAACCAATCTGTTGACTAAAATCTTAGAAACCACTTTATATAGGGTGTTTGAAAGACTAACAGGCCTAAACTGAATTGTGGCTCGAGCACTGTCAAGTCACATTTAAACCAACAAGAATTCTCACAGATTGAAAATGCTCGACCGCCATAGCAAATATATCGTATGGGCACATGTCACAAATATAGAATACATATCATAAATTGAGTAGGAACATTACCATCAATACTTTTCGGACCTCAATCACCATTGTAGAAAGAAATATCATTGAACTAACTAAGGGGGGTGTATTGTATATGGAATTACTGGCATTTTTAAAGAAGTCTATGGAATTTAAAAGTCTGGGTGTATTCAATACAGACTTTTAACAATCCATAAAAGTCTGGGTGTATTCAATTAGGATTTTAAAAGATCTTTATGAATTCCACCAAAGTCTAGGGGTATTCAATTAGGACTTTTAAAAATGAATAGAAGTTTAGGGGTATTCAAAATATCATTCATACATATGGAATTAGAAAATCATGGAAAATCATGGACTTTATAGTCTTTAGTATAAATACCAAACTCCAATATTTTTCCAGCCATCAGAGCAAAGATTTTGAGCGTGGAAAAGTCTATCAAAGTTCTTCTCTCTACGCGCGAAGAGGTTGGTCCTCCATCATCTCTCTTTCTTAAATTTTTTGTTGTCTTTTCTCTAATGTTTTGTGGTATCAACTTCTAATACCTAACATGTTCATTGTTGTTGTTGAATTTGATTTTTTTGTTTTTCAATTGTGATGCTTGGAACCCTAATAACCCAAATATTATCATCTACTCCTAAAACCCTAAAACCCAAATTTGTCGTCTGTACGTATATGCTTAATGCTTTTACGTTTGATCATAGTCCTGCGTCTTGCGCTATTGTTGTTATTGCAATTGTCATCCTTATTAATTAGACTATTCTGCAATAAGTTCCGTTTCTTCTGTTGTTTGCTGCGTCTGTTTCTTCTTCTCTCTAGGTTTTTGGTTTCTTTTATTACTTGTTGCCGTCCTATATTGGCCTGGTTCTCTTTGTTTAATTTGATATTGGTTTGCCCTTGTGGCTCTTCAGTTTGGGTAGATCAGCCGAATGGTATTTATGTGTGTGTGTGGTTTTTTTTTTTTTTTTTGTGTGTGTGCATGTCAGACCTTCTTTTCTATAACTAAAGTGTGTGTGATTCTACTGATAGAAAACAAAGAAGTGTGATTAAACAAGTGCGTAATTGAATGAATTATGAAAAAGAAACATTAATCAAAGAGAAGCTGTCTGGGTAATAATCAATATGAACAGCCTTTTGCTATCAATTAAAATATTAAATTACATAGCCTAAGCCCTTACTGAGTGAGGGAAGGGAATTAACTAAAGGGTATGTGAGGTCTCCATTAATCATTAATCTCTATATCTTAAGTGAGTGGCTGTGCAGTGCACAAAAACATGACTAGCACTCTCTCCCTCACTTTTACGCATTAGACAACAATGATAGTACTTTAAGCTTGTGAATTGCAGTAAATTTCAATATAGAACATGCTAGCCTTGCTTGAAATTTTTTGTTTCGGGCTGGTGTTGACAAGTGTAAGATAAATAAGTTGCAGGTCCACTCTAAACTAATCTCTAGTTTGTTTTTGTTCTTATTTTTTAGATCGGACTATAGGAACATATAACTACAGATATTTTTCTTACTTCATAAGAAGCAACAATTTATTGATACAAACAGAGGACACAGAAGTGGTCTTGTAATTTTTTTCCGGTCTATACTTTTTTTTATATTTTTTTATATATTATTATTGAAGACTCATTTTCTCATGGCTTCTGATACTTCAAAGTTGTACATACATTGCTTTGAATTATAATGTTTTGATTGATAAAAGTTGCATGTATGATTACTTCTACACAATCGTATAGTGGTTTACGTGTTATACGACCTTGTATTCAGCATACGTGGTGAACGCATTAGACGTCCACTGACTCGGCGACCAGTGACATCAAGTGGATACATATATATGCACAAAATATTGGACAGAGACCCTCAAATCTTTAGAGAGGTGTATAGAATGTATCCTGACGTTTTTCAAAAATTATGTAGCATCCTAAAAGTGAAAACACCTTTGCGGGATACAAGACACATTTGTGTTGAAGAAATGCTCGCAACCTTTCTACTTGTTGTCGGCCAAAACAATCGATACAGTGAAGCTCGGCTGATATTTGAGCGATCTCATTTCACTGTTAGCAAAAGTTTCAACAAAGTCTTGAAGGCCCTGAATACAATAGCACCGGAGTTTATGGCTAAACCTGAGTCCGTGCCACCTAACATAAGAGAAAGTACAAGGTTTTATCCTTAATTACTTTAAGGTAAGCAATGCAACTTTTATGGATGGTTATTTATTTCATTGTACAGTAATGAAGATATTATTTCATTTTTCTTTTCAACTATTTTATATCTTTTTTCATTGTTTCAGGATTGTGTCGGAACTATAGATGGCACACATATTCCAGCAACGGTAGTTGGACGTGAGGTTAGCAGATATTGAAATCGCCATGGGAAGATATCACAAAATGTATTAGCAGCTTGTAACTTTGATTTACAGTTCATATATGTACTTAGTGGATGGGAGGGTTCCGCTCATGATTCAAAAGTGTTGAATGATGCAATTTCTAGACGAAATGGACTCAAAGTGCCACCAGGTATAGTTTTACTTGCATAAAAAAAGTTCAGAACACTTATTACAATTTATGTCATATAACATGCTAATTGCATTTTTTTTATTTATTATTAGGTAAATATTACTTAGGGGACTGCGGATTTCCAAATTGACGCCGGTTTTTAGCTCCATTTCAAGGTACTCGATATCATCTCAAAGATTTTGGTGGTGAAGGAAACCATCCTGTCAATGCAATTGAGTTATTCAATCTTCGTCATGCTTCCTTGAGGAATGTAATTGAGAGAATATTTGGAATATTTAAGTCGCGTTTCACAATCTTCAAATCAGCACCACCATTTTCATATAAGACACAAGCAGAGCTAGTTTTGGCTTGTGCAGGACTGCACAATTTTCTTCGACAGGAATGTCGTTCAGATGAATTTCCTCCCGAACCAGAAGAAGATCCGATAGACAATCACGAAGATAATTTTGAATGGGATGATTTTCAAACCCAAGATCAGCAGAGAGAAAATGCTAATGAATGGAGAATGAGTATTGCTACTCATATGTGGACAGATGCCCAACCAAATGCCAACAATGAAAACAATAACAATGAAGAAAGTGAAAATGAAGGAGAAGGATAAATCATATCATTGTTTCAGAGACGTATGCTTCTTTAGCATGAAACTTTTTTTTTTTTTCCCGTCTCTTATTTTTGGTACCTTTTGGTTGATTACATTTGGAGGTTTTTCCTTTATTTTCTTATACGTTTGTTTCATAACATTATTTGAGCTTCTCTGATTTTTACGCTAATGGACATTAGTTAACATAGCTACTGCATTGTATTCTATTCTCTGACTCATAAACTAGCTTCTTCTTTTTTGTTGTAAATATTGTGAAATCTATAGAAGTCATTCATATGAAATCTGTAGATTTTTATAAATCAGTAAAAAGTCTATGCTAAAAGTCAATAGTTTTAAGAAATCAATAGAAGTCTATGAACTTTTTATAGAGTCCATGGACTTTTGAAAAAGTCTATCATTTAAAAAAAATCCACATAAATCCAAATACAATACACCCCCTTAAGTCTCGATTACCTTGAGTCATCGAAAAATAAAAATAGTGCCATGCACTTTTGAATGCCACGGAAACACTACACGTACTAGTGCAAGTGACGAATCACTAGCCAAAAAGTTATATAACCAGAAAAAAAGAAAAAAAGAAAAGAAAAGAAAAGAATATCGGGTGGTTGGATGAGGGGAAGAGTCTGATCCCCCTTACTCCTAAAATGTTGGATTCACGTCCACACAATGACATGGTTTCTCTGTTACACGATCCTTCACTCACTCCTCTCTCCCTCACTTTACTACAATGTCGACTTTCTCGGCCGCACCCAATAATATTCATACCTGTGTCCGCAACCACCACAATTCGTTATTCTTTTTCCCTACTTGTGTGACGTCTTCAGTTTCCAAATATCAGGGAAGCCGTAAAACAACCTCAACTGTTACTTTCAATGGCCTCAGATCAAAACATAACAGGACTAGTTTCCAAAACACTGCAGTTTTCGGAGGACTCAATCCCTCCAGGTTCTTGCAAATGGGTTCTGAAGAAGCTTGCTCCAGCAGACAGAGTCTGATCAAATCAACTGGCTCAGAGAGTGCCAGCACTTCCACTCTGTCTCAAAATGTGTGTGCATGAGTAACCATTACATGTTTGATCTGTTTTGTTGTTGTTTCATTCATGTACGTTTTGCTTGAAGTTGTTAGCTTTTGATGTATATACATACCAGGTGGTTGGGGTTTTGCATCTGGTTGTTTCACTTGGGATCATTCTTGCAATAGACAAATTCTTGAAGCAGGCATTTGTGGCAGCTGCGATTAAGTTCCCGAGTGCGCTTTTCGGGATGTTTTGTATATTCTCAATTCTGACCGGTCTTGATGCCACTGTTCCTGCTGTGGCAAAAAGCTTGATGAGTTTCTTTCAGCCGGCGCTGTTGTTCATTCAGAGATGGCTGCCATTGTTTTATGTGCCATCTTTGGTTGTTTTGCCTCTTTCTGTTAAGAGTATTCCCCCGGCTTCCGGCATCAAGATTTGCTATATTATAGGTATGCAAGTTATTGCTACTCTCTCACAACTTTCTGTTATGAATCTGTGCATCAGTTTAAGTTTTCGAATGGTGAATGTTAAGTTTGGGTTGTTGTGTGAATGGTTCAATCACTTGGTTTCCTGATTGTTCAGATTTGTGATTAGCTTAGTAGTGATATGAATCGTAGTGCTGTTTTCTGGATCACCCGGATCATTCTCATTTAGAAACTAGCCACTGAAACTGCTCATCTTTGATGTTTTGGTGAAACTCTAGTCATTATTCCTTACTCATATGCCTGCTTCCTTAGCTCATATTAGAAAATTCCCCAAAGAAGTACCTTTAAGTTGAGAACAAAAGCTTCTGAATATGATTTACAAACTACCTGGATTGAGACAAACTTGTACCTTGTTCTGGTGGTGATGCCAACTCAAATTAGTAAATGGATATACAGTTGGATTGAACAGAGTTGATGATCAAGGCTTTGCCTTAAAGTTGTGTGGGTGAGTTCTTGTACAAACTTTTCCACCTTCATAGATCATGAACTTCATGTTACTTTTGGTTGTGGTAGAAAATATTCAAAATATTAGATCGCATAGTCTAATGACTAGCTTACTTTCATACTAAGAATTAGCAAGAAGTGGCTTGAGATGGCAGCTTTAAGCAATCTGTTTGGATCTTTTGGTTTGGTTTAGAACTCGGAATGTATTCATTTGCCATTATGAGAAAACAATTGTACAGATTTTACAGTCACTAACTTATATCGTTGCCTTCCATTCAAAGTTAGCTCTTAATGTGTCTGACAAGATGGTCTTGAGATGCAGTTTATAGTGCAGAGGCCATTATCTACTTAATACAGAATATATATTAAATTAGATTGCAGAATGATTCCTTTCATAATTTTTGGACAACAGATTAACTTGGTGAGCTAGTATTGTTACTTAAGCATTATTCTCAATACTGTGCAGAGAGCATATTTCCAATTCCATGGAACTCTATTTTGGTCTGCATCTCTGTTTATAGACTAATGTTAGTGCAACTAATTAAAGGTTTCATGATGTGTGTAGCATGCATTTGAACTCTTGAAGTATGTAAAGCAACCTTTTCCTCTTACCTTTTTCTGAGTAATCATCTACGGAACTCTGTCCCATTCGTTGCTTAACATTTTAGTTGTTTATGAAAACCTCGTGAAAATTTAAACATAATGCATGTAAGAATACAATCTGCCTTTCTATGCTAGTTTTTTCAACTTCATTCTACAGTGGAACTGATCTGAGAAGTTAAGATGGAAAAAAAAAAATATTTAAAGAATCTCATTGAAATCCACCTAAATAATAGCATTTTGTTGTAAAAGGAACATAGAAAGTGTTTCAGAAAATTGAGAGAGCTTTGCTTCTAAGAACTTGAGAGAGAGAGAGTTTAGATGCAGATAATAAGTGTAGTATTTTCTGTTTTTCATCTACTTCCATGTATGAGAAATGGACTACATATGTAGTGGAAGACAAGGAACATATAGCCTAAAATCCTCCATAAAACAAGGACCCTTAAAGTCCTCCTTAAAACATGGATCCCCTAAAACTAGGAAAGAGGAAAGCATCTTCTAATATACAATAATTTACATGATATATCCATAATAATTTACAACACTCCCCCTTGGATATTTCATGTCAATAGTGTTGCCTAGGCTGTGCGCTTTTAAGTTGTCTCGTCAAAAACCTTGCCAAGTAATAAAAACCCTGTGGGAAAAAACAACCTTGGTCGAAGGAGAAAAAGAGCACAACGCGCATGAGTGTGAAGTAGTAATATCACAGCTTCGGAGATAAGTGGAGTCTTCTTATCAGCATCAGAAGTAAGTAGCATGTCTACGAGAGGGATGCATTTAGAGTTGCTACACCAAAACCTTGCCCGGTAAACCCAGTGGGAAAAACCCGTGGTCGAAGGGAAAAGATGAGCAAATGCATATATGTTGAATCAAAAACATCTTCAGGATGGAGCGACCATACTAAAAATGTGCCTCGTTAAAACCTTGCCAGGTAATAAAACCCAGTGGGACAAAATAACCCTGGACGAAGGACAAAAGAGTACACGATGGTCAAGTGGGTATGCTTCTGGATACTCCCCCTGATTCAACTCCTCCTGAAAATTACATGTTAGGTAATTCAGATAATTTACGTAGACCAATACCTTGTACATGCTTCTGGAATGTAGATTTTGGTAGTGACTTAGTGAAGAGGTCTGCACGATTGTCTTCAGATCGAATCTGCTTGACCTCAATCTTCTGATGCTCCTGTTGTTGCTGATTGAAGAAAAACTTTGGTGCAATATGTTTTGTGTTGTCTCCTTTGATGAAACCTGTCTTCATTTGCTCGATGCAAGCAGCATTATCCTCATGGATAGTGGTTGGTTCATCAGTGGTGGAATGCAGTCCACATGTGCTTTGAACATGCTTTGTGATGGCTCTCAACCATATACATTCACGTACTGCTTCGTGAAGAGCTAGAATCTCAGCATGATTCGAAGAGGTAGCAACAAGGGTCTGTTTTGTAGACCTCCAAGAAATTTCCGTATTCCCAATGGTAAAGACATAACCAGTTTGGGAACGCGCCTTGTGTGGGTCTGATAGATAGCCTGCATCAGCATATCCAACAAGGCGAGCATCATTCTGAGGATCAAGGGGGTTTGATCCATTTCTTGATGCATAGGGATAAAATAAGCCCATATCAATCGTACCTCTAAGATAACGAAAAATATCTTTTATACCATTCCAGTGGCGGCGTGTTGGTGCAGAGCTATATCTAGCTAACAAGTTCACATCGAATGGGATGTCCTGTCTAGGGCATCGAGCCAAGTACAATAATGCGCCTATTGCACTTAGATATGGGACTTCTGGCACCAATATCTCTTCGTTATCACCAGTAGAACAATACGGTTCTCTCTAGACTTCGGACGACCATGAGTGTGCTTGCTTTTATCCTGATTAAAGCATATTAACATCTTCTGGATGTAATTTGGTTGATGGACCAAAATTTCATCTGCACTTTGCTTGGGCTCCAGGTCGAGACAATAATTTGTTCTCCCAAGGGCTTTCATCTCAAATTCCGACTTCAGGTGCTTTGCAGTTTCCTTGATCTCTTCAGGAATATCAATCAAATTCATGTCTTTGACATAGACCGCCATAATTGCAAACCTGGAATTTGTTTCCTTAATAAACACGCATAGGCGTAGTTTATTATTCACATATCCCATCCCGATCAAATATTCACTTAGACGGTTATACCACTTCCGTCTAGATTGTTTTAATTCATAAAGTGAACACCTCAAAACTAATGGAGAACACGTTCCGTGGTCTAGAACTATTTGCATTGGGTACCTTAAGTCCTTCAGGAACTTTCAGGTATATCTCTGTATTATGATCCCCCTAGAGATAAGTTATGACCACATTCATAAGCTGCATATTCAGTTTTTCGGAAACTACCAAATTGATAAGGTAGTGGAACGTTATGACGTTCATTACGGGAGAATACGCCTCCTCGTAATCAATCACAGGGCGTTGAGAAAATTCTTGCGCCACTAGACGAGCTTTGTGTATCACAATCTCATTTTTCTCATTACGCTTCCTTATAAATACCCATTTAAATTCTACAGGTTTAACATGGGGAGGTGTAGGAACAACAGGTCCAAAACACCTTTCTCTTTGTCAAGGAATCTAATTTGACCTAGATTGCTTATTTCCTTTTTGGCCAGTCATTTCTTCGTTAACATTCATCAATGGAGCAAGGTTCGATTTCATCTCTTGTTTTAGTTTCGGTGGCCACCGCAAATACAAACACATCATCGATGATAATCTCATTCCAATTCCAAATCTCACAAAGTTTACCGAGATTTCTCTATTCTCGGGAGTGGGTTCAAATGTTGGAGCGTCCCCCAACGTCGTCTCTTCTAGGACGGACCCATAATCCGGATTTATCTCGTGAGATGAATCAGTTTGAGATTGCGATGTCAAGAAGATTCATTTGTGCCGAGTTTACCCTCTTCTGGGGATAAGAATCTTTTGAACCTAATGGTCTACCTCACTTCTGGGCAGGGACATATGACTGGTTAGCCGCTATGGTCGTACCTCGTCCATCTGGGATGACATGTCATACGGGGACGTCTATCCTTACAGGCATATTTGCAGCAGGTATATGTGATCTGGTCACTTTAGCTAGATCAGAGAAAGCGTCTGGCATATTTTGGGCTATACTTTGTAGATCTAGAATTCTCCGCACTTCACTATCGCATTGTGCGGTTCGGGGATCGAGATGAGACATAGTGGGGACATTCCACGTCAATTCACGTCGTTCATCAGGAACGGTAACGTTCTTATCTCCCCCTAACGGCGGGAAGATTGTCTCATCAAAGTGACAATCTGTAAACTCTCCGGCATTATCAGGTCTTATGGACTTTATGGGATAATCCGAGTGGTGATCCACAATTTCATGATCTGGGCGAGAGTTTAGCAAAAGCAGCATTTTCTTGTGGACAATAGTGTAACATGTGATCACTTTGTCGATACATCAACCACAACCATGAAATATTTAAATTGTCCGCATGGTGGTTGGAAAGGTCCACAAATTTTCCTTGCATTCTGTGCAGAAAAATGGTGTGTGTATATACTAGTCTTTGCACATGATGGTCTAGAGTTTAACATTCCTAACGAGCAAGTTTGGCGTAATGTGTTACTAAACACAGGACCCTTATTCAGAAGGGGATGCCTGTGTGATAAGTTGAGGATACGGTGCATCATACTTTGACCTGGGTGTCCCAAATGGTCATGCCATAGCAAGTAGTTGCTCGAATTGGTTAGCTTCTGGCTAACAAATTTCAATTTCTCCAATATACGCTTCTGGCAGCACATTCAGAGGTTATGCAAAGATATTACACTCATTTTTCTTAGGGGTTTCAACGTGATAAATGTTGGTTCGAATATCCTTAATACTCAATAACGTTCTTCTGGAACGTGGAGAATATAAGGCCTCATTAATGGTAAATTCAGTACCATTGGACAACATAAAGTGGGCTTTGCCATAGCCCTCTATCAGGTTGGATTGGCCTGATATGGTTGTCACAGAGGTATGCATGGGCAATAAGTTTGAAACATATCTCCGATCTCGGAGTATGGTGTGCGTAATAGCACTTTTAACCGGACAACAAACTTCCCCACAGAATATGCCTATTCATTTATTTAATTCAATGGATCACATGTATGAATAAGTTTATTGAATTAAATATATTCGAACATAACCACATTTCTATAATCCAAAATAATTGAAAACATAAATCACCAAAATCCGAAGATGTTTCATTCATTAAGATGAAATAGATATGGCACAAGGGGCCAATTATACCCATGTCTTCGAGTTCTAATCCTCGGTATGTTCAGTAACTGCCTGAAAATCCATGATCTCTAGTGTGGAATCGATAGAAAATGACCCTTTAATAAAGTTGGTATTTCGAGTTCTGCGACTGGCGTAATACTCATCTACTGCTTAGGCTATCGCACAACAGGTGCGGGACCAGCAGTCAATTCCTCCACATTGATAACAAAGATCATGCTGATCGATTCTGGTGGCAGCGGGCCGGACCAGTGTTCCTTTCAACTCGGGCTTGCTGAGTTATGGCATCATGGTTCCTACCACGTGGGCCTTGGCCACGTGGAGCCTGATTACATGGCCTCTTGGGCTTTGGCCAAGTGGCAGACGGTCATATGGGCTAATTTCGTTCTGCCAATCATGTCTTGCTTCAAGCAAGAAAATGGTCATTTGATGGTGAAAGTGCTCTTCTAGAGCGACCCAAAGAATCTGTGTATCCTCTTCATCGGATACTCAACTTGGAGTGTTTTCTCCATATGTTTCCTTTGAAAATTATGGCACTCATATTAAAAGCCTCAATGACGACATTGTTAGCATTGATTGTTGATCTCATCTTCTTTGCAGTTAGATGAATTATCACATCTTGAGTCCACTTTAGATAGTTTCTTCTGGAAACCTCCAAAGCAACAAAGTCAAGTTTGTTGAGATTTGGCATTTCTTACAGGAAAGGAACAAATAATCTTAGTGCTTTGGGTAGTATCGTCCATAAGCAACTAATAGGAACTTCAGGTTCTATAACATGGTATGAAAAATCGGATTAAACATGTAAAATCTACTGGTTTTATCATGTGTGGTGAATTTATGAAGGAAACTTCAAGTTTCTTAAATGGCATTATCGAAACTACAAGTTTGATATGTGTATGAACTACTGGTTCATTTAGAACTTCTAGTTCATTAGGTACCTGCATTTTCTACACATATATTCTAGTGCGAAAATTTAGACAAGTAACACAATAATATTGAATAGAGCAAATTGAAATAATATCTCACAAATTGAATAAATGGAAATCACAAATCAATTGAGATATTAATTGCATGCTAGTAATATAACATATTAATTGTCACACAATTATGTGAATAAATGCTTCTGGCAATTAATTACACATATGAAATATGGTGAATTTATTTGCAATAGCCATAATGACATGTACATTGTCTGGGTTCAAATCTCAGTAGAATCAAATCATTTTTCTTTTTATTTGATTCTGCTGGACCAAAGGAATGGGCTTGATAGTGAAGCCTATCGGGCTTAGTCTGCGGGCTTGTGACCCGGCCTTTCATGCGTAATTTAAATGGTGTGTGAGGCCTGCTGGGCTGCTAGGTCCCGCAGAGGGAGAGTGGGCCTGCTGGGCTCAAGCTGGTCTGCCAAGGAATGAAAAGTTATTACTCAACCCTTTTGGTAACTCCAATTAAATACGACCAGGTAAGAGTATGAGGTTTGGGTGGAGCGAGGCTCTCTTAAGTACACAGCCTCATTGTATCTTGCCTAGACATCACATCGAATTGGGTGAGCCTACTTGGAAAGATTCATAATATTTCAGTGTTGTCAAAACTACAGGTTCGATACTATATGTGAACTTCTGGTTCAATATTTATGTATGAAATTTTGGTTCAATGTTTATGTGTGTGAACTTCCGGTTCGTTAAGTACCTGCATTCCGCACATATATATTCTAATGCAAAGAATTTAAGCGGGTAAAATATTTAAATTTAATATGAGCAGGTAACACCACAAAACATTATCATAATAAATAATGAAGGAAAGATGTATCATTATCACAAAGTCCAAACAAGTATTTATAGATATTTGTCACAATATACATGAATTAATAGCTAAATTAAAAAGCTATTGATTTTCCTTTTACTCATTCCATTATGCCAATTATAGTGCAAGAGAAATAAGTGTCTCTCATAGATGATTAAGTTAAACTAGATGCTTCAATAAAAGTCATAAATCGTGATTGCAGCTTCTACTGAATAGCAGTCGAAAAACAAACCAAAATCCCAACCAAAACAACCCAGAAAAATATGAAAAATTATAGAGATGCAGTAAACACACAGAGGCTCTAGCATACAAAATTTGGTGAATTTTGGAGTTGAATTACTATTTTAAATAAATACGGGAACACAGAGGACAGAAGGTAAACTGAAACAGTAAAATCTGTTTTTGCTTGGAAAAACATACTTGGTTGTAGAGCTGGTAGATTGATGTTGATTGAATGATGAACCTCTTCTTTTCTGCAACCCAAGAGTTATTCACCTCTTCTCTTGTCGATCGGCAATCCGAATCCTAGAGCTAGTCGTGCTGATAACGTGTTGTAAAAGGAACATAGAAAGTGTTTCAGAAAATTGAGAGAGCTTTGCTTCTAAGAACTTGAGAGAGAGAGAGTTTAGATGCAGATAATAAGTGTAGTATTTTCTGTTTTTCATCTACTTCCATGTATGAGAAATGGACTACATATGTAGTGGAAGACAAGGAACATATAGCCTAAAATCCTCCATAAAACAAGGACCCTTAAAGTCCTCCTTAAAACATGGATCCCCTAAAACTAGGAAAGAGGAAAGCATCTTCTAATATACAATAATTTACATGATATATCCATAATAATTTACAACACATTTTAGGATGTTGATTAAGAAACGGTTCACACATGTGATTTCTGTTTTGCTTCTGAAGAAGCAAATAAGTAGGATTTTTTTTTCCTTTTCTTTCTGTTACCTCTGTCACGGTCTTATCTCATGTACTTGTGTATATGCTGAATCATATTCTGCAGCTGGAGGCTGGCTGGCTTCACTAGCTGTTGCAGGATATACAGCAATAGCAGTCAGAAAACTGGTAAAGACAGAAATGACAGATGCTGAGCCTATGGCAAAACCCTCTCCATTTTCTTCCATTGAAGCATGGTCTTGGAGTGGGATCCTCCTCATCTCATTTGTTGGAGCATTAGTAAACCCAACAGCACTGGGGACAAGTGCTCTGACATGCCTTCCATTCCTACTTGCATCCACTGTGTTAGGTTACATTGTTGGTTCTGGGTAAAACTTCATGTTTTCATATTAGATCTACCTGCACAAGCACTTTTTTTTTTTTTTGGGTAAAAGTAAATCACTAAATTAACAACCAACTAAAGTTTTCAATTTAATACAAGTTACTCAGATTCTAAACTTGCAGTTTTGTCGACTTCTAATTTGCAGATTGCCATCAGATGTGAAGAAGATTTTCCACCCAATTATTTGTTGTGCCCTATCTGCAGATGTGGCAGCAGTGGCTTATGGATACTTTTCCAAGTCTGGGCTTGATCCTGTCCTTGGTACATTCCTGAAATAAAGTTGTTGGTCTCAGCTAGTACATTGTGTTCCCTTTGATTGCTGCAAGAATAGTAAACCGAATTAAAAAACTGAATTTTAACAACTAGGGACAATCACCTAAAGTACAAATATTTTCTTTTTGGGCCTCTTGTTCCCCCTATATGCTTTCTTGTGTCTTCAGCATATTGATATGGCCATTCTTCTTCTTGATATGCACAGAATCTTACCTTACAAAGGTTTCATCAAACCCTGGAGCTGGTGATATTCTGATGGGATTCTTGGGGTCTGTTATCCTCTCATTTGCTTTCTCAATGTTCCAACAGAGGAAGGTAAGCCAAGTTTTCCAATTTGTGCTGGTTGTTATTTGTTTTGTTTCATTGTGAGTTGAAATGCCTTACTGAGTAGCTGGAATGGTCTATCCCTTGAAAATTTATTTGTTTTGAAGAACATTGTATTTTAAACTGGAATACACACGCGCGCGCACACACACATATAGTTAAGATTGCCCTTCTTCAATGCTTTAGCTATCTATACTTTCTATTGTATAATTATCTTATTGCGTGATATCGTTTTTCTTTTACTTTGTATCCTGAAATATAGTGTAGGGATATTTATATGGCAAAAAGTTGAGGATAGAAGCATAGCAAGAGGCATTGGGATACCTAATAGAATTGTGGGGTTGCTTATTGTTCCCACTCCAGGACAATATGAAACTGATTCAACCCTTTACATTTTTCCAATGGGGATCATAGTCCAATTCCAAATAGTAGATAATAGAACCGATTTAGCATTTCATTTTTTTATTTTTTGTTAATCCACAAGGCCTTTCATTTCATGAAAATTGTTGCTGCTATGCAATTTTACAGCTGGTCAAGAGGCATGCAGCAGAGATTTTCACATCTGTAATCATATCGTGCATATTCTCATTGTATTCAACCGCTCTTATTGGACGTCTCGTTGGGTTAGAATCAAGTTTGACTGTCTCAATTCTACCACGATGTATAACCGTGGCATTAGCCCTCAGCATTGTGTCCTTGTTCGAAGGTACTAGTTCATACTTCACAGTTGAAAATAAGCAAATCTCATGATCATCAGTGATAAGGTTTACATGAAGTTAGTCTTAGACTAGTGAACTTGAAACTATTCCTACAATTACATAATGCTCAGAATACATATTGCATACAGCACATATTTGAGAGTCTGTTTTATGCTTAAGGTATATATACTCTATATATGTATATAATCTATAATCTACTTTGCATTTGTTCTAGGTGCCAATTCATCTCTCACAGCTGCCGTTGTTGTAGTAACTGGTTTGGTGGGAGCTAATTTTGTACAGGCAACACTTGATAAACTACAGTTCCGAGATCCTATTGCTCGGGGAATAGCTACTGCATCTAGGTATGAATCTCTGCTGAACCCTCTGCATCAAATGGTCACATTGAAAATGATAGACAATGAAAACAAATCTTTTGAAACATCCTGGATATGCAGAAAATCAATTATGTTGAAATGCAGGTTTCCCTAGTAACACTTGCCACTTGGACAGCGGCAATAGTGACTAGACTCGGAGCATTACTCTTTTTAAATTTGATAAAAAGTCTATTATCAGTATCATGTACTTATGTTTGTTTGGTTTTCTTGTTGCTGAAGTGCTCATGGATTGGGAACAGCAGCATTGTCAGCCAAGGAACCCGAGGCTCTCCCATTTTGTGCCATTGCTTATGCTTTGAATGGTATATTTGGTTCTTTGCTCTGCTCAATTCCAGCAGTCAGGCAAAGCTTGCTTGCCGTGATTGGATCATGAGCCTACCAATTTTAAATCACTTTGTTAGTCATATGTATAGTCAACACTGCTGGGTGTATGTGTAGTTGTGTACAGTACAGATATTCATATTACTAGGGGAAAAATTCAAATTTAAACAGGAGCAAACAATTCTGTGTGGTAATTTTCTTTGAAGATCTAGATCAAGTGTATTAGTATATATCGAATAATAATCTAGAAATCAATCTCTTCCTGAGATTAAAATGTAGAAAGCACACATATAGAATAGCAATCTAAATGCACACAGAGAAGAACAAAGTCGATAGAAAACCAATGATACTTGATATGAATGGCTAAAACTTGAAACAAATAAAATTTCATGATTTACATAAAAAAAATTCAAGTTAGGGAGTACATTTTCCCAGTAAAAGCCAGGAACTTTGGCTCTTCTTTCTCTTGGAGCTGCTGCTGTTGTTTGACCTCTTTTGAGGCTACCTTTGGAGCAGTATCTGCGCCAAAAACAAGCTTCCCCTGAGCCCGGCGTCTAGTAGCTCGTGAACTAGATTCTGTACAAGGTTGTGGATTACCATTCGCGGCAACAAATGAGGAAGAATCTAATGCTGACTCATACTGCAAAGCCTTGCCATCCAAACGCCTCCCAGTTCCCTTAAAAGGGCTGAATTTAGGTATGTCAACTTGGCCATCTGCTTCCTTGTTCAGAGGAATTGATGAAGCAACAGGTTTCTCAGGTTCCTTATAGTCAAGAGGAGGTGCAAAGTCAACCTCACAGTCTGTGTCGATAATGCCTATGGCATCAGAAGGCTTTGTTTCAATGATATCCATATAATACTTCTTGTTCTCATAAGGTAGCACAATAGTATCCCCAGTTGTTAAACAAGAAAACGTCCCGAGAGCCGCCTCCAACATAGCTTTTGGGTCAGGGATGTCCAAGAAGTCCTTTGTATGAGGCTGCAATTTGACATGACTGCCTTTCGGAAGAGTCTGGTTTTGAAACAGCACAAGGTCTCCCTCTTTCAAGTTCATATTTTCCATCATCCAATTAGGCATGTAGACAAAGCCTTCTTCTGCAGTGAACTCCCAAACCCCACAATGAGAGACACGAAATTTCTCAGTCTCATTATTCTCGGCAGCATCAAAAGAATATGGCCGGAACTCGAACAACATTGGATAATCAATGTTTAGAGAAGCAAGGACGTCGAGGGCTGAGGGAGGCATTATGATTTTATCACTACTCTCAGTGTATGCATGCTTTTCAGTTTTAGATGCAGGATAACAATGATACCTATGCCAAAACGGTGTCGTGCCAACAAAATCATCATATTCATGGCCGCCATAACTGGGCTCAGAGTGCTCTATCTCACCATCCCCATCAGTAATACTCATGTCAGAACCTACCTCGTAAGCTTCATGATCCTCAAATCCCATGTCAGACCCTATCTCATGATCACTCATGCCGGAGTCAGCGGAGTAGTATGTAGTCTGGTCAGAATCATAACTCCTGTTTTCATTCAAATCCATATCGATCAGAGATTCGATATGGATGATCTCTCCAAGACAACTTACCTTAAAACCCTAAAAACACCTGCTAGAACGATGGAACTAGAATTGGAGAACCAATATGACGCAAAATAATGCTGTGCTTTGAATGTTATTTATATAACCCAAGTTTGGAGGAAACCCTACTCCAGTTGGAAAACCACCTTGCATTCGGAACCGTTCGGCGCAAGCTAAGTAAACCCGATTTGGTTATATTTATGGACACACACTCACATTGTCACATGGTTGCGACTAAAAAAGTAGTTATCTAATTTCACATATTTCAGTATAATAACTCCAAACAATTGTCTTTTCTTATCAACAAAAATACTGTTTTTAACTTTTGTTATACAAAAGAAAATTGTTTGTAACGCCTATATATAGGATCGATATAATTTCTAACAAAAAAAACTAGGCCTCTAGATTTCAGGGCTAGGCCTCTAGATTTCAGGGCCGGCCTTGAGCCTAGGCAAAGCAGGCCCAAGCCTAGGGCCTCAGATTTCAGGGGCGGCCTTGAGCCTAGGCAAAGCAGGCCCAAGCCTAGGGCCTCAGATTTCAGGGGCCTCAAAATTTTTTGTTATGTTGGTCTGCAATAAAATAAAATAAATTTACGAATTGACGCTTAGACACAACACGCTATTACACGCAAACGAACAAATGATCATCGATCTCTTTCTCTTTCTCAATTAAAGTTTTTGAAGTCGAGGCCAACGATCTTCTCTTTCTCAATCCAAGACAAAAAATCCAATTGTGATTGAACCATTGAAGATCATTCCAGAAGGAAATTATATTTCCCAAACGGTGGCTGAAGACCAAAACCTGAAAGAGAAGGAGACTAGGAGAGGATCAAACGAAAAAGTTGAATTTAGTGATTGAAAAGTTGAATTTATATTTTATCTTCCAAAAAGACAAAGTAAGATCTTTGAAGCTCTTTCTTTTCTGTTTTGAAGAAATTTTGGCTTTTTCCTTATCTATTTGTGTTTCTGATGCTCTTACATTCCATTCAATGTAAGAGTATAGAATTGGAGTCATGTAATTACGAAATGGTTTGGAGTATGCTTTGGGCCTCGAAATTTTGTTCGCCTTGAGCCTCCATACTCACAGGCCAGGGTAAATATTTTTCAGTTCGTGCTCTGGATAAATTTTCTCGATGAATTTTTTTTTGTTTTTAATTTTTAGTCCTTTAATCTTTGAGAAAATTAGATATAAACCCAAAAATTCAACCTTCTATTAAAAAAAACCCATACATACTTTTCTTTTAATTTACACCCAAATCATCACATTAATAAACCTTCTATATAGACTATATAGAAGAAAACCTTCCATATAGACTATATTCCTATAATCAATATTTTTTCTTATTTAACTTCATGTATATCTAATTTGCCCATTTACATTCTCTCAAATAATACATGTCTAATGTACCTACTAAATATGTATATGTAGGTAGGGCTTAAATAATAGAAACGTTCAAGCTTAATAGAGATCGACACGCAATGATATACACCACAATCATAGGTGTAACATTTTTGTTTATACAATCATAGGTATAATATAATAGAAAATCTAACAAACATGTATGATACAAAAAAATAATAATAAATTCTAATACAGAGATGTTATACAAAACCTATTAACATTTAGGCTGTAATCGAATGTATAAACCAAAAACTAAGCCTCTATTGTAAATATTATTATCTATGTGGATGGCCATGTAAATACTCATTAGTTATATACTTTGATGTAAACCCTACCTCTATATAAAGGAGACTAATGAGACTGAATGATAACACTTCTAGTTCCTCCAAACTATTCTCTCTTCATCTTTCTCTACTTTATAACACGTTATCAGCACGCTTCGCTCTGCTTTATTTTTTTTATACTCTATGATGATCCATGAGTCATATTTTTGATCCCCAATAATTTTAAGAGGGCTGGAAGTTCCTCAAAATGTTTGGGTATTGGGGTTCCCTCCTCCGCATGACAATGTGAATTTGAAGTTCCTTACCTTATTTTGAGAGTATGTTCTTGTGCAATTAGAGGAGAGAAACAAGATTATCATATTTGTGAAGTTAACCAGACCAGAAGTTCTGTGTATTTTCTTCATTCAAGGAACTAGAAGTTTCCATTGTAAAATATATTCCATTATCTTTTTTTTTTTTCCCTGCAATTTTCCTATTTTGTTATGTACTTTCCTTTCATTACAGTACTTATCTTTTAAATTAATTTTTTTGTTACTCATATGGACCAGCAGTCCTATACCTCGAACATATGAATTTTGAATGTAATATTTTTGAACCAGAAGTTCAAAATTTCATAGTAGAACCTGAAGTTCTAACAGTAAAACTCAAACTCAAAGCTTTGAGTATAATGTATAAATTAGTGAAAAGTGAACTAAAGCTTCACTTTAGTCACCTCGAGCCTGAAGTTTCGAGCACCAAATTTATTTGAACCCGAAGTTCAAATTACGAAATCTTAGAACTTGCAGTTCATAGAAGAAAAATAAATTTGAACCTGAAGCTTCGAATAAGCATATAATTAATTCATAGTTTATTTGACTTTATGTCAACTCGAACTAGAAATTTCGAGTAAATTTTCATATGTCGATTGATACATTCATCTTTATGCTTGCTTAAAGCATTCCACCTTAGAACCTGAAGTTCTAATTGTGCAGACTCGAGCCTTAAGTTTCGAGTGGATATATGAACAATTTATTGAAGAGTTTTAATCTCGATCAACCTCAAACCTGAAGTTTTGAGGGAATTATATTGACACCAATTTAAAAGTAAGCAGATATTTAACCGTTGGTTTATGATGAATGCGTATGAGTATACCCCAAATTTGTTATCGTGGATTTTGTAATTAAAAGATATAAGAACCTGTAGTTCCTTGATCCTTAATTACATGTGGACCTGAAGTTCCTCAATGATCATACTAACTAGATGACCATCTAAAGTCCTTCACTCATTATGGTCATGAAGTTTAAACTTGACATTTCGAGTATATTATTTTGGCCAGAAATTCAAAATGCATTTGATGTTAATCTACATCAAACAACAATACAATAATTGAACATCATGTTTTAACTGTATAACACAGACCAGAAGCTTCGTGTATATCCTATGAGATCCACCGTTCAATTCTTACAAATTTGATTTGTGTCATCTTCAAACTTATGTTTTGAGTGACTTTCAGGCAATGCAATTTTATGCATGGTGTCCAGAAAATATTATTAAAGTTTATGCTTATGAGGCTAATATAACAATCATCTCAGATCTTACATATCTGATTGATGGCTCCAGAAGAGCACACATTATTGTCCCTTTACATTATGTGCCTCCAATATTACTAGAGATGTATAATCTCCCCGTCTCATAGATCTCATTGTATAGTAAGAAACCCGATTGACATGGCTATACCATGAAATGCCACCAGAAGTGGATCATGGCAAGAGAGAAATCAGGAGTCAATGTAAATACTGCCCTAACATCCACACATGTGAGAAAATTGTAAATTAGGCGTGTGTCGCCTATGGTACACTATATGGTGGATGATTATCAAGCCACTTTCGAAAGGGCACTGGTCAAATTAAATTGCATTGACTAATAAGAACATTGCGATTCATCACATATGTCTTATGTCTTTTGCTTACAATAAGCAAATTGAAAGCACTATTTGTGTTACTCCACTGATTTATTGTAACCTCTTGATTTTCCACTGAAACTAAATGTTTCTTAATCCGATTATCTAGGAACCTGATGTTCTTAAGAGGTTTTTATAAATTAAAAAATTGAAATCTCAAGTTTCTTAGATCTCCAATTATATGAGGGCCTGAAGTCCCTCCCCTCTTTATGACTACACAAATATATACGTGACAGTGAACTTGAGGTTCTCCACGTGATAAAGTTACACTTTTATTATGGATTGTAGTTTTCAACTCAAAATTTCGAGTATATCATTTTGGCCAGCAGTTCAAAATGAAGTTGGTCCATTCCAATTATCAGTATTTCACAATTAATGATTACTGAAGCTAAGGTAACACTCGTATCAAGAGTTGTAGATCTTGATCTATGACTCCAAATGAGCTACTATCATGTTACCAAATTTGAAATATTGACGCACTAAGTACCTTCAATATGGTAGGAGAAAATTTTTTTGCTATCTGATATATATTGTGTCAAATTTTTACAGTAAATTGAGGCATATATATAATGTCATGAACCAGAAGTTCATTGAACCAAATACACTATTTGGCATGATCAATTAAGTCATCTTTTGTCTACCATGTTGCGTGGAATCACTTACAAGTTTGATGACTACTAATCTTACTCACAAGCAAATTGTTTATTTACCGCATATTTGCGAGTTGTCACTTTAATGAGACAATCCTCCTGCCATGAGGGGGAGAAAGATTGTTCTTGAAGAACGATATGAATTGGTGTGAGATATTTATCCACCGTCTCATTTTGACTTCGAGAAATATCAAAACTAGTGAATTGATAAAAGAAAGTGACAAAATCATATGCTAAATGCAAAGGCATTTGCATGGGTTAAAGTCCCTGAAACCAAACATACTATCACAAACAATCTAGACCCCATGCCATGTATCCAAATGACATGGTTCTCCTGAAGAGAACGTCATAAAACAATGTCAGAACACCTAATATGGCACACATATAAAGGTTGTAAGTACGTCATTAGGGAATAATGCATTGGTGATACAATAATACATAAATATGGTTAATGCTCATGAATTAAATGTTTTGACCTAAATCTTGGTTTGGGATCGCCACCAACCAATGAACATCTTCACTCCAAAGAAAGTGATAGATTTTTGAACTCATCTTTTGAACATGGTCAAAATAAGACAGTCCTTCCCGCCGTTAGGGGGAGGAAAAACTACTGTCATTTAAATAACGGCATGAATTTATGTAGAATGTATCCACCAGGTCTAAAGTTTTAAGCTCCCAAAAAGGAAAGATTATACAAGCCCTATAATGCTCTACATGAGATTATAAGTAAAGAGATCCACATTCACTACATGATTCAGAGATGATTGTCCTAGAAGTGACAATATATGCCCCAGAAGTGGCATGGGTACTCAATATCAATAAGCTTATTACAGCTAATGCATGCATATAAGAATGTGTGGGATCTATGATTAATGATCATCGATGATAATTTACATATGGTAGCTACAAAAAATCATTAAGGCTGTATTGATGCTATACCACGTTTCATTATGAATGTCGACAAAGTATATTATTGGCCAAATTGGAAAGAGACAATTCCAATGAAATTGAATATTTGAAACGTGATGAAATACTTAGACCTTTAACCCTACATGGTACAAAAGGGTATTTAAGTGAAGATAAATCACTATGACACAATGTCTATTTATCGAGACATGAGATTATGAATATCTTCCCTAGCCTTATACGAATGAAAATTTTCTATAAATACAGTGTTACATATAGCTGTTATATTGACGAGAGATTTATGGCATGTTGTTATCGTATATTATGAAGATCTTAAAGACACATTGCTAAAAGCAAAATCTCAAAAGCAAAGTGTCATAATAAGTGTATTGCTTATCAAATCCTCAAGGGATTCAAATACATGAATGATTCAAGTTCATGAAAGGTTGAAAGAGCCTGAAGCTCACTCATGGAATCAAAGAGTCTAAAGCTAGCTCATATGTACTCATTTCGTTCTAGTCAACGAGATCTAAATTGCCTTAATGAGTACTATGAAGAGACTACTATCGAATTCGAATTATGAATATAATGTTGCAACATATTCTAATTGTCGCAAAGTTATGAATTACTTAGAGCTCTTGAAGAGCTTATATGAGACATATCAATACACAAAGATATTGATGTGTATGGCTAGGTATGCCATGATGATTTTTCAATGTTTTAAACTATACAAAGTTAAATGTGTCAATTTCTCTATATTGTTTAGCTATTACTTTGTGTATGATTTTGAGCATATGGAGATTGTTTTCTAACCTTATCATATGAGGTAAGGCTTATTGAAAATCGTCTAGCTTTGTTAGTATTGCTTTAACTTTGCAGGTATGAAATTTTGTGATGAGCCCCTATATGCAAAGCACACATGGTCTCATTTCAGTGATAGACGCATCAAACTACTATACATGGTACATGTAGCTTATCGCATACATGAATGAGGCTTGCAACAATCAGGGGGAGATTCTCATCAGGGAGAGCATCCAGAATAGAGGTGGCAAATGGGCCACTAAGCACGAGCACGACACGGGCCCGGCACGCTTAAAAGCAGCCCGGCACGGCCCAAGCCCGTTAGTGACCCGGCACGACCCGAGCACGTTAGAATAACGGGTCGGGCTGGGCCTAAGAATATTGGCCCATTGGCCCGGCCCGGCCCGAGCCCGTAATGGGCCCGGCACGGCCCGAGCACGACATATTGTGGGCCGGCCCGTTACAAACACAAAATTTCATTTTGTTTTTAAAAATATTAAAAAACTACAATGATGAGATTTTAATATGAGACCTTTTATTTAAAATATCATGACAATTCCACCAATGCTTTCTTTTATATTGTCAAAATAATGAAACAAAACATTATATCCTTGTTTTGACATAAGTATTTTTTCTAAATATTATATATATGTTTATTAATAAAGACTAATCTCATAATAATACAACTATAGAATGAAGGAAAGAATAATAGATACTAAATCTTCATTATATTAATAAAGATTAATCTCACAATAATATACTAAAAACAATATATTTTGAGTTTTTTCTTTCTTTCTTTCTTATAGTGGAATATAAAAAATTATTTGAAATCTAATCTTAAAAAACTAAGATTAAGAAAAACGTTGTAGAACTTAATTTATTTTAATTTTCTAAATAGTTAAATAAAATTAATTTTTATTCGTTCAAATTAAGATTTTTAAATCGTGCTTTATAGTGGGTAGGCACGAGCACGGCCCGTTATTGACCCGGCACGAGCACGGCCCGACACGATATGGGCTCGGGCCATGGGTCGGGCCGGGCTTAATGTTTAAGTAAATGGGCCGGCACGAGCCCGGCACGATAATAAATGGGCCGGCCCAAGCACGGCACGAAGCACGATTAGGCCCGCTTAAAACGGGCCGGGCCGGGCCGGGCCGGCCCGTTTGCCACCTCTAATCCAGAAGCATGCTACCTAGGACATATGCGCGTTGTGCTCTTTTTGTCCTTCGACCAGGTTTATTTTTGTCCCACTGGATTTTAGTTACCTGGCAAGATTTTTTAACGAGACAACAATAAGCGCGTCCAATTAATACCATCATTCATTGGTGGATATCCAAGGGGGAGTGTTGTAAATATTATTATCTATGTGGATGTCCATGTAAATACTCATTAGTTATGTACTTTGATGTAAACCCTACCTCTATATAAAGGAGGCTAATGAGACTGAATGATAACACTTCTACTTTCTCCAAACTATTCTTTCTGTATCTTCTCCCTACTTTATAACAACCTCCTATATGTTAGATATATACCTAAAATCAAATTATCTAGAAGAAAAAAAATGTATTCTAATGATCAGGTGCCTTTTTAGTACATACATTACAAATAGAACAACTGTATAATATGTTATTAACCTATGTTTGCTTTCTATTCAAGTGTTTATATGAAAAATATAACATACCTTTTATATAGAAAAACAGACCACGAAATAGAGAAATCAGATATAAACCTCGATCTAGGTATTGATTACGAGAGCTTCAATCAAGAGTCTAGTTCATCAAGTGTATTTGTTTAGAGCTTGTGGCATATTAAGACATTTTTGACAAAAACATGTTTTATTTTTCTATGTCACTTAATGAGAATTTATTTATGTAATCAACCTAATCAACAGATTTGGGTATATATTAAAAAAAAATTATGGATGGGTTTAATCTAATAGGTGTAATCAAATTTGGGTGTAAAATGAAATGCCCCTTAATCTTTTAGCTATTCAGTTCCCAATCCTATTACACAATTAGCTTACAAGGTACAATACAATCCTAATACAAAACAATCTAGTTATCCAATCCTCACCCTTACCAAACATGGCCTAGCTAGGGTTAGGGCTAGAGATTTTGATGGAACATTTCTTCTTCTTTTTTTTAGTTACTTTCAGTAGGAAAAGAGTAGGGCATTTTGCAATTTGCATTTTGAAGGATTCCACTAACATCCACAGATATTATTTTCACACAGAAACAAAGGTTTGGTGATTTGAAACCCAACTCAAATTGAAAGAAGTTTGTAGATACAATTCTTGTACATGTCGTATTGGCATTCCCATACAAAGCTCAAAGTCCCTTTACTGATCTTGGAGAATCACAGGTAAATGCATCTGCATATGCATGGGATTGCAACATGTGTTGCAATCCCCGAGTCAGTAGTCAGTTTCATGTGGAGTCCGATTTTGGAAAGTAGGTTTTGGGTTTTATGTATTTATGTTTTTAAAGATTTTTCTGATTGTTAAAATCGTGGTGTTGATGTCCTAGGGTTTTAAGGGCTTGTCTATTCCTAATTGATTTTCCTTAAGATTTGTTGGATCTCTTATATGGAAAGTTTCTTTCCTAATTAAAAGGGAATTAGGGTAGAACCTTGGTGGAGAGGTTTTGCCGTTGGTCCTTCATATATTCAGAAATATACACGGCTGTGACGAAGCACCAAGAGACGCAAGAATTTTGATAGAGTCTTGCATGTTAGTTTGAAATTGTGTCTTCAAAAAGAGTCAAACACTTGGTCCATGTGTAAGTGTTATTGATCATGTTTTCATATGCTAAACAAACTCTCTTGAGATCAGTAGAGAGACTGTGAAGAAGGAAGAGCAAGATTTGGTCATCGTTCAAGTGAATGAGTTCAAGAAGATAGACAAACCGTATGTTAGCTTTTGTCTAAACATTGTAGCCGAGCTAGTGCTATTCAAGTTTGTAAAAGAACATATCCTTTTGAATAAGATGATCATTATTTTGGGTTCTCAAGAGTAAGAGTCCCGCAGTGTTTTTAATATCATACTTAAGGTTTTCACTGCGTAACAAAAATCTGGTGTTCAGTTTGTTATTTTGGTTTCTGCTGCCCAGTAAGGATTGATCCGTGCACTGCAATCCTCATTTTCCAGAAAACATATTATGTCCTTGTATTTTCAAAGTTAAAAGTAAAAAGAAGAAGAAGAATGGAGAGATTGAAATTGGGTTTAGTAATGTTTCAATCACCTTCAGTAGCTTAAAACTACCAACAGGCGGAGCATACAAAAAAGGAAGAGAAAGTAGACTTGGTCATAAATCATAATGATACTATGATCATTCCCGAAGGTCCTGATCGGAATGTTACCTGTTAGTCTGTTACACTGCTTTTTAATCATTAATCAAACTCACAATACTACCATTTTACGGACAGATATGTTAAATTGATCATGAAACTTCAAAGCAGTCAGATACAGAATATAGATGCTTGAAAACATTAAAATCTGGATGGAGGCTCAAAAGTCTCTTTTGATCCAGACTGAAACAAGGTTACTAGATGCTATGCAGAAGCATGCTTTGTTCCCTCCACAACTTCTAATTCTTAACTGATTCTAAAACGATTTTTTCTCTTTTCATCCATGACTACTAGGATTCTCTAACCACTCATACCATGAGAATTTTCAATATCCTTGATTACATTCTCAACTATCTTCACAGTCTATTCATCTTGAACATCAGTTATTACCTCAAGAAGATCAGCCGGAGTTGCTGCTGGATCAAGATCCCAACAACCTTTTGGAGCATTTGGAGCTTCTTCACCTGTAAGCAAGTGTGCAGGGACTTGATGAGACAATCTAAACATCTCTTCTCTGGGAATTCTCATCATGACAGCTGTGGGATCCAAATGACGCCGAAACACTGTCTTGAAACCAGAAACTTTCAGCAGGTGAGTTACAGTAACCCCAAGTTCCTCATTGTAATCTTCAACCACTTCCACCATTTCATACTTGTGTATTACTTCGTCCGGTGTCAATGCATTCCAGTCATTGGACCAATTCCTGTAGAGAGCCCAAACATCACCCTTCCTAGGATATATACACACTGTTCCCCGTGCACCTTTTTTCCACCAAACTTTGTGTGAAAAAGAATTGAGTGCGTTTTTGCATTCTTCATGCTTGCCTACTCTGAACTCCCCACATGTTTTTGAGAAACCAGAAGACACCCAGTTTAGAGGCCCCAGTTCTCTATTGGTTTTTGAATCAAGCCAACTGATCCGCATTGTGAAAGGATCTAAAGAACTTACACTCTGAATTTTGGCATAATACCGAGGCATCCCATTAACCTCATCATAGGCGGCCCAGAACTGATTTTTTTTAAAAGACTTTTCTGTTCGATCCTCATCAAAATTGTGAAAATCAGGATCAGGAACATCAATTGACGTCATTGCTTCCAAGATTTCTGCACCCGAATCTGAGCTGACACCACTAGTGCCAGACTGTTTCAAGTCACATGTACCAATGTTCTTTGTATCCACCAGCTTGCCAATGCCGGACATGTTGCGATCACACTGCATATCAGAGTTTCTTGAGGATTTTCCTCTCTCATTTGCATTCTCTGCCTTGTTTACTGCAGTTTTGGCTACACTAGATGATCCTCGTTCACTCATTTTCTTCCTAGTCTTCTCTTTTAGTATATTCTGTGTTGCATGTAGGGAGATATCATTACTTGTGAGAATGGTATTCTTTGTATCCACCTGCTTGCCAATGCCAGACATGGTGTGATCACACTGTACATCAGAGTGCCCCGAAGACTTTCCTCTCACATTTCCATTCTCCGCCTTTACTGCAGTCTTGGCTACACTAGATGATCCCTGTCCCTTCATTTCGTTCTTAGTCTTCTCTTTTTGTATATTCTGTGTTGCATGTAGGGAGCTATCATTACTTGTGAACATGGTATTCGAGGCTCCATAAGCCCTGAATGGTCCAAAAGTAGCCTCCACAGCTCCCCGATCCATATGATTTTTAGCTTCCTTTCCATATCTGCTCATTCCAACATCATCCATGCATCTTCT
The DNA here is from genome assembly GCF_958449725.1 of Rosa rugosa. NCBI lineage: Eukaryota > Viridiplantae > Streptophyta > Magnoliopsida > Rosales > Rosaceae > Rosa > Rosa rugosa. The sequence goes on from NC_084823.1 coordinate 33,504,258, forward strand.
CTTTGCAGCATTATTAGCATATCCTGTAGTTGAAGCACCACTGGGCTGATTGAAGGCATGAGGCATTCTAGTTGCCGTTTGTGCCATCTGATCCACGCTTGGGGCATGGGCAGCTGTAAAACCACTAGCAGTCCTCGAGAACGTATGGTAGAAGCTTTGGTTAATTGCAGAGGCTGCACTACTCCTTCCTGTATTGAATGTGCTTCTATTCGCTGTTGTTTCATGATTTGAATTCTGCCACTGCTCTGCTAAATTTGATGGGGTGAACTGCTCTGACGCAATTATAGGTGGAGCAATGTCTATTGGTAAAAGTGTACTTTGGCAACGATGGCAACGAAGATAATGATGAAGGTAAATGAGGAGATACTCATATGTCAACAAGCAAGTAGGACACATGGTCCTAAAGGTATTGGGTGTTTGGGATGAAGCAGCCGGAGTCGAAAAACTAGCCGCCTGTGTGGTTGTCGTCTGACCGTTTGCAGCACTGAAGTTTGTGCTTTGTGTGAAATTGGGAAAATCCTGGGCCACTGTACTCGAAACATTTCTGTGAAATCTTTCATTCCTGATCTTCTGGTCATATGCTGCTCTCTTGGCTTTATCAGACAACAAACTCCACGCCTCTGCAATCAGCATGAATGCTCCATCAGCTCCTGGAGAACCGTTCTTATCAGGGTGAAGAACAAGAGCTAGTTTCTTATACTTTTTTCTCATTGTCTCGTCATCTGCTGTCGGATCCGCACCAAGAATGCCATACCAATCAGCTTCCCCATTTATCTTTTTCTCTGCAGAAATATACACGTCTAGCACCGCCAGCATTTGGGGAATACCCGAAAGACCTGGAAACAAGTTTTGAGCCTTCAAAGCAAACGTCTTTGCCCCCATATAATCCTTTGTAGCGAACTTCTTCTCCGCCATCTCTTTTGCCCTCACGGCCTCATCTCTATTGCACTCCATATTCCAAGACTCCCTTCTTCTCCACTCTTAATCCACGTATTGGTACACAATGCAACTCGGTCTAACGATTCAGCCACCTAACTTCTTCCAAGTACTCCACACATTCTGGGATTTCTCTCACTCTTCAGAAGACATCTAGTCCAAGCAGTACAAAATTGGTCTATTAGACTCAAAAACAAAGAACATTAGACTCTACATAAAAGTCCATGGACCCATGAACATAACAAAAATAACTGCATAGTTTTTTTTTTTTTGGGTCCTGAAAAATGGAACACTGCATAGTTTTAGGGTACTCATGATATCAAGTTAACTAGAGGGGTGAGTGAACCAAAATAAAAAAGCAAAGCTTTTACCAGACCATTTTTTATTTATCTTCTCCATGTAACCGCAACAAAACCAAGCACATATTTCAAAACCATTAAGGGCTAGTTTGGGACTGTACGTTATGACTTTAAAAAAAAATTGATGCTACTGTGTTGTAAGAATAATCAGCTGAGAATTAAAACAGTTTCGTCTTTGGTAAACAATACTTTTAAAAATGTTGTTTTAGTACATAAAACAAATTCAGAGCGTGTTTTAATTGAAAACATTTTCTAAAAGTAACATTTGGATTGCTTCTAAAATCTGCTACCAGTGACTTATCTATACTATTATTAAGAGAAGATGGTTTGTTAGCCAAAATTTAGAATTTTGACAGAAACGACCCTAGAAGATTAATAAACTTTGAGAATTAATTAAATCAGAAGAATAATTAAGACATTTATAAAATATATTTTTATTAAAAAAAATAAACAAAAAAAGTATCCACAATCCACTTATCTCTCCATATTATTTTTTCTCTGCAATAACTAACTCTTTTCTTTTTTATTTTCTGGAAAAAATAATAATAATAACTTGCACATACAGAGCATGTGTGAGGAAATGCTAGTAATTTTTAATTAAATTTTTTTTTATTCATTTACAAAACACAATTAAATCTAAAATTTTAGACAAAAGCTGATTTTTTTTTAAAAACGAAGAAATCCCAAACTGGACCTAAGATATATGTCGCTTCTTTATATGAGCTTCAAAAATTATTACATTGCAGGTAATTAGCTCAAACAAATATACAACACAAAACAACAGAGAAACCGAAAGAATGAAAAATAAAAGTGTAACCGATATTAGAGAAATGAAATAGTCATCCATTAATTCAAATTAATCAGTTAAAACTTAGCTCTAGAAGAAAAAATGAAACTTTTAGACGGGGTCGTATAAATTCCTAGACTGAGTGATTAGCATGTGATAAAAGTGAAAATAAGTAAAATCCAGAAGCAGGGATGGGTTTAATCACCTTATTGTGCAGTGTTGGCGGAGGACTTTGAATCGTAGCGAGCCACCATAGACCGACCAGCTACTCAAACTTTTTTTTTTTTTAGTTTCCACTCTTTTGCTAAAACTTATTTTAGTCACAGCTCCAAATTTCAACCACAAAGATCTTCACATTTCTCGATAAAATTTTCTCTCAAACTTCCTATTTTACCCTCTTTTTTCGTCCACATTTCTTTCCTCCATTTTCCTTTTTTGTTTTACTTTTCTAAATTCTAATGACAACTTCAAATCTTATCAAAAAAACACATTTTTCTTGAGGCATTAGGTATGCTTCCTGGATTAAAACAGGTGGCTGGTATTGGCATGGACTTTGAGGTATTGGTTAACTTAGTGAATAACGGGGTGGATGAGTGTTGCACCATTTGAAGACTGTAATTAATTATTGTCTTCACCTCCGGGCTAATTTTTCTAGGTGTATTATTAGCCACATGTGTTTCGGAAAGTTAATATGGTTGTTTGTGCACTATTAAATGCAATTTATTTGCTGAGATTGGTCAACCTCCTCCACACAATTCTTTCTATTAGATGATTTGTGTGAAATTCTTACATACAAGAATGTTGTAACAGCCATGGACTGAGTTTAGGTTGTTTTATCTTTTCTCCTTTTCTGGGTCCTTTGGCCCCGGCCCATTCCCATTTATCCAAAAAAAAAACATTTTCCAAAAGAACTTTTTCTTGAAACTTCAATTTACTTTTTTTTTAATCTTCTCTTTATTTTTTCTCATAAAAAACATTACGGTCAGATGACGCCCAAAGAACACATGTTAATATAAATAGAGTACAGAACAATATTAAAGAAACTAAATTCTCATACTCCAATTGAAATGTGTAGATGCTGGTCTCGAGTTAACTAGATAATTCACCTATTTAGGAGAAGGAGGGGCTCGCCTAACTAAACACAATCACCTGAAAAAATATAAATTAAATTATAGGTGAGAGCTTATGAAAGGTGTTGGAATTGGGGTCGTGACCACTTACCCAATTTCAGCCTAAAAATTGCCCACTTACTCCACTAAGAGTTTTTTACTCTCATTTACCCAATCTAACATCTATTGACAGTATTGCCCTCATTTTAATTAATAACTACTCCCCTCAGCCTCTCTCTCTCTTTCCATCCACAACACGACTCTCTCTCATCTCATTCATGGCCAAATTGAATCGCTCCGTCAGAACCAGTCTCGCCGGTGGACACAGCATGAAGAACCCGAACACATGGCCGTCGTCGTTAGCCTCAATGTCCGATTGGCAACGTGCTGGCTCAGTGCCTGTCGCCGCAGAGACCAGAGTCCACGGCAGAGTTGAGGTCCTGAGTCGCCGGAACGGGATCGGAATCAGAGAGGATCGGGAGTAATACTGGAGAGGCAGCCGGAGTTCGAATTCGAGTCCGAGATCAAGTTCGTTTCTGAGGGGTGAGACGGCGGAGGTGGAAAATGAAGACGAGGGTCGCGGCCCAGTTCTCCAACCCAAGCCGGTCGCATCTTTCGCTGCCCAATCCGGTCACGACCTCCAAATGATAGGAGCATTTTAATGCGACGTTTTAAATGTTATTTCCTCATATTTACTTAGTTATTTCCTTAAATAAATCCTTCTTGATTAGGAAAGTTTCCATCTTTAGAAAGTTTCTATTTTTAGTAATTTTAATAAAAGTTTCTATTTTCTAGGTACATTGGAATAAATGACAAGGAAATAAAGCTGAAATGAAGAAATGGAGTTTTCCTGGTCCGACTAGGAATCTCAGTCAACGCAGGAATCCTGATGAGGCTAGGAAACCTGAAGGCACTAGGAGACCACATGACGTGGGAGATATTATGGGAGATTAAATCTGATTTTTGCATGGGAAATCAAGGAGATTACGTTGAGAAAATCAAGGGAGAATTTCAAGGGATTGTGCAACAAGAAAAGGCTCAAAACAAGTCCAGATTCATCCCTCAATTCCCTCAAGATATGTTGGCTGAAATTAGAGAATAAAATCTGCAATTTTAATGTGAAAATCAGGAGAAAATCAAGGGGAGGATGTTAAGGATAATGCCATGGAGAGATTTAAGGGAGAAAAGGTCCAAAATGAGTCCGGATACATTGTCTAGGTTCATGCCTAGATATTTGGCCGAAAATTAAGAGAAAAATCAGAAATAATCTTGGGAAAATCAGCAACAATATATTAGGGATTGATTTTGGAGCTTTTTGATTGGTTGGATGACACAAAGAGCTGACGTGGCGCTACGTGATTGGTCGAAGCTGTGTGGCAAAGCTTGGCCGTTCCCCTATATAAACCCCCCTATGCTAGACGTTAACAACAACACCACAACACTTTCATTCAGAAAATCCTCCATAACGTCATAAGCTCTCTCTCTCTCTCTCCATTCTCTAGTTGCAATGTTTTGCGTTTTCAAGCAAGGAGAGGAAGAAGAAGAAGGAGCCGTGAAGATCATATCCTCCATCATCCACCTTGAAGGCTTGCTTCCAAGATTCAAGATCCAACCATCTAGCTCTCCATCTCCATCTCCACTCACGGTGTAATTCGTTCCTTTTCCTTGTAACCTTTTTGGTTTCCTTGTTTGATTTCGTATGAACTTGTTTCTAGTTAACCTAACGTTTAGGGCAAAGTTTAAGCCCAATTTCTATGTTTAAATAAAGTTTTCGAATTCTATAATTGAGATTCTAAGTTGCTTATGTGAGTTTGTTCGATTAAATTTGCTTTACAGAAAACTTTTATATGTTTATCTTATTTGGGTCGACACTTATAGGATTTGCATGTAATTGGTGCTAGGTTTAAGAACATGAATCAACTTTTTGCTTTGTGTAACTTGAATCAAAAGTAGTAAAGGTTCTGGACAAGAATCGAATTTAATTGAAGAGGATTGCAATTAGGTGGACTTTTCCATAACTAAGTTGTACACTTGAGTTGATAGCCTTTCTCTATGTGTAATGCGTTAAACATGTTATGATTAACTAGCTTTCTAGTGCTTGAATGCATGTTTGATAGGATTGATCTAGGTGCTTTCGCTTAGGTTAATTAGCATTGAAAAGTAAAAAATGGGAAATTATTTGCTTTCGAATATTTCACATGATCAACTCCTTTCTCATGACTTAGATGAACAATTATAGGGTTTGAATCGAATTTGATTACATGGAATTGGTTTTGATCTTTGTTCCTTGCGTTCCACCCTTGTACATGTGTTTTTATATTTTCTTTCTTTTATTTATTTTAATTTTCAAAACTCTAATTCTTAAACCCCCTTTTATTTCGTTATTTGTATATATTCTTTTTGTAAATAATACTTTTTACTTTTATTAATTAATTAATTGTTTTTGCAATTACAGGTGTACCCTCAATCCCCGGTTAGAACGATCCCTACTTATTCTATACTATCAACTACATGCAGGGTTAAATTGCGCGCTTCCTTTTAGCGTATCACCAAACCGCCGCCGGGGAAGCACCGGCGAAAAAACGAGCCAACCTCACACTCCGGTGGGTGCCCAGAGCACTTTTTTTTTTTTTTTTAATATACTGTGAGCTCCGAGAATGGGGAAGGAAAAAAAAAAGTGAACGTGTACAATTGAACATATAAATTGATCAATTGTGTCTGTAGTGTATTCATTTTGGTTTTGGGAGTTTATGCAATTCACTTGAGGGCAATAATATGATTATTGGAGGGTAATAATATGATTATTGGGGGTAATAATATGATTATTAGGAGGCAATAATATGATTATTGGGAGGCAATAATATGATTATTGGGAAGAAATAATATGATTATTGGGAGGCAATAATATGGTTACTGAGTATTATTAGGGGGCAATAAATTTAGACACCGGAATCCGGTCACCAGTCCGGTAGCCCGATTCGGGATTCCTGTGACCGATCGCCGGATTCCAGTCGCCGGAGTCCGCAGCCGGCCACTGGTCACCGGAGTCCGGCAAGGTCTCCGATGACTTCTCTCTCTAAGTGACAAAGAAGGAGAGGGCAAAATTGTCCCAAAAATAAATAAAAAGGAATAAAAAATACTTAATTGGGTATTAGGGAAATGATCTCTTAGAGTGTTTGGGTAAGTGGGCAATCTCTTAGAGTGTTTGGGTAAGTGGGGTTAATTAACCCCAAAATTGGGTAAATGATCATTTTCCCTTCTATAAAAAAAAAAAGAAAAGAAAAATAATAGATAATGATTTATTCTTTAAGAGTCATCTCAACCGTTAATTGTTATTAAATTTAATGGACAAGATTTGGAGTATAATCCTAACTATAATTTAGGTTGCCACAGATCCGCCCCCGTTCTATAAAGGAAAAAGAAAAACTATAGTACATAGAGGTTGAGGGCTTGCTTCTTTTTTTTTTTTTTTAGAAGCGGAATAAGAGCTAACTCAGCGCTCTTACCCGAATTTATTAATAAATAAAGAAAAGATACATAGCAAGGGGGGCGAAGCCAATACCTTGCCATAAGAAAACACAAGCTGAGCAAGTACAACTGAAAGTACCAATTACTAATACAGAGAAAAAACAACTAAAAAGAACAAATACAATAGTTAAAGAAGAAACAATCAACTACCTAAAACGGTAGTTAGTGCCTGATGTCAAATCACGTCCATAGAGGCCTGTAACAAAAGAACGTTAATGTACCAAATAGAACCCATATTGGTAGCTCCAAAGTCAGCCAATTTGTCAGCCAATGCATTTCCTTCCCTGTAGATGTGACTTACTTTAAATTGCATGAGTTGCACACATTGCACACAATTAGCCCATGCCACTCTTAACTTCCAAGGAACCAACTGAGGTGCCTTGAAGTAGTGGACTACTAGAACAGAGTTTGTTTCTAGCCAAAGCTTCTGCCAGCCCCTCTCCGAGGCCACCCTTATAGCTTCCATAACCGCCGAAAGTTCTGCCTCAATTGCACTGGAAACAATAATTCTATGTGCAACTCATATGGTTGAGGGCTTGCTTAAGTGTATGGTTAGCAACTTTCTAGGCTTTACAACTTTTCTATATATAAGCTCTAGGAGCTCTATTGACATAACAATTAGAAGTTGGCAAAAGCCTGAAAAACGGGTTTGGTATGAATTTTTTAGGGAAAATGATCATTTACCCAAATTTTGGGGTCAAGAGATTGACTATTTAAACAAGTTACAATTTTTTTGCCCTAATACCCAATTAAGTATTTTTATTGTTTTTATTTATTTTTGAGACAATTTTGCCCTCACTCTCTTTGTCACTTAGAGAGAGAATCTGGTCGCCGGAACCCGAACACTGGCTACCAAAATCCGGCACCGATCGTCGGAATTCGGGCACCGGCTGCCGGATTCCAGTCACTGGTCATTGGAAACCTCGCCGGATATCTCTAAAAAGGTCGTCGGAGATCTCATAAATCACCGGAGATATTATTGCCCCCAATAAAACCCAATAAAATGTTTATTGACCCCCAATAAAATATTTATTGTCTCCCAATAAAAAGTTTATTGCTCCCCAATAAAATGTTTATTGGCCCCCAATAGAATGTATATTTGTCCCCAATAACATGTTTACTGCCCCCTTGATGTCCAATCCAGCTATTCTAATCATCAATTTAAGAGAAAAACAATGTGAAACAAAATCATGGCTTTCTGGTTTAACCATATCCACCATTCCTTTCCCTCTCCTCACTCATGGCAGAGGCTGCAAAGAGAGACCTCCAAACACCCAAGAGATCCTCCAAGTCCCGATCAGATGCCAATTCCTCATCACCTTCTCTCGCTCATCATCCTACTCCGCTCTCCTCCACTCCTCACCGATCCACTAGCCGAACCTCCCTACACTGCGACGCCCTCCTTCCTCCTCCCTCCTCCTCCTCCGACTAACTGTTGGAAGATCCAGCAAAGAAACCAAAGAAGAAGAGGAAAACCCCCAAATCTGGAACCAACAATTCGACGATTGACGATGTCAAGACTCCCAAATCTGTTGCAGAAGGCAAGAACTTGAAGCACAAGGAGGAGGAGAAGTTGAGTACAGCTGAAGTCGAGTTCTCGCCGGAGCTATCGAAGGGTGGTGACTCGCTCAGTCGACTCGGCAGGGGAAGAGAGAGAGAGAGAGAAAGATCAATGTGAGAAGATTGTAGTTTATTAATTAGATTGGGGGTAAAAATGTCATTTGATGTCTAAATTGGGTAAATGGGAGTAAATTTTTTTTAGTAGAGTAAGTGGAAGAACCTTGACTCAAAATTGGGCATTAGGTCAAGATCCCAATTTTTTAATAAATATACCAAATCGAGCCGGTCCAAGTCCAAACCGTGCTAGACCCGATTTTTGTTTCGGTCCTAAATTGAAAAAATAAAAAATAAAAATAAAAGCTAAAGCCTGATAAGCTCGATTAATATTTTTTTTTATTAGACATCTTTGAGTTTTTCCCTTCTTCTTCATTTTTTTTTTTCTCTTTTTCTTCTTTAGTTTCTCACTCTCATAGTGCTCTTGCTCTTCTTCTTACTCTGCACCGTCCCTGTTACCTACATCATCTCTCTAAAGCTCGCCGCCCCTACCACCCAAGCCTACCTCTACCATGCCGCCGGCTGGTTCGCGAGTGCACTAAGTGGGACCATCTCAGCCATCGCTTCCTCATCTCCTTCATGGACACAGGCATCAGCTAAATTCATGTCCCCAAAAATCACAGCCCCAGCGCTGTTCTTCAAATCCATCCATCATTCACGATTCCTAGTCTACGCTGACAGACATTCTTCCTCTACTAAAAGTCATCTTCTCCCTTTTTTAGTGATGATGACATGGACTCTGTGCTCTCCTCTCTCTCATTCTCTGAATTGAACCATTGAATGCTTGATTGATGTTCTTGTTTCCTTCTCTCTGATTTCAATGTTGAGCTCTTCTCCTCTCTCTCTCTCTCTCTGTGCTTCATTTATCGATCGATAGATGGGAAAGAGGTCAAGGCGCATATTAGGGAAAACGGTCGGCCAAGAACGGTTCAAGTGTTTTTTTAGGGAAAATGTCCATTTACCCAAATTTAAGCTACACTAACCAAACATATAAAATTACCCACTTACCCAACAAATTATATATTTTTTACCCTAATACCCAATTAAGTATTTTTTATTATTTTTTGTTTATTTTTGAGATAATTTTTCCCTCCTTCTCTTTGTCACTTAGAGAGAGTTGTCATCGAAGACTTCACGGGACTCCGATCACCGATCATCGGATTCCGGTCAATGGCCGTCGGATTCCGGTCACCGGTCGACGAACTCCGGTCACCGGTTGCCGGATTCCGGACTCCGGTCATCGGTAGCCAGAAACCTAGCTAGAGGTCGCCGGATGTCCCTAAAGAGGTCGTCGGATATCTCATAGGTCACCGGAGAATATTATTGCCCCCAATAACATGTTTATTGCACCCCAATAAAAAGTTTATTGCTCCCAATAACATGTTTATTGCCCCCCAACAAAAAATTTATTACTTCCCAATAGAAAGTGTATTGCCCCCCAATAAAATATTTATTGCCTCCTAATAAAAAAAAATTATTGAGAAAGAAAACTCTTTAACACCCAACAATTATCTCCAAAAGATCAAAACCCAAATATAATTGCATTATATTTACAACAAGACTTATTACGTTTCACATGAACTCACAAAACACATATATAATTCACCAAAACCCACACATTTATTTTCAGTCTCTGAGAGTAAGCAAACTAGAGAAAGGAAGAGCACAAACACACAGAATTTCCTTCATTTCTTGTTTCATGCCCATAGAGATTCTTTCTAGTTTCATAACCATATTGAGAGATGCTGCTGAGTTGATATGCTAAACAACTCCCTTAGAATCCTCTCTGGTTCATCGGTGCCAAATTGCACCAAATCAACACAATTAATACAAATGGGAATCATACAGAGTAGGACCAAGTCAACTCAAAGCCAAAATCTTTGAATATAAAATTGCAAAAATTGTTATAGAAACTGTACAATTCGACATGGAGAGGCTCAGACAAAAGAAAAAGACATGGAGAGGCTTTCCGTAAAAAAAAAAAAAAAAAAAAAAAAGAATGCAAAGGCTCAAAAACATAATGAAATTAAGATATTCATTGTCAAAGCCAACCTCCAACACCTAGATTTCCAAATTGCAGACCCCAAAACGGAGACACCAGCACCAAAACAAAAACCTAACTCACACTGCAATTCAGTTCCCACGTTAAATTGGATTTGTCGGAAAATAGATTTTCGGCGGTGGAGGCGGTTGTGAGCAAGGAGGCTTCCGACGAAGTGAAGAGAGAGAGACTTGCGCTTGCCAGAACACCTTGCCGGAGACTAGTCGCGGCTGTCAAAATCGGCGTCGACTCTTCGAAGACGAGGATGAGGCCTTCATCTGCTTCGTCTCATGTTTCGCGGTGAAATTTGGGTTAGGAGATGAATAAGGGTTGTGATGGTGGTGGTAGGTGGTCGTTGACATCGGCGCCAGCGACTCCCAGAGAGAGAGAGAGAGAAGAGTCTGAGATAGAGATCGATGAGTTTGTAGTTTATTAATTAGATTGATGGCAAAACTGTCATTTGATGCTTAAATTGGGTAAATGAGAGTAAGTGGGAGTATATTGACTCATATTAGGGCATTGAGTTAAGATCTCTTTTTTTTAATAGGCTTATTTGGACCCTAAAATTTCGGTTCGGGTTCGGGCTTAGAAAATTTTGAACAAAGATGAGCCTGTACCTAGCTCTAATAACGAAGAAAATAAAGTTCGATATCAAAAAATGAAACTTTAAGAGCGCTTCAGATCAGTCATATCCAATTCTAGACGCAAATGGAGTAGAGTGGTTCTAGCACAAGTCAACATTCCTTATCGTTTCTAAGAAAGAACTGCTCGTGTGGATACTAGTATAGGGCTAACATTTGGAAACCTCAGCACTAAACCTCAATCCACACACCAAAGATTATCTAGAACCTTCTAGTGAGCGATCCCTTTTTTTAGTCTTTTTTAAGGGTAGGGCATTAGACCAACTTTTTTATCATATACAATCATATATGTGTGTGGTGTGTGTGTGTCTATATATATATATATATATATATATATATATATATATATATAACCTTGCTCAGCTGCGGATATCCGCACCTAAGCAAAAAGGTACGGATTTCCATATTTAACCCACTCTTCGATCATATTTTCACATCTTAACATTTCCGTTTTTAGGTGCTAATGTATAGATCATCTCTAAAAAATTTCAACCAAATTGATGATCGTTAAGGCATACAAAACTGCAATTTACGCGAACAAACCGAATCTGTCGAACCAGAACCGTTCGTGTTTATAATGGTAAATTACAGTTTTGAATGCCTTAACGATCATCAATTTGGCTGAAAATTTGTAGATATGATCTATACATTAGGACCTAAAAACTGAACGGTTAGGATGTGAAAATATGATCGAAAAGTGGGTAAAAACTGGAAATCCGTACCTAAGAAAAACTGCGGACGTCCGCAGTGGAGAAGCTTTGTATATATATATATATATTCTCTAGTAAGGACTTTTGCACTTGTGAACACTCTCACTTTTAAAGCAAGACTTCATGATCCGAACCACCCATCATATAGATACCTCTTTAAATATGACTTCTACAATCATAAACTATTTAGTTGTTGGATTACAAGTTTTACCATTTCAGTACTATTTGATACTCTATATTTGTCTTTAATGTTTCACTATTTTGGATGACCAAATGGTTACCAACATGGCTTAATTTTTGCAAAACTACTTATCAAAAAAGTATCTAAAAGATGAACAATTCAAATTGTTAAAATACATTGTGTGATTAAGAAATTGTGGAGAAGGTAAATTTATGTATCTGTTATGAATTCTTCCACATCTACCTTGCTGAAGTATACAATCATATAGATAAGGGAAACTAATAAAAATTGTGCCTCATTTTTATTTTTTTTGGACAAAATACTGTTTACTCCCTATACTTATAGGGTCTCAATGTTTCAGTTCCTGACGTTTCAATTTCACTTAGATACTCCCTAAACTCTCTAATTTCACATAAAAGGTCATTGCCATCAATTCTCCTTCAAAAGCTCCGTTATTTTGCTGACGTGGCATCCCTTTCACTCCAAAATGTCTATTTTACCCTCACATACTCTTTTTTTGTTTTTTCTTTTCACCTCTTCTTCTTCCAACTCTCTTTCCTCATTCTCTTTATCTCTCCCTTCCTTCTACCTCCAAAGAAGAAGCAGCCGCAGCCGCAGCAGCAGCCCAAGAGGCGGAGCTGCAAACCCCAACCGGCCTCGTCAAGCCAGAAGCCTCAGCCTAATTCAAAAAACTAACCTCCTCCATCTGACATTCTGATAAACTCGAGTTAGATAGAGATACAAATCATACATAAACACCACAGCAGCACAGTGCATAAGTAATCATCTCTTTGATGCAAATCATCTTCACTGTTGAAGTCTGCACAAGTCATCATACATAAACACCGCATGTTCTTCTTCTCCTTTCCTTGAAACACACTGCATTTTTTCAAAGCAATTGTTAAAGATCCAAGCCTGCCGCAATTTCCAAAATGTCGTCACTACTCGCCAATCCACGCTCCCGATCCCGGCAGCATCTTGCTTTGTTCTCTATGATGGTGCTCTGTTCAAATTTCAAATTGAGGAAGAAAGGGAGGTGGAAGGTGAACAGATTTGGGTTGGGTGTACTCCGATTTGGTTTGGAGTCGCCGTATGGAAAGGGGTGGTGGTGCTTGCCGGCATGACGGGGATGATGGATGGATGGTGGGACGGTCAGCACTTGCTTAGGTTTGTAGTGAAGATGAGGACGGAGACGAGAGAGAGGGGAAGAAGAAGAGGTTAAAAGGAAAGAAAGAGAAAAAAAAGAAAAAGAAAAAAAGGAGACCGACCTCTCCCCAACCCGTTTTGTAACGACAGAAAATCCAACAATTTCTCTGTCTTCCGGCCACGGATGGACGCCAGACCGGTATGGTCGACTCGTCTCGGCGATACAATGTGTATCTGACTTGATACACATTTACGCAAGCGTACGTATCGTTGTCAAGATAGGGAAATATTGTGCCCAAAGTTATCGTACCACGGGGATTAGTGGCTAACCCACAATCCTTGGGTAGTCGGAACTAAAGTCACTAAGCAAACAAAAGAAAACGAAAAAGAAAATAAATAAAAATGCTAATCTAAGGCACCAAGCCCTAGCAATGCTCGGCTTTGGTTTTCACCAAAGCCTAATCAAAACTAAGAGCCTAGTGATGAATATTTACAAAGAGTCGAAATTCAATATTTTGAGAGATGATTTTAGATTAACAAAAATATAATGAAATGTAAAGCAATTAATAAAAATGCAAATAAATTAATAAAAAGTGTAACCAAATAAATGGGAATGTCGGGTGTTAGGGAGATTCCTTCACCTAAATTCTATGTGTCGGAAGCTAATATAATGTAGATGCAAATTCCTACTTTGGCGGTAGTCGTATCCAAGGCGGTTCAAGGCTCAAGGACCGAAATTCCCTTTCATGGTATTCCTACTCCGATTCAAGGGCCGTAGGGACTCACTTGGCATGAATTAGAGCCGGTTCAAGGGTCCCTAATTCACATCAAGAGGCGTATAGATCGAGAAATTAGACTACTAAGCGACCCGCCCGCGCAATCACGCAACGGGTGTAAATCACCATGCTTATAACCCCTCGAATACGAAATTGAAGGTTTCTAGCTTAGGAATTAGAGGGAGTCAAGCCTCTAACTCCGTCCTAGACATGCTCAAAATACACACCCTAGAGTTGACTAGGCTCCTAGACATGCATTTCAACCCAACAAAAATAGATATAAGCATCCATCATATGAAAATTGCATCATTACATTAAATTAAACATCTTTTACACAAAATTTGGGTTAGGGACACAACCCTAACCCCCAACAAGGAAATTACTCACAACCCATAATCATAGACATCAAAATTACAAAATTCAAATACAAAAGAGAAGAGAAGTGTAGGAGAAAACAAGAATAGTCACAAATAGCTAATAAAAAAGCTAGCATGACTAGTCTTGATTTACAACTCCCATAATTACCCAAGTCTTGAATCTTGTAGAGGATAAGTTTTTGATGAATCTTTAAAGGTTTGGGTGAGTAAATCCTTCAAATCCCTAAAATAAAACTAAAGAAAATATGAAAAATGGAGGAGAGGAGGGAGAGCGGCGCTGTTCTGTGTAGGTTAGAAAAAGGAATGTGGGTTTCCTTCAATTATATACGTCCCTCAGTGGTGTAGGTGATCAAATCATAAGAGAAATGCTGCTAGTGCCACGTGTTGAACAAAAGAGGGCTGAGCAGATAAGATGGTGGCACGTGAACAGAAGAGCTCGTGATGGGCTGCTTGGAATGATCAATTAAGCATGACATAATTTCTGCCATATGTCAAGAGGATAATTAAGCAATGGGTGATTAGCTTCCTTGCATGCTGCACGTGCTGTTACAGCATAATTAATTAACCAATTAAGCTTAATTGCATATGTAATCAATTAAACTTAATTGCTAAATTAAGATTTCTATAATTTCGTCCTTTTGATAAAAACTCCGAATTGCTCTATTTTTGCGTCATTTTTCCTTGATTTCCGCAAATCCGCTTATTTCCTACACAATAAATAAAATTGGATTAATCATATATTAATTAACTTAGGGATTAGCTTATTTCTAGTGTTTTAGATACAATTACATGCATAGAAATACGTGTAATCAGTATCCCGGTAGTCTCTGCTCCGAAATACCAGCGACTGCGGCAGGAGGGAGCCAGAAAAGCTTCTGGGTTCGCCGGCTGGTTTTCTGATTCCTGCCAAATCGCGGTGCCGCACCTATATCAGAGTCTTCCTCTCGACCTCGCCGATCTATCCATGGTGCTTATTTGTTCAAATGATGATCCAAGTAAGAGAATCGAAAGGGGGAAGCTTTTGGGTTTTTACGGCAAGTTTCCTTGCTTTTCCCGCGGCTCCGGCCATGAACGGCGACGAACAGAACATCATACTCCATCGCCTCATCAAGCTCTACATACTGATACTCTTGGTTTTCACTTTCAGTTGGGTTTGCAAGAATTGAGGTTTTGGGGTTTTTGAGGTTATTACGGGTTCATTGTTGGCAGTAGCGATTTTGAAGATCTTTGATTAGTTTTTTATTACAGATAAACCTTATAGCATGATTCTGATTGTTGGTTATGTTTGAATTCAAAATTGGAGAACTCAGATGATCTCTGTACGCAATAGTTGAGGAAAGCAGGACAATACTATTGATGTGGTTTGTGTGGTTTTGATCTTATTTCTAAAGCTTGAATGATGAAAAAAAAAAAAAGAGTAGGTGAGGGTATAATAGTAATTTCAGTGTGAAAGGAATGCCATGTCAGCAAGATAACAGAATTTTTGAAGGAGAATTGACGGCAATGACCTTTTGTGTGAAATTAGAGAGTTTAGAGAGTATCCAGGTGAAATTGAAACGTTATGGACTGAAACGTCGAGACCCTATAAGTATAGGGAGTATACAATATTTTGTCCTATTTTTTTTTCTTCAAACCAAAAATGATTGAGATGTCAGTTTTGTACAAAGGTAGCACTTTTTAGAGGCGAAAAGTTTGAGCTCCAGAGCCGTCTCAAAAGTTTTGGAGGCCCTGTGCGAGATGGAAAATATGGCCCTCTTTACGCGATTATACATGAATATATCATTGAAAATTTTTGTTATGTACAAACAAATATAAATACAAAATTAATTACTTTAGTTTTTTTTTTTTTTTTTTTGGGCATGGAGGCAGAGAAAGGGGCCAAAAAAAGCAAATCACCTGCAATGAGGAAAAGGTGCCCAAAAGAACAAGAAAATGGGGCTAGGAAAAGGGGCCCAAAAAAGAAATAAAAAGCAAATCACCTGCAATGAGAATCGAACTGGTACTACTAAGTTGGAAAAACAGCTAATTGCCAACTGAACTACAAAACTTTCAAATAATGAAGGCCCTTTCATAAATTATATAGATGTACAAAGAAATATACATAGGGCCCCAAAATTTGGGGGTTTTGTTCCATCACACACTTTGCACAGCCTCTAAGCCGGCTCTGTTGAGATCCTTATTGATCGGAGAAATGTTACAAAATTATCAGAAGCAGTAGTACGTGTGACTTTCATAAGCTGTCCATCAATGGTGAAGGAGTATTTCCCTCATTTCCTCTACTTTTTTCTAATAACACCAAATCCTATCCATATAATAATTAAATTGGTATGGTGTAAAAAAAAAACTAATTACTTTTGATATTTTAACCCTCCACTCAAAAAGGACAAACGAAAAGTTCGACTAAATTGGTGTGAAAAATAACTGATTGGAGTTTCTATTGCTTGGCATCCCTAAGGTCATCCCCTGCATATGGAAACGAACCAAAGTTGGTAAATGACAAGGGGGACCATCATAGGTGGTTATATCAGTTATGCAATTGCAGTATGGGAAATTAATGCATGTACAGATCCATAGATGATGTACATTTATATAGAGTCCATCAAACTGTCTCTTAAACTGAATTTTGTATATTTCTTAATTAATTTGATTCTCTATAATACAAATCTTGCAGAGAATTACAGCATACAGATGGTGATCGTACAAAGTGTCCTTGTTATTATTAGGAATAGCCCAACACTAACAGGAACACGAAAGAAAGAGGGAGTGGAAAAATAGAAAACTGAAACAAAACCAATGCTTCAATTCTAGAGTCCCATGATTACAGTACATAGATACAATAGATAATTAGCTGCTCGTTTTAGAGGTTTCTCATCTTAATTAAGCTTTTGCTTCTGCTGGTCTTTTGGCCTTGCTTGCAATGAGCTGCTCATAGAGGTCTCTGATCTTCAATCCAACGATGGTTTGGAAGAGACCAGTCCCGTTGTTGCTCCCGGGGAAATCGGAATGCTTCAACATCTGTTGCGTGACTTCTCCGTAGAACTTGGTGGAGATGTTGCTTAGATGGCTTTCTACATAGATCAGCTCATCTAATCTGTCAAACTGTCCATCCATCTCCAACACTGACACCTATCGTAACATGAACAAAATTAGTACAAGTAACATTGGTTATGTTGAGTAGGTCTTAATCTTCTGATAATCTTTTTTGTGTTGGATCT
This sequence comes from Rosa rugosa, assembly GCF_958449725.1. Lineage (NCBI taxonomy): Eukaryota > Viridiplantae > Streptophyta > Magnoliopsida > Rosales > Rosaceae > Rosa > Rosa rugosa. The sequence goes on from NC_084823.1 coordinate 33,521,678, forward strand.
TGCGCTTATATCTGCAATTAAATTTTCATGAAGCTTAACCTTTAAATCCTAAGTGACGTACGTTGTTTTAGACATCAGCACAATTAAGATTGGTACGTGAATGATTATCATGAATATGGAGACCGAATGTATATGTACCTCATGGCCATAGTAAGTGTCAGGGCCATAGGTGAATTTGATTCCAGGGTAAGAGCAAGTAAGCTTCCTTCCGCATGGTATCCATGAGATGGTAGAGCCCTCATCAAACAAGTAGACTGGGTTGAAGAACTTGACTCCCTCCTTCATTATCAACCTCACTCTCAAAACCTTACCCTCATTGTCTCCTGGAATGAGTTCGGTTGGCAACACTTCAATGACTGCATCAGCATACTGCTTTTGTGGATCTACAAATCATGAACAGCAACAAAAATATGAGCTTAAGAACTAATTGCATGGTTTGTTGCTTAATTACTATCTAATCAAGGCATTAAGCAAGAAGGGGAAAACAAAGTCTACCAATATAAGCGTCAAAATCGGGCTTTCGGGCTTCGATACTGGCTTTGATGCTCTCGAGACTGTGTCCACGCTCGGCCATGTCCCTCTGTAGTTGTTGACATGGTTAGATCATGACTGGAATTCAACATAATTATTAATTATGATGAAAGTGGTTAAGTGGTTATTTAATTACCTGAATTTTCCATGCAAACTTAACCTCATTGCTGATGTCCAAGTAGATACTGAAGTCCAAGAGGTCCCTGACTCGCTGGTCGTACCTATATTGGGAAATTAGTTGTAAACAATTAGCCTCCACAACCATTACATCGTTACATAATCTAACCCCAGTTTGACAGAAATTGACGCCACAAATAAGTTGATAATATAAAATATTGATACGACAGTTTTTAGAAATGAATATTGTGACGTCATTGCATGAACCAAATTATGATACTGAAGTGGACTAACAGTATTTATTTATTCTCTTAAAAAAGTTATTACTTGCTTCTATATTTTCTCCGATTACTTCACATAGTCACAATTAATCAATTATAGATAAGGGTTACAGAGTTGGACTCAAAAATAACCAATTATTTGTAATAAAGAAGAAAATAAGTTTTTTTTTCAAAAAACTACTAGAATGACATAAGAGATAAAAAAAATAAAATTTGTGGTCTGTAATGTAATAATAAAATGACAAGGATACCCAGGAGACAACGAAACAACTCTAGTCTCAGCTTCAGAAAACAAAAAAAATCTATGGAGTCTTCTCTTCGAGAAAAGAAAGGGGAAAAAAAATCCAAGAACAATTCCAGGATTTCATGAACAGATGTACGATGGAGAGAATTTCATCAACAGGTGTGTGGCCTTCTGTACATGTGCGCTTGCAAAATGTGCCCGCGTGACAGAGAAAGAGTAACTATATAATGATGAAAATGACTTCAAATTTAGTCATACTCTCCTGAATTCATTTATCAAATTTTTTCACCAAATAGTGATGTGTGTTAAATATAAATGGGATTTACCGTATATTTTGATCGGATAAGTATTCTACAAAAACACTGACACATCATTTATCGAACAAATTTAGCGAGCCTAGCATTAATGAACGTAAGAAAAAACAATTAAAGCCGGACTTACATTGGGTGCAAGCCTTCAATGACAAGGATCTTTGGGGGCTTGATAAGCTCTGGAGGGTCCAAGAGTCCACTAACATGGTTGTAAATGGGTTTATCCACAGCCTTGCCATCCTTGATAGCCTTGACTTGCTCATACATGAGGTCAAAGTCGTTGGCTCTTGGGTCAAGAGCAGTGACTCCCTTCTCCTTCCTTCCAGTCCTATCAAGTGAGTGGTAATCATCCAAGCATATCACAGTGGTGGTGTCACTTATCAAAGTGTTGGAGTCTGGGTTGCCTCCCTTTGGTGGCTCTGCTGCTCCTCCAAACACACTTGTCAACCTCCTCATGAATGTGCTCTTCCCGCAACCGGAGTCGGCGGCGAGGCCAATCACCACCGTCTCCTGGCCACCCGCGGCGCAAGCTATCAGACCTACGCATGGGGTGGATCTCTTGCTACTCCTCTTGGTGTAGAACACTACTTGTTGTCTTTGGCAGAATCCCAAGTGGGATTTTGAGGGGGTGGAGATTGATGAGCATGTTGGGTTGAACTGAGTACTTGTGTGGACTGCACAAATGGCCATTTTGTGGGTTGGTTTCTACTCTCTCTCTCTCTCTCTCTGATCTCTGATGGAAACCAGAGAGATTTAATGGAGGGAGGGAGGGAGAGAGGTGGTGGTTTTTTTTGGTTAGATGGTTTTGGGAAGAGGACACATATATGAAATGGGGTTGATTTCAAAAGGGGGAGGAAAGTTTATTTGGAACACAAATAAGAGGCTATAACATGTTGAGGTTGATGACATGAGGCAGTTTGGAAAGGAAAGAAGGTGATGATGCTAAGGCTGCTGTGTACCCTCTTCTTTGTTTGATATTGGGGTTTCTGTGACTACCCCTAGTTTTGGGCAAGTTTGGAGGTAAGCTGGTGTTGTGGGCAGTGGGTAGGATGGTCATTTACAAGTCCCCATTTCCACTAGCAATATATATATTATCATTTTCAAAGTGGATATTTTTGAATATAGATTTTAGGGAAAGGATGGAATTTTTGATGAGGTGATAGTGTGTGTGAAGTGAATTGTGATAAACAGAGGTATGGAGAGAAGCTTGGTGGTTATTTGTTGGGATTTGGATATTTGATGTGCCACTTGGCATGATGGTGGTGGCTGGTTGAGGATTAGGGGTGAAGGGTGTGGAATGGAAGAGATATGGAGATAGAGTTTATGCCATACAATTCAATTTTGGAGTGTGCTTGTTTGCATGTATAGCTTTCCTCACTAATCTGACCCAAAAGAGACAAAATTAGTAAAAAAAGTCATTAGTAGAACATCCCTTCACGACAAAGATGAAAGAAAAATCACATATTTCCAAATAGAAAATAACTTCAAGAAATTCTAGGGTTTCGTTTTTGTTACTAGGTATAGGTTAAGAGACATTTTAACTATAAATCAAAACCACAAATGATGTGGAGAGCCGTGGCATTAGCATCAAACATAATTTTGCATAATTATTAATTTAATATCGGATAATATAATATTTTTGTTGCGCTGATATAATTATACTCAATTAATAATTCATTTCACGATCTCACATAATTACATGTAACTAATAATTTATCTGATAATAGATAAATCATGCTATCATTCCGAGTGAAGATGTTAAAAACACAAAAATGGTTTTGACAAGAAACTTGTCATAGAATCGAATATTCTATACGAATAAGCTCATCAATTTATTATAAATCCAAAAGAACACAGTCAAATACAATTGTTTGTCATATGAATTGACCACGCATGGAGGTGTCGATTTGTTACAAAAGCATAAGCACCACTTATACAAGGATTTAAATAATAAATGTAAATTGACCAAACTAATTAGTTAAAGTATTCTGATTCAACTTGCGTTTATAATATTGAGAATGGAATGAATTGAGGCCTGAGGGAAGCACGCTGTTTTAGCCGTTGGGGAATTTTAAGAGGTAATTCCAACAGGCACAAGGTTTTCCTCTAATAAAGAGAGAAGCGCGCACTGTTACAAGAGCCGTCACCGAAAGTATACAAATTGCATACTTAAGCAATCTGATCTTCTCGAAACCCTTCTGGTAGTTTGAGTTTTGTATTTCTCGAACTCCTTATGGTTATAGTAAGCTATTTTATTGGTTAGAAAAGAGTCCCGAGTGTAATGGCGACGATTTTGAAATATTTTTTTGACAGGAAAAGAGATGAAACTTTCAAATATTTTTTATGAGAAAGAAGTTTCTAGAACACTTTGTTTTCTTTTTTTATTAAACTGATTGCCTTTTTTCTTTCCTAAACTAATTGCCTTAATAATGAATCCCAAGCGAGTAATTATCTGTTGTTGAGTTCTCAATAATTTCCTCCAAATGACCTGATGAGATGACTAATCTTTGAGCAACAATTTCCTTTAGTCTTGTCTTAGTTTTAAGATCTGCAAAACCAAACGTATTACTCACTCCAAATGAGGTAGTTGGAGTGTATTGCCTTAATAAGTGTGACCCATAGCGGTCATGTTGTTAGTTCAATACCAGACACCGCTGATCGAGTGACGATTTTTCTTACCTGCATTTATCGTCTGTATTCAACTATTCACTACTCGAGGTGGAGTTGTTTGGAGTCAAGTCAATTCTTCGGTTCAGAGCTGCTTCATCAATTGAATGCCGACATTTCCTTACAAACAATGTTGGTGCCTTGTCAGATTAGGAGTCTCCTTAGTCTACATGATTACAGAGAAAACATGACCTCTACAATTAATGGTAATGGTTTTGGCTTGGTTAGAGTTGTGGAGATGATGGTTTCTCCGTTATATCGGCGGGTCTCTCCCAAAACTAGTTCCTACATGATTACGAAGAAACCATTTCCTCCACAACTCTTAACCTAGCCAAAACCCCCCACGCATGCTTAATCTTTCAGAACTTGCAGATTTGCTTGGTACTCAGTCCCCTGCCAAACTAACAGCGTTCATTTTCAGAACTGATATTGCATTGATTGCAATGATCTGAACAAATGAATAATGAAAGATAGTAGTATTTTTTTTCAGAAGGACGATGTTTCACATTTAAAGTCAGAACTTCATAGCAGTGCAATAAAAAAACTCTTGCCACAACACAATACCACATACATCTCAGGTGTGAAACAAAGAACCAAACATCACAATGATGTTTGGACCAATTGTATGATATTTCCTCAATATCCCTTTTGTTGAATGTGAATATATGTAACAAATAACAAAACAAAGTTTGATTCAAAATGGACGACTTTTAGAGTACGGTAGAATGCTACTTCCTAATATTTATGTAGCTACTGACAAATCTATAAATGCATGAACTTATCACAATGATATGGCAAACATAACAGGCCGCAGAAGAATATACTAAAACTACTCGAGCAACAACTCTTAATCCAAGTCGATCACAACCACAGGATCATGTCTCACTTGTGCCCCCTGAAATACACGTATATTTTCTGCACAAACCAAAAAGAAAACAATCAGAAAAACAGAGGAAGAGTAATAAAATGACGACTTTTAAAAGATGATGAGACAAGCGTGAGTGAACAAATTCCAGATACAGAGTGATACAACCTTTTCTAAACAAATGAAAACAACATACTGGGAAAAGGAGAGTAAGAAACAAATCTAGCAGTTATCACCAACTCTAAAGGGAAAGGCAACAGAGAACAAAAAAATTGATGCATGATTGTCTATGTAATGCTCAGAATTCAATTTTGGTTCCATGTTTTTAACTCCAAAAATTTGCATCCCTGCATTTTAAACCTTTATGCAATCTCAATCCATTTTGTGCATTGTGCATAACTGAAATTTCTACACCTTGGCTGACAAGGAGAGTTCTATTAAATATAGTATAGATACATGAAATTGACAGTCAAATTATTCCAAAACCAAATGTAAATGTAGAATAGCTGGTTCGCTGTTCCACCCTCGATTTGTTCTATCATGATTAGTTTGATTCCAGTATACTATTTGGTTTGATTAGTTTGATTCAGGCATTACTTCCATTGACAAAAGAACAAAAACTATGCCTTCAAATCATACAAAGCATGTATCAGTTTGATTCAGGTATACTATTTACTTTCCTCCGTCCTTTTATCCTTCGCTCCTCTCAGCAGTCACTTCATTATTACTTACATCAATAAACATGAAAATCTTAGTATCATGAAAGGATAAATATCAGTTCAGTTTATAATTTTGGCCTAATCCTTGTTATTCCAATTTTTTTCCATATAAAGACAACAATTTTGTGACGCAAAATAGCTGACATGTCAGAAAGAAACAATCAGCTTGATCGAGATCTCAATAAACTATGAATAGTTTCTCATATTTGTAGAGTGCTCAAGTAATGCTTCCCTTTATAAGCCACCATAAACATTTCCCATACTTGTAAAGAAAGACAAAGGCGTATATATATCTGAAACAAGGCAAGTTCTGTCTCTTACCTGGAGTACCCAAAAGCTTAGAAGCGTCTCTAAGCAAAACAAGGCAAACCCAATTAAGTAGAATATCTGCCAGAAAAATTAATAGAATTAGTAATAGTTGCAGATAACTACAAAATGAGAGAAACACTTTACTTCCTACAAAATGTTATAACAACATAATCATTCATCTAATAGGTTTAAAAATTGAACCTTAATACCCTGCCAATATTAAGTTTTAAAAACTTAATACCCTGCAGATATTTATAAAATGCAACTAAGAGAAGAAGGAAAAAAAAAAACACACACACACACAACAGCATCAGCATACACGAACTCGCAGAGACATCTGGCAACAGCCTCAAGCAGCATTTACATTACATGCACACATTTCATTTACCCTCTTTTTTTTTTGGCCAATTCATTTACCATTTAAAAAAGCTTTAAAAGACAGATGCAGGCTGCAGGCATATCAAGAAACTTACCCCTACCACCGCATGGTCAGAAAAGACATCAATTGCAGCAAGAATGCCCCTGTAATCATAATGCAACAACCAACAAATAAAAGTTAAAAATAAGAACAAAATAAAATAAAGATAATTTAGTTTAGTGGACAGTATCAAAACAATAACTGATTGAAACAACTTTTCCCCAAGGGGACACCTAGTTCAGCTGTTCAGGTATGAAGCTTCCACACTTGCCATAGCACCATGCTTATATTAAACAAAATCTCTCCCTCTCAGAAAACGAAGTTATTGGATAAAATAGCAATTGGAGTATTAATCAATGTACAAGGCATAGAAACAACCAGGCCCCTAATTCCAGACAAACCCATTTTCCAATTGCAAAAGATATTTTCCAGCAATATGGGTTCTCGAGTGCGTAATTACTGTTCATTTTCTACAGATTCAGGATAACAAACACCCACATTTCCTTTAATAGTTGCATGTGTCTCAATCACTAAACATGTCTTTGGTGCAAAATCCAATGAGTGAAAACTTTTCCTTTTTCAAGTAGCTTTTGGAAAGGTACTCAAGTTTAACTATATTTCATGCTAAAGACCAACCACCTACTGGAGATATCTTAAAATCAAAAATTTAAAAATAATAATTATTAAAAGAGAAATAGAAGAAAGAACTTACGTCAGTGATTTTCCTTGAAAGACAATTGGAGGAGCTATAGCCGCGATAATGCAAAACCCAATATGGAACTGTCTCATGCAATTTATTAAATATGAGAACAATAAGATAAGCAGTAGGAAGTCAAGAATATTGTATCAGTACATACCATGTAGAACAGGAAAAACCAACCAAACTTCAAGGCACTATCTGTCCTGCAAGTTGGAAACGCATACAGCAACAGTCAGCAGAAGCAATGCAGCATTTATACACTTTAAACACATCTTTTTAATAAGTTCCTAAAACAAAAATTAAATAGAAAAACTAGGCACACATTTTTTATCGAGATTGATTGCATTGACACCATAAAACTGCTTTCACTCTACCATTGAACAACCCATTAGCTTGGAGGCATTTGGTAGCTCTAAGGTGGTTTTCTACTATTGTCAGCAGCAACCCAGACACGGACATAATTTTCAGAAAATGAAAAACCAAAAGCTTATGATAGGGAGGAACCACAAATCTTATATCATACTTTCGAAACCATTAGAAAGAACATCAATATATAGTTACCTCATTGCCCGATAGAGGGGCCTGTACCACAGCACATATGAGAGTGGTATTCCAAGTAGAGCATAGATGACTGCAAGGAAAAATATTTTGGAACCTGCAGTTTGTGAACACCATCCAATTAGCATCAAAACCACCGAGATAAATGGAAAATGATTGCACGACTTAAAAGTAAAAGCTTACCTCCTCCTCTAACCCAACAGATGATTACAGCAATTACATTGAACACTAGGCAAAGAACTATACCTGCAAGAGCAACATTACAAGTGTTAGACAGGCATGTATAGCGAAGAATTTAAAAGAGAAATTCATGTGTAACATGAAAAATATAGTTCGCCCACAGGTTCAATATTATCCAAATCAAAGATATTTTAGTACTGTATCCAGTTATAATACTTATCTATTAACATCTTAACTAATAAATGATAATTTATATAATTGTTATCTCTAATGTTGCAACCGGACATGATACTAAACTATTACTGCAAGAAAAGTTTACTCCAATCAGAATAAGTATAATATATAAGTATATCATCAAATTGACAAACTTATTTGTAAATACAAATTGATAGAAAAAAGCCATTAAGAGATAATAAAAATAAAAAATAAAAACAAACAAACAAACTGGTTTCTTTCTTACTGTGAAATTTGCAGTTTCTGGAAAGTATTTGTTTGAGTAAATAAAGTGTACACCGGACATTTCAGATCATATTTGTTCCTCAACAATAGCATAGTACTTACTAATACTTTTAAAAGTAAAATGGGCCCGATCAACAGTAGTATCTTAAACCGTAAATCATAACACAGAAATAGGCAGTACAGACATGGTGAAAAAGAACCAATGCAAAATACTCTTTTCACAATGAAAGCCTCAATTTATTTCAAGAGAACAACTTATAGAAGCAAATTTAGATAGCAACAAATTAACAAGATAAACCTGCCATACCTAACCAACTTGCAAAAGCCATATACTGTAACCTTTGAGCATGTACAGGAATTTCATTGGCAATATCATGGTGAATAATCGGAAAGAATGGAGGCCAATTTTTTCCATCATCGGGGACACCAGCTGATATATGAAGTACAGAAAAAGGTAATTACCACCTCAGACAAGCATTTATAAAAAGCTATAAACTCAAAATACAAAGTTGTAGATTCATAGCACTTACCTTTTGCAACAGAATCCTCTCTTCGTTTGATATCCTGTATAAGTTAGATGTAAAAGCAAAACTGTATTAAAATTCAAGTATAGAAATATATCAAACAGTAAAGCAAAAATGAGAAAGCATTTCTATACAAGAGTACAAATGAGAACTTAATACAGGCGACATTATACATAAGCAATTTAAAGATATGTAAGACAATATACTCTGATGCTCTGATATAGAACAAGGAACAATATGCAAAATTTATCTGTTTAATTTTGCTTTCTGTCTATTGTTGATAAATACAGAGAATTACTAAAACAAAGGAACAATGGAAACTAGAGAGAAGACTTCAAATAAATCCAACACCACCAAAGATGCCTTGGACTCAGTCCAGGTAAACTAGTGCTTCACACATGACAACAAGATCTTAAATCTTTTCCATCGACTTAATTTTCAAAGGTCATGAAATAGCCCTGCTAGAAAGCCATTCTAGGCAAATGACTAGTTGAAATACCCATTTAGTGCACCATGCTAAAAGACATGAGTCATGAGACATAATTCACTCACCGTATGACTAGCGAGAAGCAAAAGTAATGAAGATAAGACTCCAACGAAATTACCTAAACTAAATGTTTGCTACCTTCATTACAGGACAAACCTACACATCTGGTGTTTGGATGGCTTGGTTCTTATCCCTTGAACTGGCTCCAGCATCGTTCTCCTCAGGTTGCAGATAACTTGACTCTAGTTGTTGAGGTAGTAAGATTTTAAGCTTCTCACAAACTTGCCTGTCCAACTAACACTTGTTTTTATATCTCTGAATCATAGAGGAACTTCCACAATGTAAGAACATAGTGGAGGAACCAGTACTTCTATACCAAACTGGTGTCAAGACAAAAAGGACTACTAACATTGTGTTTGTTACTGGCCTTTTAGTTGCTGTAATATTTTGTTAGATAACTAGATATAGAAGAAAGGAAATTTTTAGGAGGCAAGGATGTGACAGAAGTTGCTGACACAGCAGGGTTCTACAAATCGGTCCTAGAGAATACTTAGATATATCCCAGCATCACAGAAGGCGTGTTATACTCAATGAGACACTCAAAGTCAACTCATGCTTCACATATGAGCACAAGAACATTGTGTCTTTCTCTATGAACATAATTTCTAAGCTCACCAAGCTGCCCTTTTATAGAACCAACAGTACATTAGTCATTGCACAGACCCATATGAATACCAAAAGTGCTAAAAGAAATAAATGGTGAGACCTAATGCCTTCTTTATGTGGCATAGAGCAACGCAAAGATCACAAATATATGAGACCAAATCTTCACAACTAAAGTTCAGATAGTATGCAAATACTACAGATAAAAAAAGAGTACAAGACTACAAATACTCTTTTTGACAAGAAGACTAAAAGATTGTTAATTCCTAAATAGAAGGTCCTTCATACTTGGATTGAGTTTGTCTACTATACTTGAAACTTGGCTTACACTCCTAACTAACAGGACATAAAATTAATAACAACTAAAGGGAAACCAACAGACAAGTAATCAATCACAGAATTTGTAATATTAACCTTTTCTCTTCTCTTGAGATCTGCTTCCCAGGTTGCAAGCTCTTTTGCCTTTTGCTTAGAATCCTGTGAACACCATACTGGTCAATGCTTATCCGAGCTCCAAAAATAGAGCAGAAATGTATAGAAAATAGCAAATTTCTTACACTCATTGTGTCCAATGGTATATCAACTGTTGCATCATGTTTCTGTCCAAAACCAAGAGGTTCAGATGCCAACGGTGGAATCCGTGACTTCCCATTCTGCATATTTATCAAATTACGGCACATTGAAATCAATTTTATAAGGATGATGAGCAAATACTAAATTAAGATGTGCCGTGGAGTTGATAAATAACCCCCAACCCCGACAAAGGTGATTTTAAGTGTATTTATCTTAGCTTGCGCCTTGCATATGTAGGGGCAACCTGTGAACTTCTTTTATCTGAATCTAAAATGAAGCATAAACCCTCAATTATTAATTAAAATGTGCAGTGATCATTCATAAGCATGCACCAACCATGACAGAGTTTGACCACAGAAATTACACCTAGAACATGAGGGGTAGTGTGGGGCTTTGAATTTATTTATTTAATTATTTATTCGTACCTAAAGAGGCTTGAGAATTAAATAGCAGTTAAGTATATGCAAGGTAACTAAACTCTCATGTTTTGGAAAAGAAAAAAAAAAGTTTTAAGCTCGCACATTATGTAGAAATCCAGGATAACAATTACCATGTTGGTATAAGTGCACAGAGCTTTGTGCTAAAAAGTACTATGAGGGGTTTCAAACCCAATCCATATGGAAGCCAGCCATGCACCTCAGAGTTCCTACTTCCTACCAACCCCTTGTTGGTGTGTGCAATGATTAATTAATAAAAACATTTAAATACTTATTAAACAATTAAAATTGCATCAATCCATTCTTAGAAATGCAGAAGACATATACAGTAGAAAAGTAAAAAAACAATATTAGAGCATAACATTTTGGAACATGTAGGCACACCACAAAGATAGACCAATTTCACGAGGAAAAAAAAAAAAGGTGAACAGAACAAGAGGATTCTACATTTGGCAGCTATTAAGTTACTGCTTGAAAGATTGAGAAAGCTCTAATACCGAGCATCAAGATCTAACCTATCCTCTCTTCCTTTCAACTTACAAAAATAGCCGACAATTCAAAAAAAATTTCAGACTGACGAATTGTATGTAAATGGCCCGAATGCGGATAACCTCAAGGTAATTCAGTTAAATTTCAATTTCGTCACACTCTTTATCAATTTAAAAAGTGAAAAAAAACCCTAACTCTATCCAGATTCAGCTAACCTAAGCACTATTATATAGAACGCACTTGAGCATTGGCTCTGTTTCTGAATTTTAGCTTTACAAAGCAGAGCTACATAAGAGTTCTTCTTTCTTTTTCTAGTTTTCACTTTACTTACAGATTACATTCTCTCCATTTCCAAATTCACATCCCTCCGAAATTTTCCTTCCTCCATTTTCTTCACTTCCAAATCGGAACAGTAAAAATTCAAAATAACACTAGTGTTAAAGGATACAAAAAGCTAAGGCTTCAGATCCAGATCCAAAAACCTAATGCACCTAATTTTCGCAGCAATTGAAAGCAATAACCGCAATACTAGACGGTAGATCTGAAGAGAAAAGAACGTAGACGGTTAAAAATTGAGGAGGGGCGACGTGGAATTACCGAAAAGGGATTGACCTCGACCTCTTCTTCAAAGGGATTGGGGTCGTGGTGCCGATTCATGGTCTCTCCGCGCTAGTAGAGAAGAACGAACGAAGAAGTAGATCCCCAAATTTTGCAGAGAATTTAGAAGAGGAGAGAGAGAGAGTGGTATTCTCTCTTTATCGGTGGGTTTGCCTTACGTGGGACTCTGACAGTGGCTTAGTTGCTACGCCTACGCGGGACAATTGGAATGAAGTACGGTTTTGCGTATCTGCCCCTAGAGGTTATGCTATTTACCTTCACTGCCATCGTATTTTTCTTTTTATACCTCCTGTGATTTGCCCAGTTTCTTTGAACATCAGTTCTTTAACCTTTCTTTGATCTTTGTAAATAACTAAACCAGCACAGTTGTGATTGAAGAAGACAATATATTCTCAGCTTCTCTTATCTTCCTAAAGACTATAATATATATGTTGTTATCTACAGGGCGCTCTTTTGAAACCATCCATTCTTAAACAAAAGCTTTCGTCTTCATCCTATGCTCTCAAAAATACGAATTCAAAAGAAAACGAGAAAAAAAAAAAATGCCGATAGCAGTGATAGACTCTGATAGAAGACGCCACCAAAGTCGTTGCCAAAATTATCGGCAAACCCGAGTCCTATGTGATGATTTTGCTCAATGGGATTGTGCCGATTTCATTTGCGGTTGCGTATGGGGAATTGATCTCCATTTGGGGCATTGGACCGAGTGTTAGAGCAACTCTAACAACTTCCCCATATTATTATTTTTTTTTTCTATTTTAGGGAAAAGTAAGCCTTTTTTGCATCAACAGATTCTCTATAACCATCCTCATTTTAGGAATAGTGAGGAAAGAGAAAACAAAATTCCTTATATTTGCAGCAATATATAAAACTTTTAAGGAAGAATTATGGAGATTTTAGAGATTGCTATAAAATAGAGAATCTGTTGGAGTTGAAGAAGAAAAATTATTTAAAGCTTTGACTTTTACTTCCCTATAATATAAAAATTATAGAGAAGTTGTTGGAGTTGCTCTTAATGGGAAGCTAATTCTGGAGATCATGCCAAGATCTATCACCTACTTCTATCTCTACTATAGTTCATACATTGCCATGTTACATTGTGTAGCACCATGGCAAGGTTTATCATCAAACCATGATGGATTGGGCAGTGCATTCATGACATTTTTATTTGTCAATGGGTTAAGAACAATTGCAAAGGGATGAAGTGTTCTTAGGAGATGACTCTTACTTTTCAACTGTATTCATTCTAGGGGTCATCATGGGCCGGGCTAGGGTCGACCCTACCCTAAATTTTAGGGCTTAGGGTCGGATCGGGCCAGGACTTAAATATGTTAACTCTTACCCGCCCGAAAGGCCCGAGCCACTAGGGTAGGCCTTCCGAATAGGGCCAAATATGGCTGAAATTGGCCTAAAAGGGCCTTAATTTGTTTAACAAAAAAATATATATTATTTTTATTTTTTATCTCAAAATGTGGTTTAATGGTTATATAGGTAATACAAGACTCATTGTTTTTTGTTGATCATATTTAATATATATATATATATTGGAATTAACTTATAAATTATAACATTTATAAATATTAGTTAAGATGGTTATATTCAATTAACTATCTCTCTAAATCTCCCAAAATTAATTGTTGTTTAACAAAGGAAACAAAAATTAAAAAAATAAAGCTTAGGAAATCAATTACAAAAAAGAGATATATTATTGTTTGCTCAAATAAATTAGAAGTTGCGCGTTGCTCTAGCGAAAGGGAAGATCAGGTTGCATCTTTCTTCCTGAAGGTTCGAATCACGCTTGACTCACTTTTTTAAATTTTTTCAATCAATTAAGGGACTTAAGTGGGGCCCAACTGCTTCGCTTTCAGTTTTTTAACATTTTTCTTTTTTAAATCACATAAGGCAATTTTTCTTGGCGTGGCCCAGAACTCTTTTTTTTTTTTTTTTTTCTTTTTCCTTTCATTTTTCCATATGAATAACTATTCATTTTCCTTCTCCATATGGAAAACTAATTCAAATTAAACCCTATATATTGATTGTGTATGCATAGAAAATTTCTCACATCAAACAAGATCGATTCTTTATTGTTAAAAGTGTGAGAAGAGCAAGGTTTCAGTGATGCTTTCTAATTTAAAGGCGTGATGTCATAGCCTCCCACTGGGTTCCAGCCATCAAAAAAAAAAAGTTTATGTTTAACTAGTTTTGTAATACAAAATGTAAGAAATAAATATTCATATACTTTTGTATTGTTTTTCATATTTACTTTTATTCAAAATACATGATTTTATACTGTTATTTGGCGCAAAAAAAAAATATATACACACATATATATAGGATGCCACATTTTAATTCTTTGTCTCAGGCCGTTAGAATCTCAGGACCGGCCCTGGATATCCCAATTGGCCGTTCTCCAAACCCAACTCACCTAACTTATTTATAAGTTCATGTATCGCCTCCGTTGTCGATCTAGGTAACTTCTCCCCAAATAAGGCCCGGAGCTTCTCCATGATGGTTTGATTGGTTTGAGTTTTCAACTTGAATTCCAATGCCTTTTGCACTTCAGCCCAATCCTGCCCCAATTGATTCTGCATAAATCTACCGATCCTTTTCCCGGCCTTGTAATATGGGCTCTCATATAGTCGGTTCAATGGCGATCTACCGGTCAAATTTGAAATTAAAGAAAAGAAAATTAAATTTGTCAGCAAATTAATAAATGTCTCACAAATTTTATAAGAACACTTTTCAATATAAAATCTAAACTGACATGCAAATTCAGATTAAAGAAATCAAGATGGAATGAATATAATTGATTCCGGCTGAATTATGGTCTATTGGTTAGCTAACATAACTAACATTTTTATTTTTATTTTTTTTTTCCTTCCCACAAATCAATTGTTCACAGTTGGTTGATTAACCATATAAAATAGCAGGAATGATCAATAATTACAAATGACAACAAAGAAAAAATGAAAATAAGTATTTATAATGGAAAAAACAGGCTTGTTTATTCTTTCTTTTCGTTTTTATTTTGGCTCAAGACCTCCAATGTAATTAAAAAAAAAAAGAACAATAAAGAAAACTTAAATGATCTAGATATAGACAAATGGAGTACCTTTCGATTTCCTGAGTAACGCGATGCTGTAGATTGTTGAGTATGACTTTGTTATTGCTCCCGAAGTCATATGCAGAGGCTGAAAAATGGGGGCACCCTTTCACGTACAAGTGTTGCAATGAAGGACACTCCATATCAATAGCAGCACTACCACTGTACAACATAGGAAGATTCCGCAAGACTAAGGACTTCAATTTTGGAAGAACGGTCTTCTTACTGTGCTCTGATTCCTTGCTTGCTTCGATTACTCTTTCCAAGTTAGGGCAATTCTCTACTGAAATGATTTCCACTTGAAAAAGACATTGAGCTACATCAAATGTGAAGAGACCTCCTAGAAAGTTGCAACGGTCAATGAACAAACTGTGAAGTGCTTGGAACATTGCAGGTGGAGCAGGACCATTACATATGCTCTTTACTGCATCTAGCTCCAACAACTCCATCTCTCCCAGTTTTGATTGTTCTAGCTCAAATCCTTCACAACCAAAAACATATTCCATTCCAGGCATACACTTACAAAATAGGTTCTCCAGATTTTCCATTCTCTGAAACACTTTTGATGGTAACAGAACATTCCCCAAGTTAGGACAATCACGTACCTGCAATACCTTCAGATTCCAGAGAGACCTAGATGGTAATTCACTAGAACATAACTCCTTCAGGGAACCCATACTCTCCAGATGCAATTCTTCCAATTTCTCGAACACAGGTTTATTTCGCATACTTGGTATTGCCTCCAAATTGATCAATGTTACCAAGCTCTCATTGGGACCAATAACTGAGAGATGCTTCAGACTATGTAACATCCCATGGTGATATTCCACGAGAATGTTATTTAACCCTGTGAAATTTACATACATTAGCCTCTCTGTATTCTCTGTCACCACGCTGACAAACCAAGCTGGTAACATGGTAATGGTTGTATCAAGAATCAAAGATCTCGAATATTTATGATCATCTAGCCTGAATCGACGCCGGTCTCTGATAATATTTCTGGTGTTCCTGTCTCTACCAATACATATATCAAAGCAAGTCCAACTCAGATTGACCCAAACCATTCTAGGGATGCAATTCGCATGAGATATGCAAACTTTCAAACTGTTCAAATGTGATAACTCAGTTACCTCATCAAAGCTAACATTAGTTGTACTCCACCAGTCCCAAGATCCAGTTGTACTCCCCCAGTCCCAAAATCCACAGTGCAAGCACAGTTCTTCTAATTTACGCAATTTTGATATCACCCCAGATGGAATTCTGACGATACCACCCACTGAACCCTGGCCACTAACATCCAACACCCTTAACTTGGTCAAATTTCTTATTTCTGTTGACAATTCCTTTAGAGGGTATTCTTTCATACTGAGAATCTCAAGCTCCTTCAAATTTTTCAGTATGGAAATGTCAGATATATTCTGGCAAGAATCTAGATACAAACTTCGGAGATTTCTCAGGTGAATAAATGAATTGGATAGGGATGATATACTAGTGTAACTAAGATCTACGACTCTTAGCAAACTAGTATTTTCGAAAAACGTATCAGGGATATGATCTAAATCATCATTCTCTTGTAGCAATAAAATTTGGAGTTTCGGACATACCAGCTCTTCAGGTAGCTCGCGAATGTCGTTCTTCATGAGTGAAATTGTAGTGTGGCCTTCACCCAATCGACATGGCCAAATCTTCAAATCACAGCCAGCTCTTACCAAAAATCCGTCCTCATCTTCAGATTGTGCAATTTGAATGGCTGTATCCCGGATGACATCATGCATCTTAACACATCCATTAATTTCACTATCCAAAAGCAAGCTGGAATCTGTAAGGTACTTGGCCACTGAACCAGCTTCTCCTCTGGCCTCTTGGATTTTGGCATTTTTAAACAATCCTTTCCCGATCCCATACTTGAACAAGTCTTCTATTTGGATGTCATAATCTTCTGGGAATAGGCAACAAAGCAACAAGCACGCCTTGGAGTCCTCATCTTTCAAGAAATCATAGCTTAATTTTATGCATTTGAATGCATCTCCTTCATCGTCACGGTTGGCAGCTTGCGACTTCTCTAGCCGTTGAGCCGCGAGTTCCCATTCTGCCAGGTCTTTATCTCCAAGTGCCCTTGCAACTGCTACCAATGCAATTGGTAGACCACCACATTCTCGAGCTACCTTCCTTGCAACATCCTCGAAATCGGTCGATTCAAAAGACATTCTTGCATATTTCACAAACAATGTCCATGAATCTTCCTTCGATAGGCTATTGAGGGTGATATCTTCTTGGCTCCTCATGACATGACAAACATTCCGTCTCCTTGTGGTAAGTAATACTTTGGAGCTGCAACTCTGAAGAATGTTGAAGGTGGGAATTCCTATTCTTGGCAGATCTAATAGACCCCAAACGTTGTCCAAGATTATAAGGATTTTGTTTCTTGACATACTTCTCATTATCGCCGAAGACAATCTAGAAGCTCTTACCTCAACTGACTCGTCCATCAATTTGATGCCTAGCCCTTCTGCCAATTTGCCTTGAATATTTTTCAAATCATGGGTTTGATTAACTCTAACCATAATCACATGATCAAAAAGGCCGAGCTTCCGAGCTTCTTGACCGACATGTTTCACAAGGGTTGTCTTTCCAACGCCCCCCATGCCGTAAACCCCAACGGTAGTGACGTTGTTATCATTTAATGCCCGCATAAGCTGATCCATGGCTTGTCTTGTTGCTTCAAATACTGTGAAATCCCCGGTGGACTCAATTGCAGTAGGTAGTACTTTAGTGCAGACAACGTCCACAATGGCATTAACAAGTTCTCTGTCATTCCTACAAGGAAGAATTAAGGGTAAATATATAATATAATCCAAAAGATAAAACTGTAGCTCTTGGTAATTAAGATAGCCTCATGATATGCTTACTTATAATTGTCTCTATTCCACCCAGAAAAAGAGGCGACCTTGCCTGAAGCATCTCTCCATTGCTGCAACTTCTCTGGTTTGTGTCTGCCAGAGCTTTCATGCTTAGTGAAAGCAACTTTAAAGGTCGTGTTCTGATGTCTCACATCAGCAGGATCGACAGTATAAAAAAGTGGAAGAATTCTGTTGTTGTCTTCCATGCATTGACAAATCTTTGTGAGTTCCTCCAAACACCAAGTGGAAAAAGCATAGTTTGGCGAGAGAACCACAATTGCAAACCTTGATTCTTCAATTGCTGTTAGGAGACCGGGAGATATAGCATCCCCTACCTCGAGATCTTGATCAGCCATGAATGTTTTAATTCCTCTCTTCTGCAGTCGATCGTATATTTCGGATGTGATACTCTTGCCAGTGTCAGGACCCCTGAAACTCAAAAACACATCATACTTACACTGACGAGCTGATGTTGATGCAGAGGCTGTGTTAGAGCTTGAAGCCATTGAAAACGACCGAAAGAGAAAACAAAGGCAAGAAATGAACGACAGGATAAAAAGAAGAAGCTGAAAGAAACCCCAACAAGAAAGATGTAGGTTATAGGCGGGGAGGCTGATGGACACTTTTGCAGATTCTATACAAATGAGCGTCTTATATAGGAAGTAAAAAGCTTTGATGACCGTGTAGTAGGTGGAAGCTCAATTTGTATACTATTAAATAATAATTGAACAAATACGGCACAGGCCCCAAATTGAGAGGGCCCAAATTTTTTTTTTTAAGGCTTTATGTTTATGTTTATATAATTGAACTAAAATTATTAAATTAATATGCAATAGGCCCAAGACTTTCAAAAAAAAAAAAAATAGAGGGCCCCAGACGACAAACCTAGTCCTCCCTCCCTCCCTCCCTAAAATTCCAAAATACAGTAGCCCCACTTCAAGTCTTCGTCAATTAGAGATCTAGAAGCAAAATGAAGCTTATCAGTTAGTCTAGGGACTAAGTCACGAGTTCACGACTAAGGTATGATTAATTGATTTGTATCTACAATAAATAAATGTTTGCCGTATTTGTTCAATTATCATTTAATAGTTCAATTTGTATAATCTTCTTAATGATTTGATTTGTTTTAAAATTATAAAGGCCTAGCAATTTTTTAGGAATTGAGAAATGTAAATCAAAGATTGAAGAAGTCAAGCAGTGAGGAAAGCCTGATGCTCATACATCAATCAACATTTTGCTGGAAGAATGTGTTATTTTGAGGGTTTTATGTGAGATCTTTTTGTAAGTTTTGTTGTTGCAAATTTTCATTTGTATTGAATATTTGGCCTCTTTTGTAGGCTCATCTAATGAAGTATAATTGATCAAATATTGTTGGCTATTTGATTTGATTTTATTAAATTAGATATTGTCAGTTTGTTTAAGTATATATTTCAGTTATGAATTTGATGATTTTGTCTTCTTAATATTTTTGTATAAGACTATAACTTAGAGGGCGGCATCTTAAGCTTTCACATAGAGCCTCTAAAAAGTCTGAGATTGTATGTCAATCTTTTAATGTAAACCCAACAAAAATTCAAATTAAAAGTAATATTATATATTATAATAGATATCATAGATAATGAAATCTAAGATCGATCCAGGTTACATATCGGTTAGGCTTATTTAGTCTTCTGAAGACGAACTTAAAAATAAATGCACATCTTTGAATTAGTTTCAAATTACGCGGTTGATGAGTCATTCTTCCCTTGTAGTCTTACATTAATGCAGATATATGATCAAATTTGGAACAATGTGTCATGTCTGTTTGCAGGATTACTTGGACCTGTGCATAAACCAAGGACTTTAATTATATATACTTACATTAATGCAGATATATGATCAAATTTGGAACAATGTGTCATGTCTGTTTGCAGGATTACTTGGACCTGTGCATAAACCAAGGACTTTAATTATATATACTTACAGTAACTTACACAAATTCTATAAATATATGTGGCCTGAACACCTTTCACACCGTCCTTCAATTTTTAAGTTCCAAGTTGTTTATAAAATTCTTGGCCAAAAGAAAAAAAAGTTTATAAATTAAGCATATAATCCTAACTGTGATTGCTCAACCACTTCAAGCCTCAAGGGCTACTATCAAATGTATTATTCACACCCACCCACCCAAGAAAAAAATTAAAATAATAACAACAAGGAGAGTTCTATTCATACCTCCTAAATTGATATTTAAACCTTCAACAATTTTTGGAAGTTTTTAAATCCAACTTTGCCCTTATAAAATACTAAACAAAATGAAAAATAAAAAAGATTAGGGCTAAATACTTGTTACTACCCTGTGGTTTGGGTTCAAAATCAATTCAGTCCCTGAACTTCTAATTTCATCAAAAACACCCATGCACTATCAAATCTCGTCAAATAGGTCATTCCGTCAATCCTCCGTTAAATGAAGACGTTAAACAGCCGACGTGGCATGCCAACTCAGCAGCAGCCCACTTAGAGGGTAAAATTCCAATGTTATCCCTGGCTCTTTTTTTTTAACCCATATTACGGCAAGAAACCCTATTACGCGACCTTCCTCCTAAAACAGTCCCAAATCAATAAAATAAAAAAATAAAAAATTTAAGAAACCCAGAATTCTAACTCTCTTGTTTTGAAACTGTGGGACACCCAAAAGATCGAGTAGCCTGATTGAAGGCGCGAAGACATTCGCTTGTCTTGAGCCAGAGAAGGTTTCAACATGGCCAGCAACGAGCTCGATGTTTGGATACCCATAAAAATGAAGGGTGGAGATGAAATCCCTCATTACGGTGAGTTTGGGATTTAAGGTTTTGTACTAGGATTTCAAATCTTCTAAATTGGGATTAAAATATTTTGGGTTTAGGGTTTGAAATTGGGGTTCCGAAATTTCAAAATTGGGAAAAAAAGGGATTTGAGTTTAGGGTTTCAAATTTTCTAAATTGGGATTAAAGGGTTTCGGGTTTGAAATTAGGTCTCAAAAATTTCGATATTGGGTCTCCCATCTAATTTAACGATTGTGTGAATCTAAAGTGTTCTGGTTACTTTTGTTTGTATATAGTGCATCTGTTGGGATTTGATATTCAATCTCTGTAGATAGCATTAGAACTTAATCAAAATTCTAGATATTTATTTACTTTCTGAGGTTTGTGAACTCATATATGAATCAATGTCTTCTTAGATTGTTTTGGGCTATGTCAGGTCTGCGGGCTCCTAAGTTTATGGAGGACTAGTAGATATTCCAAAATAAAAGTAGCAGAATTGAAAGTACTAGAATGGCCTAGAGGGGGGGGGGGTGTGAATAGGCAATTAACAATTATTTGCAATCAATTTTCCTGGACGTTGTTGAGGGATTGGAAAAGCCTATCTATCCCTAACCAACAGTATAAAGCATTTACCATATGCAAGCATAAGAATAAATAACAGAAAAGTAAAGAACACAGGAAAATGTTTACGCAGTAAAACCCTCAAAAGTGAGGTAAACAACTGCGGGCCTCAGGCCAAGTGCTTAAGCACACACTATAAAATAGTAAACAAAATACAAGGTACACTTACAACCTCTCGGATAACTCTGGACTCGGTTATCTCTAGCTAAACTCTTTTAGCCAGTTGAACTACCTCTCAGTAATTTGTCTACAGCTTCTAAATGTGCTCCACTTGTCTTGAAAACATCGGTCTTGAAAACTCAAACATAGTTGATTTTCTCAACTGAACTCATCGGTGTTTAATACAAGAGAATATCAAGAATGAAATATACTCATGACTAACTTAATCTCTTGAACTTTGAACTCAGACACCCCACCTCAAAAACCACAGAACTCCTATATATATAGGAGGAACAATAACCAAGTTTCTTCAGCTCGGTTGGAGTAAGACCACGAGGTCCAGATGCACTTGCTCCCTACTTCTATCTTTGACAGCAAGGTCTTCATGATTGCACTGAGTGGATATTAAGATTAACAGCAAGGCTAGATCGAAACCTTTTCTTTAACAGCAAGATTTCCATGATAGAAAGATGGAGAACCTAGCTGCCATGTCCTTCCCTTTTCATTTACGACAGCAAGGTCTCCATGATTGAATTAAGTGGGCAGCAAGGAAAAGATATGGTTGCTTTCACTTTTCTTCTTCACTCGGATCCATCTCAAGGGGATATTAATTACCTCTCCAAGATTTTCTTCCTCACCCGGATCCATCTCAATGGGATATTAATTACCTCTCCAAGATTTTCTTCCTCACCCGGATCCATCTCAATGGGATATTGCCTCTCCTTGCCAATATGTTAATACTAACAAATCACCAGAAGATCACAGCGCACAACCTGCATGGACAGCAAACATGTGTAGACTTCGATGTGCATGCCTAAAAAGCAAAAGTCACCATCTCAAAGCAGAGCACATAGAAATATATAATTAAGATCATCACATGGCTTATGAATACTTTTGTACGTGGTTAATGGAATGCCAACAACACATGTTGTACTAACATGTACTAACAAGAATTCACCGTTTTTTTCTAATTTCTTGGGTCAGTGAGCTAATATATAAACCAAGGAGGTCAGAATTTGCATGATGTGATAATGGAACTTCTTCAAATGTATACACTAATCACCCTTAGTTAAATTTTTTCCACTTTTGTAAGTATTGTACTAGCTGGTTATTATTCATGGTTCATAATATACAGAGCATGAGAGTTTGACTGGTTAGGAAATATTAGTTGTGTACGTATCCCAAAAATATTGAAAGTATATGCTTTCCATTTGATAAGTCTTGTAAATCATCTGCCTAGAATCATTCTAATCCTATGTTAATGATCATGCCATGTAAAAACGCAACTATGGGATATGTTTGATTGTGTTTGTTTATTTCAATTCTGGGCACCAACCTAAGATTTTCATTATTAATGTTTATAGGCATAATCCAGCCTAATATAACATAATCTCATAGCTTTAAAATATTAGCTGCTGCATCACTATTTTCAATATTTGTTATTTCCACGGACTTCTATATCTCATTAATTGTCAACTTTTGGTTGAGTTTTTGGTCTATGGCTATTGATACTGTAATTACTGAAATTCATTTATTTGTCTGTACCTTACTGTAATGTCTTATTGAGCGTCTCACTTCTTAAACCCCTTGTCAAAGACCATTTTTAGAATTGAAATATTTGGAGGAAGAAAGTTTCTGAACTTGTTCAGATGCAGAGTACCAAACCTCTGTTACTTGGTTATTATCAATTACTTCTGGTCTTGCAAGTCTTGTTGGCAGATCACTATATTTCAATGTAATGAATACTTGTTGGATTTTATGACCTTCTTAGCCTTTTCCAGAATCTGCTTACAGATATCTTATAATGAAAAAATTTCTTTTTGTTTCCTGATGATTTTTTGAGCTCTCTTTACCGCCCTGGGATGATATACAAGTGACCGCTGACTGAATTTCCTTGAATATGCAATGTTAGAAGTGGTTGTCAAAAAGAAATAAATATCAAAACCACATATTTAGATGATATTGTTTCTAATTTTGATCATAAGTTTCATATTATAATGTTTCTAATTTCTGATTCTGTTTCTGATTTTGATAACATGTTCCCTGCTTTTGTATTTATCTGTTGATGAATAAGCTTGATATTAAGGGCCATGTTCTGTTTTTTTGGTATTTATGTCTTGATAAATTGGTCCGAAAGCTCAAATTTTGGTATGTACATATGTGTTGATGAATAAGTGGTCTGAGGCATATGTTTTTTGTCATTATTTGTGTGAGCGTAGAAGAAGATGGCTGAATTGAAGGCATTGAGGAGACAAGGAGCAAATACCACAACTTTTAAGTCTACCAAAGTTGCTGCCACATCTACCTCAACAAGCACATTGCCTTCGACATCAACTAAAGCATCAAAGGAGCAAGCTCCAACACCTTCCAGATCATCTTTGAGGATCAGGCAGAATTCGAAGCAAGGGAGAAAATAGGTGGAACTACAATGTTTCATTAGCAAGCGCTAACATCTTTTGTGCAACCTCGTTTTGTGATGCTTGGTTGTTTGCTCTAATTTTTTGTTAAAATGATTAGAGCTATTTGAAATGTTGTAAACATTTGGCTACTAAGTCTTTTGGAATTTTAAGAAAGTTTCATTTTTGTTATACTTCCAAATGTATAAGAAATTACTACTTTCGGAATGAATGGTGTTCCTCTCGAAGTTGTGAATTTTGCAAAGTTGTTCATACTAGAAAAGGTCTAAAAAAAATAAATAAATAAAAACTCATTATGTTTGATGGTAAGACTCCAAGATGGAGGAGATTTCAAATAGAGTTAGTTTTTTTTTTGTGTACAAGTTTTGGTGGGAAAATTTAAAATTTATTGGAGTTTGGCTGAAATCTGGGTGAAAAAAGAGCCAAGGACAATTTTGGAATTTTCTCCTCTTAAGTGGGCCCCACTGCTGCTGAGTTGGCATGCCACGTCAACTGTTTGACGTCTCCATTTGACAGAGGATTGAGATGGATGGCAAAAATCCCCATCGGGTAGGGTATTCATCGGGTATTCGACCCTAACAGGGAGAAATTCGGGGGAAATTGGGTAACGGGGATGGGGATCCCCAGTATTCGAATTCTGAAATCGGGTACGGGGCGGGGATGGTATTTTGATCCCCATCCCCATACCCACCCAATAAGAATTATCTGAAATATATATATATATATATATATATATATATATATTGATATTATTTATAAATAAATATTTATGTAAATTTTATATTTTTGTCAATATTTAAATTATGTTAATAAATATGTTCAAAAAAATGGAGATTCTTTTAATAAAAGATCTTTATCAACATGTCAATTTTCCTTGATTGAAATAAAAAATTTATTTTATTTTGATGTTTGATTTTAACTTCATATTTTACAATCCATAATTATTTGTATGAATTTTTATATAATAAATTAGTAATATTATTAACGGGGATTGGGGCGGGTACATGGACCTAATCCCCAATGGGGACGGGGACGGGGAATCCCCAGTATCTTATAACGGGGATTGGGGCGGGTAAGGGGATGGGGATGGGGAATGAAGTCGGGTATGGGGATGGTAATTTAATCCCCTTACCCTACCCTCCCCATTGCCATCCCTAGGATTGACGGAATGACCTATTAGATAAGGTTTGATAGTGTAAGGGTGTTTTTGATGAAATTGGAAGTTCATAGACTGAATTGATTTTGGACCCAAACCACAGGGTAGTAACCAGTATTTAGCCCAAAATATTAAATAAAATCTGCACATTCTCTTCTCCATCCTTCCCCCTCCCTCATTCTCTTGCGGCCATAATTATTGGGCAACTTTGATTAAGGTAGAATATTAAAGATTGCTAAATGAAAAAAAGGACAAAAAATATAAAAAAGAAGAATCGAGAAAATAATGATCGGAAAACAATTTTTATTGCCTATTCTTTTTGTTTTCGGTTTTACTTAATTGCTTCACTTCATGGAGGTGACGTCAATTGTTATCTTGGTTTCTTTGCATTTTATATATATATATATATTGCTAGAGTAGACTATGTTGCTATAGCTTGTTTTGGGTTTAGGAAAATTGATTTTGATAATAGTACTCATGTGCTAATTTTAAATTGCACGATTTATTAAGAAATAGAAAGAGGTTCATCAGAGTATCCAAACTTACAAGGTAAATGGTATTAAGAAACCAAGATGAGGATATTATGTACGTGTTCATAAGAGTATCCAAGCTTACAAGGTGAATGGGAAAAAATTGTGTGGATACAAAAAAGGGTAAGATTGGAGGTCTTGTGCAAATTTTAGAAGAAGAAGTTCAAATATCAATTTAAGAAGTATGAATAGGAGCTCCCAATAACAAAAGACAAACACTAAAGTTAAAAAAAAAAAATATGCCGGGACGACTTCATTTGATTGGTTTTATGATTTAAAGTCATGTTCCAAGTTGCGCAAGAATTGTAATATAATTTAGAGGAAATTACATGAAAGGTCATTTATGGTGACGACTTCATTTGATCGGTTTTATGATTTTGTACAAAGTCGTGTAAGAAGATTAATATAAGAGTTAATTACTGGTTACTCCCTATACTTATAGGGTTTCGTCGTTTCAGTCTCTGACGTTCGAATTTCACCTAAAAACTCCTCAAACTCTCAATTTCTTAACAATTAGTCCCTGCCGTCAAGCTCCGTCCAAATTAACCGTTAAATTGCTGACGTGGCATCCATTTCACTTCAAAATGTCTATTTTACCCTCAATTACATTTTTCCTTTTTTACCTCGTCTTCTTCCAGGCTCTCTCTTCGCTCTCTCTCTCTCTGTTCTCTCTCTCTCTCTTCCCTAAACTAATGTTAAGGACCTCCCATGTGGGTAGTCCTCGGCGGCGGCGGCGCGACGCTGTTTTGGTGGATCTAAAGTGCTTCTGAAGTACTTTGGTTCCATTCCAATCAGTACAACAGTACATCAACTATGCTTCTCAAAATCATAACAACTCAATTTCTCAATTCTCCATGTTATAACTAGTTATCCAAGATTGAAACCAAGTCCAATTCCTCAATCTCATAACACAAATTACAGTAAGCATCAACATGAACAACCAGAATTTCAAACACTCTCATGATCCTCAAAATTTCCAAACATAACCCAACTGACCTTAATACTAAATGAAAGCCAAGCAGTACTTTAATTTACCTTCGATTTGAAACACAAACTCCGAGCAGAAGCATCCTAACCAGAAATCAATAACTCGGCTACTCTTCCACTGCCCAAATCGTGAGATTAACTGGACCAAGCACCGATTAGTGTTCTAGGACGAGAACCATCATCAAAAACAAAACCCAGATGTTCCAGAATTCGCCGCCATGCACGGCAACGCCAACGAGGCCGAAGACACCCAAAACATCAGTCCATCAAACCGAACCAAAATTGAAAACTAATTATACACAGATGCAGAAATCTTCGAGAGGATTTCGTTTCGTACCTCAGACAACCCAGATGGTGGCCGGAGTCGCCGGAAAATCAGAAATTGCCGGAAGAGCTTCACACCTTCTGAGCTTCGAATCTCCCTTCAATGAACTGTGCATGGATGATCCATCACCATAGGCACGTCGGCGATGATGAGACGAGAAGAATGCCGGTGGTCCGGCTTGGAGAGGTGGCCGGACGGAGGAACTTTGTCCGGGTCGTGGCTTCGGGTCGTCGACAAGCAGAAACGGGTCGAGAGCTCTGATCGTTTCTGGAATGGGTAGTCCGCTGCGGCGGGAATGGGTCGGGATTGGTTTTGAGGCAGGACAGCACCAGGAGTTCTCGGGAGAGACAATCGTCGGCGGGTCGAGCTTTCGAGTCAGGTTGTTGTTGTTGCAGCGTCTGGGTTTGAGAGAGAGAGAGAGGAGGAAAGACAGCCTGGAGGAAGAAGAGGAGGTAAAAAGGAAAGAGAGAGAGAGAGAGAGTTAAAAAAAAAAAAAAAAACAATTGAGGGTAAAATAGACATTTTGAAGTGAAATGGATGCCACGTCAGCACTTTAACGGTTAATTTGGACGGAGCTTGACGGCAAGGACTAATTGTTAAGAAATTGAGAGTTTGAGGAGTTTTTAGGTGAAATTCGAACGTCAGGGACTGAAACGACGAAACCCTATAAGTATAGGGAGTAACCAGTAATTAACTCTTAATATAATTTAGAGGCAACTACATGGAAGATCATTTCTGGTGATGACTTATAGTTTATGATTTTTTACAAAGTCATGTTCCAAGTTGCGTAAGAATAGTAATATAATTAAGAGGCAATTACATGGAAGGTCATTTATGGTCACCACCAAGGTTTTAAATATTGGTATCTTCATATCTATCGGTACTTTGAAAAAGGGAGATATCGGAAATATCGGGGATATATCGGGAATACAGGATAACAAAATGTCGTTTTTGAAAAAAGTCAATTTATTAGAAATTTAGAATTACATATAAATACATATGAATGCCAACTTCATCTACATCCAAAAAGAGACTCTAAGCGGTTGAAAAGCCGCTCGCTGGTCTACGAAAATGCAATAATCAGACCAAGACATATGACCCATATAGTGCGAATTGTAGTGATGAACATAATAGTTATAGATCTCTTTAGAGCTACCGACTGTTTCCCCTATAAGGGGATAATAAGGATGAACCCAACTGGATGACTGATCATATACTTCTCCATATTGATTATATCCATAAGCATCATAACCAAATTGATTGTTGCCTTCATGAGATTCATTTGAGATCCCACTGCGCTATGTGCCTAAACTGATAGAGTCAAAACTTAAGGCAATTGAAGAAACATCAGATGGGGTACTTTGAACATCAGTTGCACCTCTAGTCCTCCTCCCATATCGGGTCTTCTCTTGAGCACCATGACCAGCTGTTCTCACTCCGTGGTCTTCATCTTAGATGATTATCAATTGCTTATGATATTGATGCATATGAAATGAAAAATTGCCTTGTAAAGTTTTAAGGTTTACTCATAAGCATATTGATTTTCATTATTCATAAGAATTTAAGAATCACCCAAAGGTAGATTAACCATTCATATGATTAATGAATAGAATTGAGTTTTTTGATATATATCCTGTTAGATTAGTTTTGGAGATCCAAAGATTACAAGCTTGTCTGATTAGGAATATACTCATTGCTCAAATGACAATAAATGCATCATTTTTAGTTAATTATCTGCATGATAACTACCCAAAGGAGTATTGTGTTGATATACTTACTGTTTATACGTGTTTAGTGACTCAAAGAATTAATGTTGTGAGCCCTTGTATTATTGTGTTGCAGCTCATGTTTCGCTTCATTCGCATGCTTTGTCTATTCCAGTGCTTAATGGACTGAATTTCTCGGAATGGTGTGAACAAGTAGTTCAGTTTCACTTAGGTGTTCTGGATCTGGATTCGTCACTCCAAACCGAGAAACCTGCTGCTCTAACTAATGAAAGCACTGATGAAGAAAAGGCTTTCCATAAGGCTTGGAAAAAGTCAAATAGACTGAGCATTATGCTGATGCGAATGACTATAGCAAACAACATAAAGACTACACTTCCAAAAGCTAAAATTGCTAAGGAATTCTTGAAGAACATTGAGGATCGTTTCAAGAGTGCTGACAAGTCTCTTGCAGGGACATTAATGGCTGAACTTACCACCAAGAAATTTGATGGTAGGAGAAGCATGCATGAGCATGTTTTTGAAATGACTAATCTGGCAGCAAAGTTGAAAGCCTTGGGAATGAATGTGGATGAGTTCTTTCTTGTTCAATTTATTTTGAACTCCTTGCCTCCTCAGTATGAAGCATTTCAGATTAACTATAACACTATTAAGGATAAGTGGAATGTTAATGAATTGTCCAGTATGCTTGTTCAAGAGGAAGGAAGACTTAAGCAACAAGTACAAAATTCCATTCATCTTGTAGGTCATGGAGCTGAAAGAAAATTTGGCAGAAAACCTGGAAAGGGTGCTAAGAAAGGACCACCAAAGAACAATGGACCTGCTGATGCTACTCAGGCTCCTAATAAGGGACTGAAGGACAAATGTCATTTCTGTAGAAAGGATGGACATTATCAGTATGATTGTCCAAAACGTAAGGCATGCATATGGTTCGAAAAGAAAGGTAAGCCTTTGGCTTATGTATTATTCGAATCAAATTTAGCTGAAGTTCCTTATAATACTTTGTGGGCTGACTCAGATGCTACTGTTCATGTTTCTAATTCGATGCAGGGATTCCTTACAACCCAAAACCTAAATCCAAATTTAATCTATATGGGGAATCGGATGAAAGCACCAGTTGAAGCCATTGGAACTTTTCGTTTGATTTTAGATACCGGCCATTATTTGGATTTGTTTCAAACTCTTTATGTTCCGACTTGTTCTCGGAATTTAATTTCTGTTTCCAAACTTGATCTTGATGGTTTTACTTTCAATATTGGTAATAAAAGTTTGAGTTTGTTTAAGAATAAATCTTTTGTGGTTCTGGTATTTTGATTGATGGGTTGTATAAAATTAAGCTTGATGGTCTTTTTGCTGAAACACTTTTAACCCTGCATCCTAAGGTTGGAACTAAACGTAGCTTGATAGATGAATCTTCCTCTTTCTTGTGGCACAAAAGGCTGGGTCATATATCCAGAGAAAGAATGGAGAGATTGGTAAAGAATGAGGTTCTTCCCAACCTAGATTTTACTGATTTGGGTGTTTGTGTGGATTACATAAAGGGAAAGCAAACCAAACACACAAAGAAAGGTGCCACAAGAAGTTCTAAGCTTCTTGAAATTATTCACACAGACATTTGTGGACCTTTTGATGTTCCATCTTTTAGTGGAGAAAAATATTTTATCACCTTTATAGATGATTTTTCACGTTATGGTTATATCTATCTATTGAATGAAAAATCGCAATCTGTAAATGCCCTTGAGGTATTCATCACTGAAGTTGAGAGACAGTTAGATAGAAAAGTGAAAATTGTAAGATCAGATAGAGGTGGTGAATTCTATGGAAGGTATGATGAGTCAGGACAACATCCTGGTCCTTTTGCTAAGTTCCTTGAAAAGCATGGCATTTGTGCTCAGTACACTATGCCAGGAACGCCACAGCAGAATGGTGTTGCTGAAAGGCGTAATCGTACTCTTATGGATATGGTTAGAAGTATGTTGAGTAATTCAACATTACCTATATCATTGTGGATGCATGCTTTAAGAACCGCTGTATACTTACTGAATAGAGTTCCTAGTAAGGCAATTCCAAAGACTCCTTTTGAACTGTGGATGGGAAGGAAACCTAGTTTAAGGCACCTACATGTTTGGGGATGTCCTGCAAAGGTTAAGCTCTATAATCCACAAGAAAAGAAATTAGACTTTAAAACAAAAAGTGGTTACTTCATTGGTTACCCAGAAAAGTCTAAAGGATATATGTTTTATTGTCCTGACCATAGTACAAGAATTGTTGAAGCTGGAAATGCTAGATTCATTGAAAATGGTGAAATTAGTGGGAGTGAAAAGAGGGAAGTGATTATTCAAGAAGTTAGGATGCAGTTTTCTGCACCTATATCTTCTCAAAGAAGTGTTGTTCCTCTAGTTGTTGTACAGCCTAACGACAATGAACAACAACTAAATAATCAAGAAATGAATGGTCAAGAAATGAATGGTCAAGAAATGAATGATCATGGAATAAAGGATCAAGAAATGAACGATCAGGAAGTAGTGAATGATCAAGAAATGAATGACCAAAACCTACATAATGAAATCATTGACAATGAACTTGTAGCACAAGAACCACAAGAAATAGGAGTAAGACGGTCTCAAAGAAATAGAAGACCTGCTATTTCGAATGATTATGTGGTATACTTGCAAGAATCTGAATTTGACATTGGGTTAAGTAAGGATCCGGTTTCTTATTCATAAGCCATTCAGTGTGAGAATTCTGAGAAATGGATTGATGCTATGAATGATGAACTGAAATCAATGGACCAAAACAAAGTTTGGGAACTCATTGAGTTGCCTGAAGAATGTAAAAGAGTTGGGTGTAAATGGGTTTTCAAAACCAAACGCGACTCTAATGGCAACATAGAATGACATAAAGCCAGACTTGTAGCCAAAGGTTTCACTAAAAAAGAAGGCATTGATTACAAAGAAACCTTCTCTCCTGTTTCTAAGAAGGACTCTCTCATAATTATTATGGCACTTGTAGCTAATTTTGATTTAGAGTTACATCAAATGGATGTGAAAACGGCTTTTCTAAATGGGAACTTAGAGGAGGAAGTCTATATGAATCAACCTGAAGGCTTCTCATCAGAAGGAAAGGAACACATGGTCTATAAATTAAAGAAATCGATATATGGACTTAAACAAGCTTCCCGACAATGGTATCTCAAGTTTAATGATATTGTTGTCTCCTTCGGTTTTAAGGAAAACATTGTTGATCGATGTATATACCTGAAGGTAAGTGGGAGTAAGTTTATATTTCTGATTTTATATGTTGATGATATTTTGCTTGCTAGTAGTGATCTTGGTTTGTTACATGAAACCAAGAATTTTCTCTCTAAGAAATTTGAAATGAAAGATATGGGTGAGGCATCCTACGTGATTGGAATTGAAATATTTTGAGATAGATCACGTGGGCTGTTGGGGTTGTCTTAGAAAGCATATATTGAGAGAGTTCTAGAGAGATTTGGAATGGAAAAATGTTCACCAAGCATTGCTCCAATTCAGAAAGGGGACAAGTTTAGCCTTAAGCAATGCCCACTAAATGAATTGGAGCGGAAAGGCATGGAAAGAATTCCTTATGCATCCGCTGTAGGAAGTTTGGTTTATGCACAAACTTGTACAAGACCAGACATCAGTTTTGCGGTTGGGATGTTAGGAAGATACCAAAGCAATCCAGGAATGGATCATTGGAAAGCTACAAAGAAGGTGATGAGGTATCTACAAGGAACAAAGGACTATATGCTCACATATAGGAGATCTGATAACCTTGAGGTAGTTGGTTATTCAAACTCTGATCTTGGTGGTTGTCTTGATACTGGAAAATCAACTTCTGGTTACTTGTTCCTACTAGCTGGAGGGGCAGTTTCATGGAGAAGTGCAAAGCAAACTTGTATCACTACATCTACCATGCAAGCTGAGTTTGTGGCAGTCTTTGAGGCCGCTACTCATGCATTGTGGTTGCGGAATTTTATCTCAGGGCTTAGTGTTGTCGACGATATTGCTATATAGGCCGCTGAGAATTCATTGTGACAACACCGCAGCTGTTTTCTTCTCCAAAAATGATAGGTATTCTCAAGGTGCTAAACGAATTGATCTAGAATACCTTGCCATGAAGGAGGATGTTCAGAAACAAAGAGTGTCTATTGTTAACATAGGAACAAAACTCATGATTGCAGACCCACTTACAAAAGGGTTAGGACCAAAGGCATTCATTGAGCATGCTGAAAGAATGGGTCTTTGTCATAACCCATGACTGTTCAAAATTTTGTCTGTAGAATGATTGTTCTATTTTTGCTACACTCTGAGCTCTATAATGAATATGTTTCTGATTAATAAATTTCCTGTTTTCCATTGAATGTACATGTATGAGTCTGGATGAATGACAATAGGAACGTCTCTAAATGTTAGAGATATGATGGTTGGACCATTAAGAGACCTCTGACTTATTGGCTACTGCTTGTAGTTTACTAAGGATATAGTACATGGAAGGGATTATTTCAATTTGATGTATGACCGCCATGACTTACTTTAGTAGGGTGCTTGCAATGGTGTGTACGATGATCATATGAAAGTATGGATTCAATCGATTGTATTGCGCGCCTAATGTTCGTCTATTAAACCACCAATTTTCTATCACACGATCCAAGTGGGAGAATGTAAGAATTTACTCCTTTAATTGTGGATCATATGAAATAATTGGTGCTTATGGTGTATATTCCATATATGATTTGATAGATTAATTGATGGATCCTAATTGATCAATCAGAGGGAATTTTCTATATCTATTTCCATGATGGATGGAAATCACTTAAGTCATTGACTGAAATTGGTCCTCTCTCACCTGATATAACCAGTGCACAATTCCATCTTATGTACACACATAAAGTACTCAAAACACGTATGAGAGTTTGAGGTGCAAGGGCTGAGAGAGAAACCATTTCCTTTGGATTGACAACTTCGCCGAACCGCTGCGTCTTGGTATACTACATATTGCTCAAATGGAACAAGGTATGTAGTTAATGTTTTCCGCCTTATGGTTAGTGTTGTGAGATCATGTAAGTTCTAGATCTTGGTTTTATGTATTTAAATTCTTACATCGAAACTTCATGTATAGTAGCAAGGTATCTATGATAGATAAGGTTCAACCCATCCTCTACCGCTTCCTCGT
This sequence comes from Rosa rugosa, assembly GCF_958449725.1. Taxonomy (NCBI): domain Eukaryota; kingdom Viridiplantae; phylum Streptophyta; class Magnoliopsida; order Rosales; family Rosaceae; genus Rosa; species Rosa rugosa. The sequence goes on from NC_084823.1 coordinate 33,555,729, forward strand.
CTATGGTTTCGTGCATGTGAACTTTGAAATTATGACCATATTTGCAAAAAGACAGAGAATTTGTTGAATCGTATGTAGAGAAGGTCAAAGTTTTCTTGAAATGATTATCATCCTCCAAGATTCAACTGTTTTTACCCAATCATATGGAGGTAATCTTGCATGCAATTCTATTTTCACTCGAGCATACATGCGCAAGTCTTTCTTTTTCAGCTTATGCACCGTGTAATAGAGATCTTCTCTGTACTTTAATTTCTTTGCTACGCTCTTGAATAGTGGATGAGCAGAGGAAAATTTTGCATTGTTGCTCCTCCATTCAACAGATAGTAAATTATTTCTCAGGCTTTGAAGAAATGCTTCCATCTCATATGGAAACAGATTTAGCCCGAATCCCTGCACCATGTCAGCAAATTGATCCAAGTCAGACCGGGCACCGTTGATGTTACACATTTTTTTATAACTTTTTCTAAAGATATAACAAAGTTTAAAGTGTGGATGCCTTGCCTGAATCTAAGAATTAATCTATAAAAACAACTTTACTGTTAACTTAAAAAATATCCTTAAGAATTGCTCTGGTCCTCATAGCTTGTTCTCTATTCTCAAATTTTGTTGGCAAATTTGGCTTGCAAAGAATGACATTATTTTAAGACAAGAAAGATGTTATGCTTATACAATCATAATGAAGGTGGTTGCTATTTCTCGAGTTTATGTGCTTTTTAATCTATATATGTTTCAGCAGTCTAAACCTTCGAGCATCATTATGTGGTACCCTCTTTTTATTAAAATAAATTCAAGATCTAATATGATCCTGTTATTCAAAATACTAGTGCGATAACTTCTGGCTTCATAATAAGAGACTGTAATGACAATCTTATCATTGTTGGAGTTCGGAGAGTAGGACGAGTGTTTCAATTGCTAAAGTCTCAATGGCCTAATCAAGGACAAAAATAAAGGTTCCTAGATATCCTTGTTGAAGGAGATTCTCAGTTAATCATCAACTGCATCAATGGTACAAGTGGTGTTACATAGAGACTCAAAACCGCTATCCAAGACACCACACATCTGCCCTTGTTTTTCAACTCAATTTGCTTATGTCACATTTTATGGGAACCAAACTTTATAGCGAGTGCTCTAGCAAACATTGGTCATTTCATTATCGACGATCGTGGAGAATTGTCTTCCCTTTAGTGTTTTTGGGACTTTTAGTTTCGATTTTTTTTTGATTGGGTTGCACAATTTTTGGATGGGATTGTACAATTCCAAAAGAAGAAGGCACATGAGATAGTCTCACTCATTATGCTGCTAATCATGATGGTAGTTTTTGATGAGATTCTTTACCAGTTTTCATTTCTGAGACTTTTAGCAGGGATTTTACATATACAATTTACTATCAATGTACTTAATTTCAGCCTTTTTTTTTTAACCTCATTCCTTCCCACTCTTGATGGGACTCGAACACTACTTAATCGCAGGGTTTGTTTTTACTTTGGTTTAAATTCCTTTATTTTGAAATTTGTTAAGGAAAAGACGTTGGCCTTGTTTCTCCAATCCCGCATACATTTATTTTTGTGAATAAAATTCCGATTAAAGGAAAGGAGCTAGTCCTAATATTGCCTGTATTAAAAAAAAAAAAAAAAAAAATTCAAGACAATCCAACGCTTTTTACCGTAAGAAAACAGCCTAAAGAAAATGTAATTTACCGTCTACTCTTACAAATCACAATGACACATTCGTAATTTTAACACAAAGTCACACATAAGGAGAGGCCAAAACCCTAGAATAAACCCGCCATTCTTCTTTCCCAAACCTTCAGCCTCTGTTCGCTTTTCTTCCCCAGAGCCATTAGCTCCCACCTCACTTCGGCTTCAACAATGGGTCGGAAGCTCAAAGACCCCTCAACTCTCAGCGACCCAGAAGCCCAGGAAGCCACGAACCACCGCGAAGCCAAAGCCGAGAAGAAGAAAAAGAAGCACAAAAACAAACACAGAGACGAAGAAGAAGAAGAAGATGACCAACTCAGTCCTCCTAAGCGAAAGTTGGAGGAAGTAAATTCAGATTCTAAAAAGAAGAAGAAGAAGCAGAAGAAATCGAAAGAGAGCGTAAACAATGAGGAGGAGCCGGAGAGAAATGGAGACGTGGAAGAGAGTAATTCCACCGACGCGGTTGTGATGGTTACTGGGAAAGATGCTGATGAAGCCAAATACAAGCCGTTGGATTCGTTTGCGGAGTCGAAGCTTCCCAGTGAGGTTTTACAGTGCTGTGTGAATTTCCAGAAACCGTCTCCGATTCAGTCCCGGGCGTGGCCTTTCTTGTTGGACGGTCGTGATTTTATTGGAATTGCGAAAACTGGGTCAGGTAAGTTATTGTGATTTGGGATTTGGGGTTTTGAAGTTTGAGTTTTTTAGTGGTTAAAGTTTAAAGCTTTCGATTCTGTGCAGGTAAAACTTTGGCGTTTGGGATACCAGCTATTAATCAGGTGTTGAATAAGAGGAATGGTAAGTTTTCGAGGGGGAGATATCCTCTCTGTCTTGTGCTCGCACCTACAAGAGAGCTAGCTCAACAAGTATGTTTTTCTAGACTCAAGATGTGTTTTTTTCGGAACTGTTGTTGGCTTGTTGTTTTTACGTTTCTGTATCAAACAGAGAATGCAGGTCACACACAGTGATTTTTACATGTTTTGGTATATGCAGACATCTACATTACAATAGTGCATGCATCAGTTTTTACTAGAAAATAGAACGAAGAAGATAACCCTTTATTTCCGGTTGTTGCTTATTAAGAACCAATAGGAATGAGATCTCAAGTCTCACCAGAGTCGGGTGGTGTCTATCATGGCATCCTCCAAAACTCTAGACATGAATTCACGAGCACCCAATGATTTCTTGTGTACCTATTAAATAACATTGGCATCAACCCCATCAGTTGATTGTAAAAGAACCATAATTTACAAAATCCATGAAAATGGCATATGTAGGTTTCTTGAAAAACATGCAGATCCATTTATGTTAATGACAGGAAGTGTTTTTTAAGTATACAAAAAAATCTTTGGCATGAGTGGGTTCTCATGTTGTTCTTATACGTCACACATCAATGTGTATCCTACAATTAATAGAGTGAAGTTGATTTCTTAATGTGTCGGTTGTACTGATACTTTTGTTATTCTTGCATATATTCCTTTTTAACCTTCTGCTTGGGTGTTTGTTCTGTTCATTGCATTATTTGAAGCGTATTTCTGTGAAAGAGTTAAGTAATCACCATCTTATCTTCTGGTGGCAGATTTCAGATGTACTGGTTGAGGCTGGGAAACCTTGTGGTGTGGAATCAGTTTGTTTGTATGGGGGAACATCTAAAGGACCTCAAATATCTTCTCTGAAATCTGGTGTGGTAAGATATTTTTCTTTTAAATATCTCACAATTTAGAATTGATTTTATGCTGCGTCTCTTTCTTCCTCTTCTTCTATTCAAGTTTCACATTGTTCTACAATTGGCACTGTAATGGGTTAGTAACCTTGCAACTGAGAAGCCTGCCATGATGACTGGGTTGGGCCCTTGGATCAGAATTTTAACTGTAAACTTGGTCTCTTTTTCTGTGTGCATCATTAGTGAACCTCTATGACATTTTAGTTTAGTGAGCTTGAACTAGTTAATTGTTGCCAATGAGGGAGGGTTCATTTTACCAGTGCTTGGTCCTGTACTTGATGTTCTCAAAGCTTGAATTTTTTCTGCTTGTATGCATCTATGTATTCTGGAACAATCATATTGTACACTTTGGTTCCACAGTTCATTTTCTTATATTGGTTTTCATAAACTTTTCTGTGTGTTCTAGGACATCGTTATTGGAACACCTGGTCGTTTGAAGGATCTCATTGAAATGGGTTTGTGTTGCCTTAAGGAAGTATCTTTTGCGGTAAGTATACAGAAAACCCTGGTGTGACTTGTTTCTTAATTATCATGTCTTGGTTTTCACATTTAGGAGCTGCATCATATTACTTCAATCATATGCCTATCCCTTTTCTTATGGTGACTAATGTTTCTGGATTGGGTGTAATTGAATTCGATTTCATAATTGCGCATGAGTCTCTTTAGAAGGGAGCCAAGTTTTGAAATGGCTGTCAATTGTCCAGTAAAAGAATTCATTTCAGCTATCTTGGAATGGTGGCAGTGTCTTTTGGTAGGGAAGATCCAGAGATGATCATAGTTATTCCGCAACTGTTCCATCTTAGAACAAAGCATAATGATAAGTTCTTGGATTGATAGGAATCTTATCTATGTCTTTAGGTAGGTGTGTTACAGTCTTTTTAATCGGCTCCTTGCAGCATCAGGAATTAACTGACTCTACTAGTGCATTCTGCTAGAAGTCTAGTGAAATGAATAGGTTCCCTGTATAAGTTTAGTATGAAAGCCTTCACATTGTAGGTGTGGAGTATGACTGTGAACATGATTTGGAATGAAATGGTGCCACTATTAGAAGAGTTAGTCATGATGGGAATGGATTTCCGCAAATTTTTTCTAGTTTTCATCTTGGCATCTAGATTGAGGACCATTCTTGAAAATGCTTTGCTTGTGACTGCAATATCGTTCCAAACCCCATCTGGGTCCGTATAATTTTTTGCTAAGAGCTTCTAGAATGTAATAAAACTAGGACATCATAGTTTTATGATAGGAGGCAGTACATTGTATCTGAAAATTTTTGTGTTGCTTCTTGATAAGATTTTTTTTTGTCAACTTTAGTTTGGATGCCAAATCTTTTGACCAATAAGATTCTGTAGGTCCTTGATGAAGCAGATAGAATGCTTGACATGGGATTTGAACCTGAAGTCCGCTATATACTGGGACAGACATGCTCGGGTAAGTTATACTTTACCAATAGTTTTCTGGAGTAATATCTTTTTCATTTTTTCTTTTCTTTTTTGTAGTTTTCATTTGCAGTCTTCATAAACAAGTTGTAGAATTTAGCGCCCCACTCTGTAATTCCTTTTTCCAGTACTGTATTGGCCATCCAAATCAAAGCTTGATTTTCTTTTCCAGTTGCTCCCGTCAAGGTTTAGGTTATATGCTTTGGTTCTCTGGTTTTGGGGGATTAAACGTTAGTCTTCTCAGTTACAAGAGATTTAATGATCTAATGATTTGGTTATTTGTAGTTCTTCTCAACCCATAGATAATTGGGGAAAAATGCTACAACGTCAATAATTATATGAATAAAAGTGGTACTGTTCCAATTGTGAAATGAGAAGCAATGCCTTTTACCCCCAGCCTGTTCTCACGTGTTACATAAGAGGAGTACCAAGAGTAGATTGAGTCATGACATGATGATCATGGAGAACACATCCAATTTAAACTCTAAACCTCAAATAAGGACTTATGTGAACGTACTTATGTTTGCTCCATATATATTGAATGCTTCCAATTCTTAATTTTCTTAGGCTTTTTCATTCTAGTGATAGACATCTCTCGACTTCATAAGACATCCAATTTAAACTCTAGACCTCAAATAAGGACTTGTGAATGTACTTATGTTTGCTCCAAATATATTGGATGTTGGGCCTCCAATTCTTAATTTTATTAGGCTTTTTCATCTTAGTGATAGACTTCTCTTGACTCTGCAGCTCGCCAAATGGTAATGTTCAGTGCGACATGGCCTCCATCAGTTCATCAGTTAGCTCAGGAGTTCATGGATCCTAATCCAGTTAAGGTGTGATTTCTGAAATCTCATGACCTTGGACACAGTATCTTATACACATCATATGGAAACTAATAAGATTGTTTCAGGTGGTTGTTGGTTCAGAGGATTTAGCTGCCAACCATGATGTCCTGCAGATAGTCGAGGTAAAACTTCTCAACCTCAATTTAAATGTTAATCATATACACGTGGACATAATTAACATCCTTTTCACTTTCATAGGTCTTGGATGATCGATCTCGCGATGCACGTTTGGTTGCTTTGCTAGAAAAATACCACAAATCCAAAGGGTATGAATTGATACACTATTTTCTATTATTTTTATTTGAGCTGTCCCTCAGCAAAACCCTATAGGATTATTTTAACCTAATGCTGTACCAGTGTATGTTTCTTGGAAGATGCTGACTCTTGGCATTATCTTGGGAGTTTTAGAGTTCCAAAGTTCACGTGCCTGTCTTTATCTTTTAAGAAGTTGCACTTTGCAGTTGTAATTTCAACAATTACAAATGCAATATGTAATTTGCAATTTCAATATATATTTTTTTTTTCTAAAAAAAATTGTAATTTCAGTAAGTAATCTGCAAGTTAATGCTATCTTTGTGTGGCTGGATGGATTCCACTTTGTTTACTTGTATATATTCAATGTTTATGTCATACAGTAGATCTCCATTCATACTTTTTTGCTTTATTGATGATGTATTTTATATATGATGGTGCTAAATGCTGCTAATACTGAGGTTTTACTATGTCCAGAAACAGAGTTTTGGTGTTTGTCTTGTACAAAATGGAAGCTACTCGTGTTGAAAATATGCTGCAAAGAGGGTAAGCTCCTGGTCATTCATATATAAATTAATTTAACATGCATATTAACAATTCTGGCTTTGCTATAAGCTGCTGAAAGTAAAACAAGAAAGCTACTGATGGTATTATGGATTGCTGTTTCCAGGGGTTGGAAGGTCTGTTCTATACATGGTGATAAAGCACAAAATCAGCGCACACAGGCACTATCTCTATTTAAGCAGGGAAGCTGTCCCTTGATGGTATGTTGTAGACAAGTGATCTGTTTTCTTTTAGCACTTGAAAGATGCCAACTGGGCCGATGGCACTACTCTACCCATGGTCAAGTTTCAGCTTGAAATTGTCTATCTATAACATCAAGTTTTCTATGCTTGATAATCTCACACCCAACAATTTGATGGAAGTTCACTCATCGAAATTCAGTTTCCTAATTTATAGCAGTCTTGCTTCATTCAGCCAAAAGAAAAATGATACCTTGCTTTATCTTATTATTGGCAACAGGATGTAACATCCGTTAAGATACAAATTCTAATGACAGTTTTGGTTCTGGTAGCAATCTCAGTTTTATAATTAAGTTAAACAAAAACGAAAGGGAGCGCATTGTTGGTCTCACTTGCAGTGTGCCTCAATGATCCAAACCGTCTATTTTTAGGTCTCCCTTCAAAGATCTTTCATTACATAAAAGTCAGCCAAACTGATCTGTTTAGTCCTTGTTATATTCTTGAATTGTTGATCATGTCTATTTATTTTATCAGAATTAGATGGCTAAATCATTTCCATCTGGTTGTTGTTTTATTTTTTAATTTTTACTTTTTCCTAGAGAGAACCTAAAAATTGGACCAGTTTGGATAATTGGAACACTGGGGTGAGCCCCGCATGTATCAGGGAATCCTTCTTTTGAAGGGGACTCTGAATCATATCTCAACCTTTGTGAACCTATTTGAACAAACAGAGAATAAGGAAAGTGAGTGTAAAGGCAAAATAAGGGGATATTATTGTAGTGGAAGCTTGGGACGGTAGTGATGCACTCAATGATTTCATTGGTATTTTCATATTTATATAAAGAAAAAATGTTTGAGATGTTAGTGTACAGGGGGTGTTGATCATTAAATCTGTAAGATTATTTTAGAGAGCAACTTGTGGTTAGTTTATTCGGAAGGATCTGTTTGTTTGGAGAGATCATAATAAACTTTCTATAGCTATTTTGTAACATGCTGAACAGCCGTGGATCTTATCTAAAACATATACTTGCAGATTGCTACTGATGTGGCTGCTCGAGGATTAGATATCCCAGATGTTGAGGTAGTGATTAACTATAGTTTTCCACTCACTACCGAGGATTATGTCCACAGAATTGGGCGCACTGGACGGGCCGGTAAGAAGGGTGTTGCTCATACCTTTTTCACACATCACAACAAGGTAACACTACATATATTAATTATAAATTGTTATGTTATTTTTGTAGAAAGATTGTCAAGCTATTATTTATTATGAGCTTTCATGTATTGATGGGACTATTTCAGGGACTTGCTGGGGAGCTGGTCAATGTTCTCAGAGAAGCTGGGCAAAATGTGCCAGCTGACTTGTTGAAGTTTGGCACTCATGTAAAGAAAAAGGTATGTATTTGTGCTCTTTAATTTTCTTCCTTCTTTTAGTGGTATTTTTACTGCATAAATTATAATCATGTATTCCTTTTGGAATTGAAATACAGGAATCCAAACTTTATGGGGCTCACTTCAGAGAAATTTCTGCCGATGCTCCAAAGGCTAAAAAGATCACATTCGCTGACTCTGATGATGAAGACTAACTCAGATTACAACCCGAAACCATTCTTAAATAGGGAACAAGTGAGAGATAGAGTTGGTTAGAAACCGATTTCTATGTAATATATTTTTGTTTTTGTTTACTTTCCTTTCTTTTTTCCTTTTATTTTCTGATGTATACTACAGTTCAATTCATAGATGCTGAATAAGTATTTTTGATTATGGTTTTTTAAATTAATGATCATAAGCGTATCCTTTTACTGGCTTCTTGCATATTCCTGTATCTGTTGAACATGTACTAGATTTGATAATATGATCTGGTTATTTATAGCAATCACTTGGCGAGCAACATTCTGCGTTGCTCACTCTTGGAACCTGTTGAGTTTAGACAGTGTATGTTCCTTTCTAAAATTTCTTTTTCTTTTCTATTTGCACCTTTTGCGCTCATGACATTCATTTCTTTCAAAGAGGAGTTTGTATTTAATCTTGCTTGTTGAACTTAAGAATTATGTATATGGTTTCCTAGTCACGGATTACTAAACATACTGCATAACTTACTAGATGGTCTAATGATCAAGAATGCAAAAAAAGATTCTGGAACTCAATTTCTTATTAGACTGTCAAACTGACAAAACTCCAAGGTCGTCCTCTTGCTGATTATATGTCATTGACAAATGGATACAGGGTATCTCACATTTTCTCATCAGCTTCTTGATGCTTGACAGTAGCAGAGGCAAGCGGTGTCATTTCTTGCTGGTCTGATGATAAGACTGCCAAAGCATTGGCCGGATGTACGATCCAGTAACTGAATGAAGAGAGATGTCTTTCGGGGGACTCTGCCCCAGTCAAACTCACTGATTGCAAGCTCCAAACTGAAATTTCTACCAAGGATAGCATACCTCAATGTTGGAATGTATACCTTGTCGCTTCCTTCTCCCTCATTATCTACTGCTTCCTTCCAGCACTTGCACTCATTTCGGTCCAGTCCATAGTTCAGTCGCTCAACATCCTAGTTTCCTTCAACACAGCTGTAAATTCTCTCTTAAACTCCCGTCTCTTTTGCAGTCAGAATTTGTTAAACAGATGCTCATGTCATGCTCATGGTGCATTTTAGGGGTAAAGACCATAATACCTTCGATTGGTTTGGTCATTCGAGTCGAGAGCAGTGATTTTCTAGCCAAAAAAAAGAAAAAAAAAAAAGAATATCATTTCTACGCTCTTTCTCCGTTCACATCTATATGACACAAAGATTATATGTTTCTTTTTTGTTTTTGAAAATACATTACTTGTCTATGTACAAATACTAGTAACATGTTTATACTACAAACTTTTGCTCCATATGCGAGTATATTTCCACTTACAGGCCTTGAAGCACATAATGCAGGGTCTTATTGTTCTGCCGAATTACTCTCGGATACAAAGCTGTCAAGTGCACACTTAACCATGCATAAAAACTCGGTCATATCACTATCACTCATATGGCTTATAACCTGAAACATATTCTCCACCAGTGACTCCAGTTCCATTATATCAAGAGACCAATGCCCAGCAAACTCGGTCGTTGATATCATATGCCAGTACTCCTTGATTCCAGCGAAGTTCGGATCCGCCATCAATTTAGCCATGTGATCATGAATATGATTCATCGACTCAGGAACCGCCATCGCCCTCTCCATCGATTCGGGGTTCTTTGTGCAAATTCCAATAATCAAATCCATCGTTACAGGCATTGATTCGGGGCTTTGATCAGTGGGCATGGTTTAATGGGTGGGAGCCCAAAGCCAAAATTTTACCAAGGCTTTGGGCTCCCACCCATTAAACCAAGCCCACTGATCAAAGCTCAAAAGTGACTAACAACTTGCTAAAGTGAAAGACAGTAAAAAGGGATCAGGTGGTGGAGAACGTGCAAACACTACTACTCCCACTACCAACGTAGAGTGAGGGCCAAGAACCATGAAGTAAGGATCAAGGAATCAATGACTATAAATGGACAAGCTTATGGAGAAAAGGGGGGAGGAAAAAGAAGGGTAACAAGTATCAATCTAATTTCTTTAATTTCATTTTATATTCTTCTCGAATTGATATTTACTTGGGCGTCAGAGTATTTTTCTGTTTTGCAGGTTCCTTCTCCCCATAATCGATTGCAAGATGGATGCGTCTAGGCTTCTCGAAGATTGAAGGAGAGAGATTTATGTTGGGTAATCACTCTCCCGAATTTTTTCGCACCAACATTACTCATTCATGGCTCTATTCTGTCGTTGCCCGGAGTCCGGATGAGTCATATTTGTAATGTTTCCTACTTTACTATTAATGGATTGACACCCCACGCGTTCAAAAAAAGACCTCCATGTAATTAAAAAAAAAAAAAAAGAACATTAAAGAAAAGTTAAATGATATAGATATAGACAAATGAAGTACGTACCTTGTGGTTAGCTGATATACGAAATGCAGTGGATCGTTGAGTATGACTTCGTTATTGCTCCCGAAGTCATAAGCAGAGGCTGAAAAATGAGGGCACTCTCTCACATACAAGTGTTGCAATGAAGGACACTCCATATCAATAGCAGCACTACCACTGTACAACATAGGAAGATGCACCAAGACTAGATACTTCAATTTTGGAAGAACGATCTTCTTACTGAGCTCCGATTCCTTGCTTGCCTCGATTACTCTTTCCAAATTAGGGCAACTCTCTAAAAAAATGATTTCCAGTTGAGAAAGGCATTGAGCTACATCAAATGTGAAGAGGCCTCCTAGAAAGTTGCAACGGTAAACGTACAAACTTGTAAGTGCTTGGAACATTGCAGGTGGAGCAGGACCATTACATATGCTCTTTACTGCATTTAGCTCAAACATCTCCATCTTTCTCAGTTTTGATTGTTCTATCTCGAATCCTTCACATCCAAACACATATTCCATTCCAGGCAGACACTTACAATATAGGTTCTTCAGATTTGAAAGTCTCTGTAACAATTGTGATGGTAACAGGACATTTCCCAAGTTAGGACAAGCACATACCTTCAATACCTTCAGATTCCAGAGAGACCTAGATGGTAATTCACCGGGACATAACTCTTTCAAGGAATCCATACTGTCCAGATGCAACTCTTCCAATTTCTCGAACACAGCTTTATTTTGATCCCTCCTTCGTATGTCCACAAGGAACAATGCTTCCAAGCTTTCATTGGGACCAATAACAGAGAGATGCTTCAGACTATGTAACCTCCCATGGTGATATTCCATGAAGATGTTATTTAACCCTGTGAAATTCGCATACACTAGCTTCTCTATATTCTTTGTCACCACGTTGAAAAACCAGCTGGTAACATACTAATGGTTGTATCGAGAACCAAAGATCGTGAATATACAGGACCATCATGCCAGGATAGATGGCGCAATTCTCTGTTAATTTTTCTGGTCTTCCTGTCTCTACCAATACATATATCAAAGCAGTCCAACTCGGATTGATCCTAACCCCTTTAGGGATGCATTTCACATCAGATATGCAAATCTTCAAATTGTTCAAATATGGTAAGCTAGTTACCTCATCAAAGCTAACATTAGTTGTTTCTCCTTCTCCCTCAACTTTACTCCCCCAGTCCCAAAATCCACAGTGCAGGCACAGTTCTTCTAATTTACACAATTTTGATATCACCCCTGGGGGAATTCTGACGATACCTTCACCCACTGAACCCTTGCCACTAACATCCAACACCCTTAAATTGGTCAAATTTCCTATTTCTGTTGACAATTCCTTTAGAGGGTATTCTTTCATACTGAGAATCTCAAGCTTCTTAAAAATTTTCAGTATGGAAATGTCAGATATATTCTGGCAAGAATCTAAATACAAACCTTGCAGATTGCTTAGGTGAATAAATGACTTGGATAGGGATGATATACTAGTGTAACTAAGATCTATGACTCTTAGTGAGCTAGTATTTTTGAAGAAAGTATCAGGGATCTGATCTAAATCATCATTCTCTTGTAGTAATAAAATTTGGAGTTTCGGACATACCAGCTCCTTTGGTAGCTCGCGAATGTCATTCTTCATGACTGAAATTGCAGAGTGGCCTTCACGCAATCGACATGGCCAATTCTTCAAACCACAGCCAGCTTTTACCAGAAATCCATCCTCATCTTCAGATTGTGTAATTTGAATGGCTGTATCCCGGATGACATCATGCATCCTAACACAGCCATCATATTCACTATCCAAAAGCAAGCTAGAATGTATAAGGTGCTTGGCCACTAAATCAGCTTCTCCTCTGGCTTCTTGGATTGTGGCAGCATCTTTAAACAATCCTTTCCCGATCCCATACTTGAACAAGTCTTCTATTTGGATGTCATAGTCTTCTGGGAATAGGCAACAAAGCAAGAAGCATGACTTGGAGTCCTCATCTTTCAAGAAATCATAGCTTAATTTTATGCATTTGAATGCAACTCCTTCATCTTCACGGTTGGCAACTTGCGACTTCTCTAGCCGTTGAGCTGCGTGTTTCCATTCTGTCAAGTCTTTATCTCCAAGTGCCCTTGCAACTGCTATCAATGCAACTGGTAGACCACCACATTCTCCAGCTACCTTCCTTGCGACATCCTCGAAATCGGTTGATTCAAAAGACATTCTTGCATATTTCACAAACAATGTCCATGAATCTTCTTTCGATAGGCTATTGAGGATGATATTTTCTTGGCTTGCCATGGCATGACAAACATTCTGTCTCCTTGTGGTAAGTAGGACTTTGGAGTTGCAACTTTGAAGATTGTCGTAGGTGGGAATTCCTATGCTTGGCAGGTTTATTATACCCAAACGTTGTCCAAGATTATAAGGGTTTTGTTTCTTCTCATTATCTCTGAATACAATCTAGAAGCTCTTCCCTCATCTGTCTCGTTCATCAATTTGATGCCTAGCCTATCTGCCAATATGCCTTGAATTATTTTCAAATCAGGGGTTTGATTAACTGTAACCATAATCACACGATCAAAAAGGCCTTGCTTCCGAGCTTCTTGACCGACATGTTCCACAAGGGTTGTCTTTCCAACGCCCCCCATGCCGTATACCCCAACGGCAGTGACCTTGTTATCTTTTAATGCCTTCATAAGCTGATCCATGGCTTGTCTTGTTGCTTCAAATACTGTGAAATCCCCGGTGGACTCAGTTGTAGTAGGTAGGACTTTAGTGCAGACAAAGTCCACAATGGCATCAACAAGTTCTCTATCAGTCCTACAAGGAAGAATTAAGGGTAAATATAATATAATCCAAAAGATAAAACTGTAGCTCTTGGTAATAAAGATAGCCTCATGATATGCTTACTTAAACTTGTCTGCATGCCACCCAGAAAAAGTGGCGACCTTGTTTAATGCATCTCTCCATTGTTGCAACTTCTTTGATTCGTATTTCCCAGAGATTTCATGCTCGGTGAAAGCATCTTTAATGGTCATCTTCTGATATCTTACATCAGTAGGATTGACATTATAAAAAAGGGAAAGAATTCTGTTGTCTTCCATGCATTGACAAATCTTTGTAAGTTCCTCCAAACACCAAGTAGAAAAAGCATAGTTTGGCGAGAAAACCACAATTGCAAACCTTGATTCTTCAATTGCTGTTAGGAGACTGGGAGAAATAACATCCCCTACTTCAAGATCTTGATCATCCATGAAAGTTTTAATTCCTCTCTTGTTCTGCAGTCCATCGTATATTTCGGATGCGATACTCCTGCGAGTGTCAGCACCCCTGAAACTCAAAAATACATCATACTTCCACTGATGAGCTGATGCTGATGCAGAGGCTGTTTTAGAGCTTGATGCCATTGAAAACGACCGAAAGAGAAAACAAAGGCAAGAAGCGAACAATAAGAAGGAAAACAGAAACTGAAAAGAACCCAGCAAGAAAGATGGAGGTTCTAGGAGTGGAGGCTGATAGACGTTTTAGGTTTGGAGATTCTAGACAAATGAGCATCTTATATAACAAGTAAGCATCTTTGATCACCGTGTAGTAGCCCTGAGGTAAAGAGACTTTATCAAACATCGATCCAGATTTTATCAAAGTGATGCATAAACCAAGGACTTTAATTAAATAAGCTTACCGAAACTTGCGGACTAAGTATACGTAGCCACAACACCTTTAGCAGCGTCCTTTTTTTTTTTTTTTTTTCGAGTTCATAGTTGTTTATAAATTAAGCAACTTGATTGCTTTACTACTTTACGACTCATGGCTACTATCAAATGTAGCAAAAGGAGCCCTCTTTATCTTTTCTATTCACACCCACCCACGAAAAAAGTAAAAGTAATAACATCAAAAGACAGAAATGGGATTGGTGAGTCGGTGAATCTCTACTTTTTTCAAATGGACGACCTTCTTATGATGCCACCAATTCATGATACTAGTTTGGAAAAGCTAGCCATTGCAGTTTGACGTTTAACTTCGAAAGGACCATTCCAGTTCTCATCGATTTATGTATAAACTACGAAGGAATGTTGCGATGCTCGTTTTGCAACAGTGCAACCGTGCATTAGTCCTTATTTTGCTCCGTCTTATTGACCCTGTTTGGTTTTGTTCTTAGAATTGTCAGCATTAATTTTTCTTTGCTTTGCTGGTTCAGTTTTCCTCTTTGGTCTTTTTGGTTTTATCTATCTCTCTAATCTGTTCAGTACAACAAACAAAACGCAAAAAAGTATAGTGTTAAGATAACTTCTTTCAGAATTCAGAAAAAGGAAATAATATTATAAGGTTGAAGCTGTTTACATATATGACTACTATAGCTACTGTAGTACAGATAGC
Source organism: Rosa rugosa (assembly GCF_958449725.1). NCBI lineage: Eukaryota > Viridiplantae > Streptophyta > Magnoliopsida > Rosales > Rosaceae > Rosa > Rosa rugosa. The sequence continues at coordinate 33,570,745 of NC_084823.1, forward strand.
CAAGAAAACTACTACTACCAATAGTCGAATACATGAGAAAATATATGGGTTCGCAGAGGTCAAAAGATAAGAAGAACCTAACTAATATCAGCAGACCTGGAGAAATCCCTTTCTAACAGAAATAGGGGCATTGAAAAATCTGCAACCAGGATTACAATCATGCCCTAACCCAGCCAAGTTGTCTCCAAGCTTTTTTGGTTCTGTATAGCAAATCCTCTGATGAAGCATGTGAATAGGTTGGAATCGAGCTGAGAGCTGCAACCCAATCCAATCCCAATCTCTTTAAAAGTCCCCAAAGCTCTGCATCCAAATCTTGACCAACTCCAAGCATGGCAGAGATTCTCCCCTTCAATGAAACACTACAATCACTCTGTAATACACCAGAAGCAGAGTGGCTCTGCCATCAATCCTTTGCAGGAAAACTCCAACTAAGCTGCACAACATTTCTAGCAAATTTTGCATTCACAGCCTTATTGGCTTCATAGTAACCACAAACTTATCTGCAAAATGTCCTAGGCTTCCACATGAAAAGCATTACCCAAAAAAATCTTGCATCGGCATTTCCTTAAATGCTAAGCAGCAAAAAAGCATTGCCAAGGAACACCAAAATGCAGAATGGTATTGGATTTCAAGTTTAAAAGCAGCCAATCAATAAAAATCATAGAAAAGGAGGAATATAACTCACAATCATAGAGAGAGCATCCCAAATTTTCATGGATGCACTGCATCCTTTGAAAAGATAATCATTATATAGCAGGTAGTACATCCAGCACAACAGAGAATGCAGGGGTTGCCACACCTCTTGTGCATTCTGCATTCATCGGTGAAAAGCCTGCCATCAACAACAGTCCATAAGAACAAGTTCTAAACTTTAGGAGTCTCCATACGAAGCACCACTTGCCAATTACAATCATGACCACAGAAAAAGCACTGACAAACACTTTTCAAATTGACATTGCCATTAGAAGGTCATGATCATAATTCTTTTGCCACCTAATTCATACAAGACTTCCTAAAAATGCATACATTACAATCATGACCACAGAAAAAGCACTGACAAACACTTTTCAAATTGACATTGCCATTAGAAGGTCATGATCATAATTCTTTTGCCACCTAATTCATACAAGACTTCCTAAAACTGCATACCCCCTACCCAGACCACAACAACACATAGATATTTGGATCCCCTATAGACTTTAAACCCATAAACACAACTACCCAAAACATAAATTTTACTTTTTTTTTTTTTTTTGACTGGTTTAATTTCATTCACTTAGAACAACACAATCAAGAACAGCAATGGACCCATCACGAATCTAGGCTTAACCCACTAAACAAAACACGCGCCTCAGACACCTCTTCCTCAAAGAACAAAACTTTAGCCGAAGGCTTAAAATTGCAAAGAGAAATCTGACTCTGAAAGAGAACAGCCGCAACCTGCCGCATATCCGAGCCACGGAGGCGAGACGGTGGCCGGAGACCATGCCTCGCCGGTGCATTGGGAGTAGGAGGTGAGCCCGGGATTCCAGATCTAGGGTTAGGGCTAGGGCTCTTTGCTGACGTAGGCGACGACATGAAAGAAGAAGGGGTTTTGTCTTGGAGCCCCAGACCCTGGAATAGAGTCGCCAATTTCCGAGGACCCGATTTCCGGCCAGCCAGATTCGGCTTCAGGTATTTGTTCCGGCGATCGGAACGGTTGGAATTGCGGGAATCAGAGAGCTTTGCCATGATGGAGATGGAGAGAGCGAAAGAGTTGGTGAGGTCGAGAGAGAGAGAGAAATGATCAGAGAAAGTGAAGCAGAGCGTATTGTTTCGATTTTCGAATATATAAGATACATGAAGCGTACAATATACGCGTATTAATTGTCTGTATTGCGTTTTTTCTAAGCAATTTAGTGGTCTCTACGCGTACTTTTTAATATCCTAATTACACGGCGTATTTGTTAAAAATCAGAAAATGAAATTTCATCTCTACTATTCTACTATGAAGTAAGGACTGAAATTTTTCCAAAATTGCATTAATCTTTTTTTTTTTTGAAAATAACAATTGCATAAATCTTGTTTTCGTAGAAAATTGGAATTCCAAATCTCCAACTACCCTAAACCGTACAATTAAAATCAATTCATTAGAGCATCTTTAGCAGACTCTCTATTTTGGCTCCTTAGCTATTTTAGAGAGCATGTTTAGTTTTTTTTATAAATTTTAGCAGCAGCACCAAATTCCTAAGTGACTCTCCATTATAATTTTTGGCTATCTCACTCCTAAATATAGAAAGCGAGATAAGGCTCTCCATAATTTCAAACATTCATTTTGAGTTATTTTATATAATTTATAAATACATTTAAATTATTTAATCTTCATTTTAAAAATAATATAAATTTAAAATTAGCTAAAATATAGAGCACTGATACAGATATGTTTCTAAAATGGCTAGCCAAAATGACTTTTTAGCTATTTTGGCTAAAATTTGACTTAAAAATTGCTAGCATTGCTAAAGATGCCCTTAGGTGGTTAGAACTTGAAATTAATTGCAGAATATCTAAATTTATTTTTTTTCCACTATTTCCTTTTTATACAAACTGAGATAGAGAGGAGTTGAAACTGAACTGAACTGCTTTTGTGCGAACGTGGACAGAAACTAGATCGCGTACTTCTCTTTGTTTGTTGCACGTTATCCTTTTAATTTTTTCATTTTTTTTCATTCCATATCTGATTATCTGTCAATTTTTATCTATATCGTATCATGGGCATCCTAGTGAGTTCCATTTTTGGTAGAACTCACATTTCCTCGTCGGCTTCTTGATGCGTTGACAGTTGCAGAGGCAATCGATGTCATTTCTTGCTGGTACGACAATAAGAATGAATGGGGCCAACGCATTGGCCGGAATGCCGGATGTACGGTTCAGTAACTGAAGATGTTGTGATAGATTGTACCGTTGTAGGATGCATAATGGAGGTCTGTTTATTGTGTAACGAATAGAGATGTGTTTCGAGGGACTGCCCCAATCAATCTCAGTGATTGCAATCACCAAACTGAAATTTCTACCAAGGATAGCATACCTCAACGTTGGAATATATGTATACCCTTCCGCTTTTTCTCTCTCTCTCTCATTGTCTACTGCTTCCTTCCAGCACTTCCACTCCTTTTTGGCCAGTTCATAGTTCAATCACTCAACATTACCTTCCTGATATACATATCAGGCATCACATTGACATACTAGAAGAGCAGTGGAGGAAGGAGCAGTTTTGGTTGATTGGAGGAACGAGTGCCATCTTGGCTTTCAAGGTCTTCTAAAGGTCATAGCAGGTATTGAGATCACGTTCACATCGACATAAATCTGGAGGTGATGATATTTGTGGATCTCTGCATCTTGAAATGGACGTCGTTGGATCATGATGACAAACTTGATTGGAATAGCTGCTGCTGTTTGTCTCACATTTTATAGTGTCATACCACAAAGAAGCAAATTGCTTGGAGAGTGTTCAGTGTCTGGCACATCTGTATCCATTGTGTTTGTGTGGTCTGGTCTTAGGCAATCACCATATCTCTCTTTTGGGTGGCTATTAGTCCCCTGTCAGGTTCAAAGCTAAGTTGGAGGGTCGTTCCAGTTCCCTTGATGCCATCAGCGTCTACCTGATGAAAGCATCTTCCAATGCCAGATAGATCATGAAAAGATGACGTGCCATTGGCATAAGAAAACAAACCGGAGAGAAAATAAATAAACATTCATGGTAAAACTTTGTAAACATACGCAACATGTTTATACTACAATTTTTTTCTCCATACGCAAGTATATTTCTACTTACAGACTTTGAAGCACATAATGCACAAGTAGTAGGGTGACTAGGGTCTTATTGTTCAGCCGAATTACTGTTGGGTCGAGCGTCAAGTACACTCTCCAACATGCTTAAAATCTCGGTCATATCCCGAGGCATATTCTCCTATTCAGTAATCTGAGGTAAATTCTCCATGATTCCCATGCATTCAGTCATTTGAGGCAAATTCAGAAAATTCTCCATGATTCTCCATGAGGCATATTCTCCTATTCAGTCATCTGAGATAAGTTCTCCATGATTCCCATCCATTCAGTCATTTGAGGCAAATTCCGAAAATTCTCAACCGATTGAGCAAAGTCCTTCAACGATTCAGCCATCTGAGGCGAATTCTCAATCAATTGAGCAAAGCCCTCCATGATTCCAGGCATATTCTCCACCGATCCAGTCATTGGCAAAATCTCAAACAATCGAGGAAAGTCCTCTATGATTCGAGGCAAGTTCATGATTCCAGGGATGTTCTCCACGATTCCAGGCAAGGACTTGATAAAGTTCGTATCCTCCATCAATTTAGTCATCAGATCCATCATCTCACTAATCTCAGCAGGTATATGATTCATCAGATCAGGAGTGATATTCGCCAACGCTATAAGATTCTCCATCGATTCAGGATTCTTCTCTGTCAAAATTCCATTCAGCAACTCCATCAGTCTAGGCATCATCTCCAACAATTCAGGCTTCGCTAACGAACTAGGTAAAAACTTCTTTGCAAATTCGGGCTTCGTCTGTATGATTTGAGACATCTTCCCCGTGAATTCAACCACCCTCTGCATCATTTCAGGCTCCATCGATGTTAAGATCTTTTCCCCGACCTTGAGACGTGGCTTGATGAGAGTATCCCATGCTGATAGGGGTGTGCCAAATCTACCGGTCAAATTTGAAATCAAAGAAAGAGAAAATTAAATTTGTCAGCAAATTAATAAGTCTCTCACAAAGTCAGCAAATTATGAAGTCTCTCACAAATTTTAATAGAACACTTCTCAATCTAAACTCTAAACTAAGATGCAAATTCAGATTAAAGAAATCAAGATTTCCGATTCCGGCTGGATTCTGGTTTCGTTAGCTAACATAACGAACAAATTTTTTTTTTTTTTTTTCCCTCCTTCCCACAAATCAATTGTCCACAGTTGGTTGATTATGATCAATAATTACAAATGATAACAAAGAAAAATAAGTATTTAATAATGGAAAAAAACAGGCTTCCACCGTTTATTTATCCTTTTCGTTTTTATTTTGGCTCAAGACCCCATGTAATTAAAAAAAATAAAAATAAAGAAAAGTTAAATGATATAGATAAAGACAGATAAAGTACTTTGTGGCTTGCTGAGATGCGTAATGCAGTGGATCGTTGAGTATGACTTGGTTATTGCTCCCGAAGTCATAAGCAGAGGCCGGAACATGAGGGCAGTCTTCCACATACAAGTGTTGCAATGAAGGACACTCCATATCAATAGCAGCACTACCACTGTACAACATAGGAAGATCCACCAAGCCTAGGTACTTCAATTTTGGAAGAACGGTCTTCTTACTGAGCTCTGATTCCTTGCTTGCTTCGATTACTCTTTCCAAGATAGGGCAACTCTGTACTGAAATGATTTCCACTTGAAAAAGACATTGAGCTACATCAAATGTGAAGAGACATCCGTGAAATTTGCATCGGTAAATTGACAAACTGTGAAGCGCTTGGAACATTGCAGGTGGAGCAGGACCATTACATATGCTTTTTACTGCTTCTAGCTCAAACAAGTTCATCTTTCTCAGTTTTGATTGTTCTAGCTCAAATCCTTCACATCCAAACACATATTCCATTTCAGGCACACGCTTACAGAATAGGTTCTCCAGATTTGCCAGTCTCTGTAACAATTTTGATGGTAACAGGACATTTCCCAACTTAGGACAATCACGTACCTGCAATACCTTCAGATTCCAGAGAGACCTAGATGGTAATTCACTAGAACATAACTCCTTCAGGGAACCCATACTCTCCAAATGCAATTCTTCCAATTTCTCGAACACAGGTTTATTTCGCATACTTGGTATTGCCTCCAAATTGATCAATGTTACCAAGCTCTCATTGGGACCAATAACTGAGAGATGCTTCAGACTATGTAACATCCCATGGTGATATTCCACGAGAATGTTATTTAACCCTGTGAAATTTACATACATTAGCCTCTCTGTATTCTCTGTCACCACGCTGACAAACCAAGCTGGTAACATACAAATGGTTGTATCAAGAACCAAAGATCTTGAATATTTATGACCATCTCGCCAGAGTTGACCATGCTGGTTTCTGATAATATTTCTGGTGTTCCTGTCTCTACCAATACATATATCAAAGTCATTCCAACTCAGATTGACCCAAACCCTTCTAGGGATGCATTTCGCGTCAGATATGCAAACCTTCAAACTGTTCAAATATGATAAGCTAGTTACCTCATCAAAGCTAACATTAGTTGTTTCTCCTTCTCCCTCAACTTGACTCCCCCAGTCCCAAAATCCACATTGCAAGCACAGTTCTTCTAATTTACGCAATTCTGATATCACCCCAGATGGAATTCTGACGATACCTCCACGCACTGAACCCTGGCTACTAACATCCAACACCCTTAAATTGGTCAAATTTCTTATTTCTGTTGACAATTCCTTTAGAGGGTACTTTTTCATACTGAGAATCTCAAGCTTCTTAAAATTTTTCAGTATGGAAATGTCAGATATATTCTGGCAAGAATCTAAATACAAACCTTGGAGATTGCTTAGGTGAATAAATGACATGGATAGGGATGATATACTAGTGTTACTAAGATCGACGACTCTTAGTAAACTAGTATTTTTGAAAAAAGTATCAGGGATCTGATCTAAAAAATAATTCTCTTGTAGCAATAAAATTTGGAGCTTCGGACATACCAGCTCTTCAGGTAGCTGGCGAATGTCGTTCGTCATGAGTGAAATTCCAGAATGGCCTTCACGCAATCGACATGGCCAATTCTTCAAACCACAGCCAGCTTCTACGAAAAATCCGTACTCGTCTTCAGATCGTGCAATTTGAATGGCTGTATCCCGGATGACATCATGCATCCTAACACATCCATCAATTCCCCTATCCAAAAGCAAGCTAGAATGTGTAAGGTGCTTGGCCACTGAACCAGCTTTTCCTCTGGCTTCTTGGATTGTGTCAGTATCTTGAAACAATCCGTTCCCGATCCCATACTTGAACAAGTCTTCTATTCGGATGTCATAGTCTTCTGGGAATAGGCAACAAAGCAAGAAGCATGACTTGGAGTCCTCATCTTTCAAGAAATCATAACTTAGTTTTATGCATTCGGATGCTTCTCCATTATCGTCAAGGTTGGCAGCACGCGACTTCTCTAGCCGTTGAGCTGCGTATTTCCATTCTGTCAGGTCTTTATCTCCAAGTGCCATTGCAACTGCTATCAATGCAATTGGTAGACCACCACATTCTCTAGCTACCTTCCTCGCAACATCCTCGAAATAGGTCGACTCAAAAGACTTTCTTGCATATTTCACAAACAATGTCCATGAATCTTCATTCGATAGGGTACTGAGGGTGATATTGTCTTGGCTCATCATGACATGACAAACATTCCATATCCTTGTGGTAAGTAGGACTTTGGAGTTGCAACTCTGAAGCATGTTGTGGGTGGGAATTCCTATGCTTGGCAGGTCTAGTCTACCCCAAACGTTGTCCAAGATTATAAGGATTTTATTTCTTCTCAATATCTCTGAAGACAATCTAGAAGCTCTTCCCTCATCTGTCTCGTTCATCAATTTGATGCCTAGCCCATCAGCCAAAATGGCTTGAATTCTTTTCAAATCAGGGGTTTGATTAACTCTAACCATAATCACATGATCAAAAAGGCCTTGCTTCCGAGCTTCTTGACCAACATGTTCCACAAGGGTTGTCTTTCCAACGCCCCCCATGCCGTACACCCCAGCGGCAGTGACGTTGTTATCTTTTAATGCCCTCATAAGCTGATCCATGGCTTGTCTTGTTGCTTCAAATATTGTGAAATCCCCGGTGGACTCAATTGCAGTAGGTAGTACTTTAGTGCAGACAAAGTCCACAATGGCATCAGCAAGTTCTCTGTCAGTCCTACAAGGAAGAATTAAGTGTAAATATAATATAATCCAAAAGATAAAACTGTAGCTCTTGGTAATTAAGATAGCCTCATGATATGCTTACTTAAACTTGTCTGTATGCCACCCAGAAAAAGTGGCGACCTTGTTTAAAGCATCTCTCCATTGCTGCAACTTGTTTGATTCGTATCTCCCAGAGATTTCATGCTTGGTGAAAGCTTCTTCAAAGATCATCTTCTGATATCTTACATCAGTAGGATTGACATTATAAAAAAGTGGAAAAACTCTGTTGTCTTCCATGCATTGACAAATCTTTGTAAGTTCCTCCAAACACCAAGTAGAAAAAGCATAGTTTGGCGAGAGAATCACAATTGCAAACCTTGATTCTTCAATTGCTGTTAGGAGACTGGGAGAAATAGCATCCCCTACCTCGAGATCTTGATCATCCAGGAATGTTTTAATTCCTCTCCTGTTTTGCAGTCGATCGTATATTTCGGATGTGATACTCTTGCGAGTGTCAGGACCCCTAAAACTCAAAAACACATCATACTTCCACTGACGAGCTGATGATGACGGAGAGGCTGTTTTAGAGCTTGATGCCATTGAAAACGACCGAAAGAGAAAACGAAGGCAAGCAGCGAACAAAAGGAAGGAAAGAAGAAACTGCAAAAAAAAAAAAAAAAACCAACAAGAAAGATGGAGGTTCTAGGAGTGGTGGCTGATAGACGTTTTAGGAGAAGAGACTTTTGCATATTCTAGACAAAAATGAGCTTCTTTTATATAGGAAGCAAGCATCTTTGATCACCGTGTAGTAGCTCGAAGGCAAAGAGCGTATGACCTAACCTTTCGATGTACCCAACAGAAAATTAAAGATAATAATATCACAGAACCTCCAATATTATTATCTTTAATTTTATGTTCGATGTATCCAAATATCAGCCGATCTGTGCATTTGTTTTTATTGGTCGATCTGTAATTAAAGATACATCGATGTATCCAAATATCAGTCCATTACAGATTGCCCGGTTTTGTTTGATGTTTTAGAGACCCAATTAAAAACAAGTGCACATTTTTTGAGGCAGTATTTGGATAAGGGACTCGATTGGGCGGAGATGACATTTCGCTGGGATTCCAATATAATATCGGTCCATTACAGATCGGCCGGTCTTGTTTGGTGTTTTGTAGACGAACATAAAAACAAATGCACATCTGTTAGGCGTGTGTTTTGATAAAGGACTCTATGTTGAAAAATTCTTGCGTACGGCAGCCGCACCACGTGGCCGTGCGGCTGCCCAATCATAACCCACAAAACTTTTACTTCATTCCGAAAATGTTCCTGATTTTTAAAGGTGAAATACCCAAAATACCCCCCTGCTAAGGGTCTGATTGGTCAGCCCGTACCACGTGTACTTTACGTCTGCCGTACGCAAGACTTTCTCCTCTATGTTGGGGGGGGGGGGGGGGGAGATTCCAATATAATATCAGGCCATAACATATCCGGCCGGTCTTGTTTGGTGTTTTTAGTGTTTTTAGGCAGTGTTTGGATAAGAGACTACGGGGGAGGATGATATTTCACTGTGGGATTCCAATATTCCTTGCCACATGTCCCTTTGAGGAACTCTATGGGGGAGATAACTTCTTTTTTTCCTTCTTTGTTTGCATTTTTTCACGCTTTATGAATTCATTCTTTCAAATAGGGAAGTGTGTATAAAACATGGTTATTGAACTTATAAATAATGTGTAGTAGATTAAAACCCAAATCATTTCCTAGGGAGTTGTTACTCAAACCGAGCCACTTTAGATCGATCCGGAAGACTTCCAGGGCTTTTAGAAACTTGCCCCCACAAAATTATTTTCGATCAAATCAACTACTTCAACTGAGAAGCTTTGGAAAATGAAGATGGGATTGGACCAGAGAATTCATTTCCACTAAGGATTATCCGTTGCAGACTAGACATATTGAGGCCTATTGTAGGTGGAATAGTGCCCTTGAACTTATTATCCAAGGCTCCAAGTGCGAAGGCATTCATGTTTGACATGTTAAAAAGGCAGGGAGGCATTGTACCAGAGAGATTATTGGGACCAATTGCAAAAGTAGATAAGCTTTTCGGTTGGCCCATCTCCTCTGCAATAGTGCCCATTAAGCAAAGTACTTTAGTTGATGAAAGATTTCCCAAGGACTGTGGGATGCCTCCTGTCAGATTGTTTGTCTCAAGATTAAGGTACACCAGCTTCAACAGTGAGCCAATCTCTGATCAAAAGTCACCGGTAAGGTGGTTTGATCCCAAACTTATGATGATCAGTTCCTGGCAGAAGGTCAGGTTGACTGGAATTTCTATTGATCATAAGCTGCAGTCACACCAGATCACTCCTCATGAAGACAAAGAAAACGTAAATCACAGCTCCAGCCATTCTGTTATAATCTCTTCTAGAAAACCATAACAATTCTGTTATATCTTCATGAATTATGTAAATGATTCTCTCCTAGTTTTCAGGAATTAAGATATAGATATTTGTGTATAAATACGATCAGGTTGTAACAGATTTGCAGAATGAAATGAAAATATCTCTTTGAGCTTTCTCTCTTTTCCAATTCTCTCTACTTTTCTTCAATTTCCCCTTCCAACAAGTTTTTACGGAGATTTAGATGCCGGAGTCTGAACAAATGATCAACTTGCTGTTGAATCTTGCCGGAGAAGCAGTTATCTCGAAGGCTGATGAACCTGAGAAAAGAGAGGTTGCCAATGTCAGGTGATATGATTCCTTGCAAGTCAGAACCCCGTAGTTTCGAGGCTGTTACTCCTTGATGCCTTGTGCCGCAAGTAACTCCATGCCAGTTGCAGAAGTGAAGGGATTTATTCCATGAACCCTAGGACGGGTTACTTCGATTTCAGATCGAGAAAGAACATATAAATTAAGTCAAAATCATTCTCAGGATCCCATTAAAACTAAGCAAATACTTAAAAAAGATATTCAATCGAGGAAGAACAAATATCTGGGTCCAAAATCGAGATGCCATTCTTTCTCAAACAAAATTCACAAGAATCTTCATTCACCACATACATAAAAAAGGCCTTAACATAAGTAACAAATGTAGCATATAAATTCGAGATTAAAAACAGCCAATCTTTTACAGTAAAGTAAAGTTGTATTTGGTTTCTGATAAACGAGTGGCATATTCGTCCCCAATTTTACAAATCTACATAAACCTTAGGACAAAATTGAGATGAAACTAAGTAAATTCGTTTCAACTCAATAAACAGATTGGAAATAGTTTCATCGGTTCCTTTTCCCCTGACTAAACAGATTTCAGATTCAATTCAACGAGTCTGGGGAGGAGGAGGTCGAGTATTAAATTTCTCAATTATAAAGAGAGGTTTAGATGTTTTTACCCCCTCCAACATGTTTTTACTGAGATTTAGACGCCGGATCTGAACAAATGATCAACTTGCAGTGGAATCTTGCCAAAGAAGCTGTTATCTCAAAGGCTGATGAACCTGAGAAAAGAGAGGTTGCAAATGAAAGATGATATGGTTCCTTGCAAGTCAGAACCGCCGTAGTTTCAAGGCTGTTATATATTCTTTGATGCCTTGTGCCACAAGTAACTCCATGCCAATTGCCGAAGTGAAGGGATTCATTCTTTGAACTTGAACAGGGTGACTCAGTCAGTTTCGTTGCTCAATACATTTACAGCGACGGTAGGTTGGGAAAAGGTAATCAAAAGAACAATGGTAATCACATGAGGGTATAGAGAGCAAAATGCACATAAGCTGGGTAGATGAAGCTCCATTGAGTTGGCCAAATGAAGCTGAATCGTTATGGTGTGCTATGTAACCTCTATTTTACTCAGATTATATATAGTTTACAGAGGTAGGGTGAACTTCCAAACTGCCGATATTTAAATACTATGCAAATCGGAGAATATCTGCAGAGATCTCTAGTACATTAAAGAAAGAGTAACTTTGTTTTGAGGATGTTATATATTATGTTCAGTATCGTCAATATTCATCAACCAATCTTCTATACGCATTGCTAATTTGCTCTGCTGTTAGAATATTACTAAAGACCATTGAATTTTTCTTCATCCAAAATGTGACCATTGAATAATTACTATATCATTATGGAGATTTATAACTAGGATGAACTAATTAAACGTTGATTAACAAACCAGTACAGCTTCTTAATTCGAACTGTTGAAGTTTTTAATCTCTGCGCAGGTATTGAGATCTCATTCACGTTGACATCAAAATCTGGAGGTGATGATGGGATTGGTGAGTTGGTGAGTTTCTACTTCTTCAAATGGACGACCTTCTTATGATGCCAACAATCCATGATACTCGTTTGGAAAAGCTAGCTATTGCTGTTTGACGTCTGACCTTAAACGGACCATTCCAGTTCTCATCGATTTATTCATAAATTCTACAAAGGAATGTCGTGATGTTCATTTTGCACCAGTGCAACTGTGCATTAGTCCTTACTTTGCTCCGTCTTATTTACCCTATTAGTTTTGTTCCATGAATTGCCAGCATTAATTTTTCTTTGCTTTGCTGGTTCAGTTTTCCTCTTTGGTCTTTTTTGTTTGATCCATCTCTCTAGTAATCTAGTTTGTTAATTCAGTACACGTGTACACCAAATCAAAAACAAAAAAGTAAAGAGTGCTAGCATAACTTCGTTTTTTCAGAATTCAGAAAAAGAAAAATAATATTATAAAGTTGAAGCTGTTTACATATGACTACTATTGCTACTGTAGTACAGATAGCTAATAAAACAACTGCTACCAATACATGAGGAAATGTACGGGTTCGCAAAAGCCAGAAGAAGGGGGGAAAAACTAACTAATATCAGCAGAGCTGGAGAAATCACTTTCTAACAGAAATACGGACATTGAAGAATCTGCAACCAGGATTAGAATCATGCCCTAACCCAGCCAAGTTGTCTCCAAGCTTGTTTGGTTCCATAAAGCAAATCCTTCTTCAATAACCTGAAAATTCTTGACAATAACGTAGAGAGGATGAAGAATGTCAATAGGTTGGAGTCAAGCTGAGACCTGCGACCCAATCAATCCCAAACCCTTGAGACGGCACCAAAGCTCCGCCTCCAACACTTGACCAACTCCAAGCATGGTAGAGAATCCCCTTCAATGAAACACTACAATCATTCTGTAATACACCACAAGTAGAGTGACTCTGCCACCAATCATCTGCAGCAAAACTCCAACTAAGCTGCACAACATTTCTAGCAAGTTTTGCATTCACAGCCTTATTGGTTTCATAGTAACCATAACCTTATCCAAATATTATCCTAGGCTTCCACATGAACAACATTACCCAAAATGCAGAACACATTAATGGATTTCAAGTTGAAAAGCAAGAAACCATTAAAAATCATAGAAAAGGAGGAATAAAACTCACAGAGTCACATGTAGGTCAGAAAGCAGCCCAAATTGTCGTGGATGCCTGCATCCTTTGAAACGATAATCAATATATAGCAGCTAGTACACCTAGCACAACAGAGAGGGCAGCGGTTGCCACACTGCTTGTGCATTCTGCATTCATCGGTGAAAAGCCTGCCATCAACAACAATCCATACGAACAAGTTCTAAACTTTAGGAGTCTCCATACGAAGCAACGCTGCCAATTACAATCATTACCAGAGAAAAAGCACTGACAAGCACTTTTCAAATTGACATTGCCATTAGAAGGTCATCATCATAATTCTTTTGCCACCTAATTCACATAAGACTTCCTAAAACTGCAAACTCCCTATCCAGACCACAACAACACAGAGATATTTGGATCCCCTAAAGACTTTAAACCCATAAACACGACTACCCAAAACATAAATTTTACTTTTTTTTTTTTTTTGACTGGTTTAATTTCATTCACTAAGAACAACACAATCAAGAACAGCAATGGACCCATCACGAATCTAGGCTTAACCCACTAAACAAAACACGCGCCTCAGACACCTCTTCCTCAAAGAACAAAACTTTAGCAGAAGGCTTAAAATTGCAAAGAGAAATCTGACTCTGGAAGAGAACAGCCGTAACCTGCCGCATATCCGAGCCCCGGAGGCGAGACGGTGGCCGGAGACCATGCCTCGCCGGTGCATTGGGAGTAGGAGGTGCGCTCGGGATTCCAGATCTAGGGTTAGGGCTAGGGCTCTTTGCTGACGTAGGCGACAACATGAAAGAAGAAGGGGTTTTGTCTTGGAGCCCCAAACCCTGGAATAGAGTCGCCAATTTCCGAGGACCCGATTTCCGGCCACCCAGATTCGGCTTCAGGTATTTGTTCCGGCGATCGGAACGGTTGGAATTGCGGGAATCAGAGAGCTTTGCCATGATGGAGATGGAGAGAGCGAAAGAGTTGGTGAGGTCGAGAGAGAGAAATGATCAGAGAAAGTGAAGCAGAGCGTATCGTTTCGATTTTCGAATATATAGGATACATGAAGCGTACAATATACGCGTATTAGTTGTCTGTATTGCGTTTTCTCTACGCAATTTAGTGGTCTCTACGCGTACTTTTAATATCCTAATTACACGGCGTATTTGTTAAAAATCAGAAAATGAAATTTCATCTCCTCTACTCTACTATGAAGTAAGGACTGAAATTTAAATTTTTCCAAAATTGCAGAAAAAGATAACACTTACAAAATATCTGACCAATAATTGCATTAATCTTGTTTTCGTTGAAAATTGAAATTCCAAATATCCAACTATCCTGAAATTCTAAAACGTACAGTTGAGATTAATTCATTAGGTGGTTAGAAATTGAAATCAATTGAAAGAGTAATTAAGATTTCTTCTCCACTACTTGTTTTTTTTTATACAAACTGGGATAGAGAGGAGTTTGAAACTGAACGGAATTGCTTTTGTGAGAATTTGAATAGAAGCTAGATCGCGTACTTCTCTTTGTCTGTTGCACATTATCGTTTTAATTTTTTTTTTCATTGCATATCTGATTATCTGTCAATTTTTATCTATATCATGGGCATTCTAGGGAGTTCCATTTTTGGTAGAACTTTTTATACCAAATTTGGCGCCTCCCTTTATATATACTAGTAGAGATTTTTGTGTCTAATTTTCCATGTAGTTCTTACTTCTTGTTGGTGAATTTTGTATATATGTCTGCATTATTGTTTCTAAGATGAAAGTAATGTTGTTCTCTCTTTGAGATTTACTTTTTTTAATCTCTTTTTGGGTCTTCATAGGATTTTTGAGACTGTTATTTGTTAGTGATGTATTCATCTGAATTCATATATTTTGCACTTAAGACTTATATATTTACTTTGTTTTTGAGTCTTTAAACCTTCTTTTGTATGCTACCATTGAGAACAAACTAACTTTTCAATATTGATCAATGTTTGCGAGGTCGCAGATTTTTGAAGAAATAAATTCAGTACTTAAAAACAAGATGTTTTCGATTAAATCCGCTACTTGGCTTCAGACTGATCCTATTCAAGCCCATCCCAAGGTCAATATCATGAATGAAATTTGGAAATTGAATATTCCTCCTAAAGTCAAAATCTTTTTTAAAGTCAAAATCTTTGCTTGGCTCTTATCCAGGGGAAGGTTAAAGACTAAAACAAGGATTGCTAGTTTTTGTGATAATAATGACACTGTTTGCCAGCTCTGTAGGCTGGGGGATGAAGACTTAAACCATGTCTTCTTCTCCTGTCCCTTTGCCTCTGGAGTTTGGCAGAATGCGGGTATTAACATTTATGATTTTTCTTCCTTTGATGCCTGGTTTCTTTCCTGGTTCAGGAAGGGCTACCATAAAGTGAACACTGAGAATTTGATAGTGCTTTGCTGGAAGATTTGGGAAGCTCGAAATAATCTTATTTTCAGACAAAAAACAGTCTCCCCCATTATGGTTGTTCATGCTGCTGCTACTCTGGAAGCTGGTTTCAGAGACAACAATCTTGTGAGGGATACTTTTCCCCTCAGTCACTATGGTATTATCAAGTGGACTCCTCCTCCTCCAGGAGTTTTCAAACTAAACTTCGATGGCTCAGTCCGAGACAAGAACAAAGCTGCCGCAGGATTTGTGATTAGAGATCATGATGCAAACCCTATTTTTGCCGGATCCAGATCCTTTGGCTCCTCTTCAGTTCCCATTGCTGAAGGGAGCGCCCTAAGAGACGGCCTTTATCACGCCTTTCTTCTCAAGTGCAAGAAGCTCATTGTTGAAGGGGACTCAAAGCTGATCATAGATGCTGCCAAAAATAATTGTACCGTTCCTTGGAGGCTCAGAACCCTCTTTAAAGACATCTGGTTCCTCTCCAGTCAATTCGAGGAGGTGGCCTTCATCCACATTCCTCGTGAAGCCAACTTGGTTGCTGATGCGGTTACTAACCATGCCCATTCTTCTCCAACCCCGACGACGTGGAAGCAAAAGTTGCCGTTCTCCGCTTTTTCTGCTTTTAATTTTGATTACTTTAGCTCCAGTTGTAGTAGGGGCTTCGCTTTGTAATTTTTTCTTTCTCTTCTCAAAAAAAAAAAAAAAAAAGAAAAAAAGAAAAAGAAAAAGCGCGTATTGTCCTACACATCCAGTGGCCCTCCTATTCATTTCTTTCAAATATATATGTAAGTGAGAAATTTTAAGTTGATATTCTCTGTTTTTCTAATTCCTTCGAATTCGGCAAGGTATCCAATTGATGATCATCAGCACCACTTTTGACTTAGGCATCAATGAAGGATGAAGGTTGTACTCATGCATAATACAAAAACCATTTTGGTCATATTGCTCATTCTGATAATGAAACCGTTTTGCATAGTCACCATGATTCTCTTTTTGTAATTCTTGACATTATATATTTTGGTCCCTAAGTATCTGTCTTTTCAGGACCGAGAACCCTTGTCTCGCCTTCTTCAATTTCACAACAGAGGGGTTTTCACTCTTGTCTATACCACCCTTCACAGGGACGTAGCTAGGAATTAAAAATGAGTTGGGCTAATTTTAGAAAAGTAAGGTAGCCGATTAGCCTAAAATATTCAAACCGTCGGCGTTTCCAACACCACCACCATCTGCACAACAAAAGCAAGGTATTCGATTAGTCTAAGGTATTCAATTAGCCAACTGAAGTTTTCACCGTTTGCAGAACTAAAGTTTTCAGCATGTTTTGGAACTATTAATATAGATAGGCTATATATTGATTTTAGAACCAGGTACGTTTTGGAACCAAAGTCAGACCAGCATATATAGTTCAATTTTAGAAATAATCATAGATTGTGGGCACAAGTCAGACAAAAACAATCACAGAAACAGGAGGAATTGATGAAGGTATTCAATATAGGCCTGATTCAATAATAGGAAATTTAATTAATGTATGCTATTCCTCTAAGCAACTAGCCGACTAAGCCTAACGTATTCAATTAATGTAAACCCACAAATAACTCCAAATGAAGATGGAAAAACAATCGATTAAGATTTAAGAGGACCTTAAGCTCTAGAACCAGGAGGGGTAGCCGCGTGGAGCGGTGGAGGTGGCTCGGTGAAGTCGCGGCGGGACTGAGCCTCAAAGTGAGTCATGGCAGCTGCGGGAGTGATTCTTGAAAGATAATGATTTTGTAATTGGATTGCATACCTCAAACTTGAGATTGCTTTTCTATTTATATTAGAGTTGGGTCCATATACAATGATTGTGAGATTCAATGATAGTAACAGTTACAAAATCAGATAGCTAGAATCAAGCTAATTAATACAAAAGGAAATAAAGACATTGATTCAGTCTTTAAGATAATGATTCAATCTTTAATAGGTGATTTGCCGTTATCAATTTGCATTGATTTATCAATTCTCACTTCTCAGACGGTGACTGAGTGTCGAGACCTAGTCTCCTCCTCGATCGCTAATGGACTTAGACACTTAGTATAGTGTTTTTTTTTTTTCCCTCCCTTATTTGATCTATACCTATACTTGGCAACTTTTAGCCCAAAATAGCCATAGCTGTAGCTACGTCCATGACCCTTCATATATACATGAAATGGAAAATATACTCGAATTCCAAAAAAAGAAGGCAGCATTGACACACATATGATACATATTTTTTTTTTGAAGAACATATGATACATATTAGTGAACTGAACAAGTGTTAATTCATTATGACCCACTTATTTTCATAAACATTATTAGGAAAAGAGTAGTTCTATTCATACTTCCACATTTGATATGTAGACCTCTCTATATTTTTGTATAAATTTATTCCCCACTTTACCCTCTACAAACTAAAAAAACAGAAGAAGGAAAAAACTCATATATTTCCATCTTCTTGTCCATGACTCTTCGTCCTTCTCTATTTCTTTTCTCTCTTTTTGTTTCTCTCTCTCTTTCACTAGAATCATTCTTTATCTTATTCAGATTTGAAAATGCTTGGTGAATTCTTTTGACTATAGATAGGAACAAGATGATTAATTAGGAGGGAGCCTTCAATTCCCAATAAGAATTGTCTTGATGAATGGTGTCAACATCAATTTATTAGAATTGGGTGATTGAATTTCACTCTAGTTCCAAGTAAATATCCAAAACTCTTTCGAATCAAAATAGTCTTTTCTAACCAAAACCTGGAGAGGATTGTATGCACCGACAGTGCAAGTGCACTGTCAGTTATTTTAATCTCAAAAAAAATAACAGCCACTCATTTAATCACACCTCTTTATATATTTTAATATAAAAAAAATTACATCCATTCATATTGCAAGTACCTATGCACTGTCAGTGCATGGAATATACTCCCACCAAAACCTCTTATTCACTATCTTCATGAATATCATCTTTTTTGATTTTGGGTTTTCAAAAAGGTGTAGGAGCGTTTTAATTTAGGAACTGGAGAGCTTCAAACTTTGCCAGAGTGATTATTGAATCAAAAGATGCTGGCTTTTATTGAGTTAGAATTTTTTGTGAAATTTTAACATCTCATTGTTGGAATGATCGAAGAATATTCATGAATCATTTATATTGATTGATGCGGCCCAAAATAATCCCAAACTTTAAACAGCAAACTCAAACATGAATATGAATTGATTATTCCAAGACATGTACTCCTTCTCTCTGTTACTTGTACATTAGTTCCACTTCAAGGCCATAGAAGAGAATTAAATGATCTTCTATGCTCTCTCCTTAGAGCAACTCCAACAGCTTCCTCATATTTTGATTTTGTTCTACTTTAGAGAAAAATGAGCCTCTTTTGCTCCAACAGATTCCCTATAATTATCTCTACTTTAGAGAACGTGAGGAAAGAGAAAACCAAATTCCCTATATTTACAGCAATATCTCTAAAATTTAAGGAAGAATATGGAGATTTTAGAGATTACTGTAAAATAGAGAATCTGTTGGAGTTGGAGAAGAAAAAGATACTAAAGCTTTGACTTTTGCTTCCCTATTATACAGAAATTATAGGGAAACTGTTGGAGTTGCTCTTATGAACAGATGAGACAAAAGATACATAGAAGACATAAAAGACAGGTTGGAGAGAGAGAAACAGAGGAGAAAGAAAGAAGACGACTAGGAGGTCTAAATAGCCATTTTCTAAACATATGATATTTTTACGGTTTTCTAAAGGGGTATAATAGGAAATAAGTTTTTACAAAAATTTGGGGAGGTCTATATATTAATTGTGGAGGTATGAATAGAAGCACTCTTAGGAAAAACAAGAAAACATGCACATTTTTTTTTTTCAATTGAAAAGAAGGAAATTACAACAAAGTACCTCGTATACAACCTATATTGAGACAATCAAAGGGGTGAGCATTACAAGCTGAGAGTGGTAGAGACTAGAGAGTGTATCGACGCATTAGCCGTAAGAGTTATGTGACTATAGGTCTATGATACCATGGATACTATCAATCAAAATGAAATTCTGGCAATGGTGCTTCAAGTTGGAGTACCTTAATAACTTGTTCAGCTTTTGGCCATCTGTTGCTGTTGGGGTTAGCGTACCATAATCCCACAACTAGCAAACATTCCATTTCCCTTTGCCCAAAAGTCATTTCCAATCTCTCATCAGCTACATCCAGAAGTCTCCCTTCAAGTTTAAGTGACCAAACCCAAAGGAAAAGTGGCACATGATATTCTCCATCCTGGTGAGTCCTCTTTCCACAAGAAAGTTCCAAGGCCACAACTCCAAAACTTAACACATCGGATTCTTTACTAGCCTCCCCCCATTTGAATATTCTGGGGGACATGTATCCAAACGTCCCTCTATCACCCCAGTAGTCTGAATCCGGAACTGTGGATCCACAAGCTTGGCAATCCCAAAATCACCAAGCTTAGTGCTGAAATCGTTGTCCAACAACACGTTAGCTGATTTTATATCTCTGTTCCTTATCCCTAGTTTATGTTCCTTGTTGCCAAAGGTCCAAACCTTTTAGAAGAATATACTTATGTGGTGGTTGATGATTTGGTACAATTAAAATAACCACTTGATTCGCTTAATCAATGGTTTAGATTGACAATTTGAGCAAAATAAATTTGACAAATACTGGTACTTCGGAGTTAGGACAAATGCATCTTAATATCTTATACAAGGTGAGGAGAAGAGACTGATTCAGAACAATGGACTGATTCAGACAGACAATTGAGTTTGATTGGAGTGGAACAAAATTCCTCTGTATATTCTAAAGCTTGGCGAATGATGCGAGGAGATTTGCAGAAGTCGGAATAAACTTTTCTTTTCGTCCAGGTTTATTAATTAGTCACAAAACCATGTGATATGAATCATATGATTATTAGTTATAAGTTTGAATAAGAAACAGAAAAAAAAAAAATCATGGTGGGAAGATATTCAGTTATATATCTACTGGCTTTTGAATCAAAATTGCCAGCTAGCTCACCGAGGAAGAAAAAGTAGAAAAATCAAGGAAACTACAAGGTAATGAGAAATCTGAGAATATGCAGGTATAGAATACTAAATGAGCATCTTGACCATTTCTGTAAGATGGTATTAAACCATTGGATAATAAGTAGAGCCAGCTATAGAGTATTGCGCCAACCATTTCTTTAGCACCGGTTGACCCTGATGCTAGTTGGTTTAACATATTAATTATCAACCCAAGTACGCTACGTACAGAAACCTTTTCTACCAAGCTCTAACATATTTTCTTTGAAACACAACAACGGACCTAATAGATCTATCAAGCAAAGAAATGGCTGAAAGTGTAGTAACATTTTTAGTTTTCAAGCTTAAGACGTTACTCGAAGAAGAGGTGAAACTATTGTCAGGTATCCAAGTACAGGTCCAGGAAGTGGTTGATGAATTAGAGCGCATCCAGGCGTTCTTAAGGGTTGCTGATGCAAAGGAAGACAGCGATCCTCAGCTGAAAGTGTGGGTTAATCAAGTCAGAGATGTGGCTCATGAGATGGAAGATGCCCTTGATAAATTCAGGCATTCCCACTCACATGATCACGGTCATGGATTCCGAGCTTCCCTTCATAAGGTTTCTTGTATCATCAAGAAATGGAAAGCTCGCAGACAAATTGCTGCTGATATTGAAGGTCTAAAGTATAGAGTCACGAGTCTCTCAAAGGGGAAAGAGAGATACAAATTTGTTGATCAAGCTGGCTCCACCTCTGGTCGTCAGGTTCAACATCAGTTCTATCGAGGGGATGCCATTTTACTAGAAGAGGCTGAGCTGGTGGCAATCGGCGAGCGGAAAAGGAAACTTTTTGAGTTGCTTATGAAGGAAGAATCCACACGCCAGGTGGTTCCTATAGTTGGGATGGGAGGACTGGGAAAAACTACCTTGGTAAAGCAATTGTATGAGGATGCTAAAGTCAAAAAGCATTTTAAGGTACATGCTTGGATCACTGTCTCTCGATCATTTCAGATGAATAAGCTTCTTAGACACATGATCCATCAGATCTTCGAAGTTATCAGAAAACCAGTTCCTCAAGATGAAGAAATTGAAAGCATGGACGACAACCAGCTAAGAGAGAGAATTAAAAAATTGCTGCAGCATAGTAGGTACCTGATTGTTCTGGATGATCTATGGAACAGAGCAGACTGGGATGCCATCAATCATGCAATGCCAAACAACAATCGTGGTAGTCGAGTAATGCTCACTACTCGCAATGTTAATGTAGCCTCTGCCTCTTGCTTGGGGAACCTTGAGATGATCTACCGTTTAGAACCCTTATCTCCGGAGGATTCTTGGACTCTTTTCTGTAAGAAGACATTTCATGGAGAGTCATGCCTTCCAAATTTGGAGAAATATTGTCGAAGCATCTTAAGCAAATGTGGAGGACTACCCCTTGCAAATGTCGCAATCGGCGCTGTTCTAGCTACAAAAGACAAGACAAATGTAGATGAATGGACTGCTGTTTATGGAAGTATTGGGGCTGAAATTCAGGAAAATGACCAGCTTGACAATATGAAAAAAGTGCTGTATCTCAGTTTCAGTGATTTACCATACCATCTGAAGTCATGTTTCTTGTATCTGAGCATCTTTCCTGATATCTACAAAATTGATCATATGAGATTAATTCGATTATGGTTAGCCGAAGGATTTATTATGGAAACTGAAGGAAAGACACCAGAAGAAGTTGCACAAAGTTACCTTAAGGAGCTGTGGGACAGAAGTTTGATTCAAGCAACAGAAACAGCAACTGATGGGAGAGTTAAGTCCTATCGCATCCATGATCTTTTACGGGAGATTATCATTTTAAAGTCTAGAGAGCAAAATTTTGCAGCAATAGTGAAAGAGCAAGGCACAATGTGGTCTGACAAAGTTCGACGACTATCAATAGTTAATACATTGCAGAATGTACGAAAGAAGAGGACTCCATCTAAACTTCGCTCTTTGCTCATCTTTGGGGTAGAAGATTCACTAAATGAATTTTCCATACCAAAATTGTTTCCAACAGGTCTTCAGCTGCTAACTGTATTAGACTTGCAAGGTGCACATCTACAGGTGTTTCCAAAAGAGGTTGTGAAGCTGGTTTTTCTCAAATACCTTAGCCTGAGGAATAGCAAGGTGAAACAAATTCCAAGCTCCATCAAGAAGCTTAGAAACCTAGAGACTCTCGACCTTAAACACTCCCATGTTGTTGAATTGCCTGCTGAAATTTTGAATCTCAAGCAACTTCGCCATCTCCTGGTGTATCGTTATGAAGTTGAGTCCTATGCACGATTTAATGCCAAATATGGAGTTAAGCTTCCTGCAGGAATATGTAGCTTGCAATCTCTCCAAAAGCTTTGTTTTATAGAGGCAAATCAATACAGTGGCGCTTTAATGGCAGAGCTAGGGAGAATGAATCAACTAAGGAGGTTAGGCATTTTGAAGTTGAGAAAAGAAGATGGGGTAACCTTATGCTCATCCATCCAAAAGATGACAAATCTTCGCTCGTTGTCTGTATCTTCTGCAGAGATGGACGAGTTAATTGATTTGAGCTACATGTCCTGTGCTCCTGAGTTTCTTAGGCGACTGTACTTGACAGGTCGTTTAGCAAACTTACCACACTGGATTTCTTCACTTCAAAACCTGGTCAGACTGTTTCTAAAATGGAGTCGGCTGAAGGAAGATCCTCTAGTACATCTTCAGGGTTTGCCAAATCTGGTACATCTTGAACTGCTACAAGTTTTTGATGGAGAAAGCTTGCATTTTGAGGCAGGAGGGTTTCCAAGACTGAAGTTATTAGGCATTGATAAGTTAGATGAACTTCAATCAGTAAGCATAGATAAGGGAGCAATGCCTTGTCTAGAAAAGTTAATTATTCAGCGATGTGAATCATTGAAGAAGGTCCCATATGGCATTGAGCATTTAAACAGGTTAAAGTTGCTTGAGTTTTTTGATATGCCAAATGAACTAATCATGCTTCTACATCCAGATGGTGGAGGTGATCATTGGAAAGTCGCTCATGTCCCGGCAGTTTATTATTCCTATTGGAGAAATGATGGGTGGGATGTCTACTCATTAGTCAATGAAGGGGAGAGTTTTAATACAGGTACTTCAGCTGTGAGGAAGCTCTTTCGTAATATATTATGGAAGGCATAGTATAATTTTCTTATTTTAAGCAACTGCAAAGAGTCCTGGAAGCAAGATCTGAGTCTCTAAGGACTGAACTTCTACCACTGCACCTATCCGAATTGTTTAATTTCTTCTATTCTTTATGCCTTCCAAATAATTCTCTTATTCAAGAAATGGTTAATCTTTTGAAGTTGCTAGTAGCTGAATTTTTTACTGTAGTTTTTCTTGTTGTAACAATTATAGAATATAGAGAGCGAGTTTCTCCCTTAGTTCAGCATTTTTCAATGAGGACAAACAATGCTTAGAAAATCCAAACGTAATGAACACCGATGTTACCGATCTATATTAGCAAAACTTCCAGTTGACAAAGCCATAATTACAAAACTGAGCAAATTTCCAATAACATTTTGCCACTTTTACCATTACTAATGCTCGTTGTTCAGCAGGGAAAGTGGGACTTTGGTTTTGGCTTCTGAATAAATGGCTCTAGATTTAATGAAAGGTGCCTTTTTTTTTTTTTTGGTGGTTCTGTAAAAGACATCAAGCTGCAGAAAAAGATGGAACCAGATGAATGGGTTTGACTGTCAAGGTTGATTTGAAGGAAAAAACACTCATTCGAATATTCTAAAGCTTAGCTAAAGGTGTTATGATATGTGGCAACAAGCCGGTTATTCTCTCAGTCAAGTAGCTTTGTTATTTTGATTAGTTCCTAATTCAGAAGGTGATTGGGTCAGTCTGATCTCTGATGTTATTACGTATTGATGAATCAGATAAACTTCAGTTGGTTAAAATGGACCAGGGAGCAATGCCTCATCTAGAAAAGCTAATTATCCAACGGTGTGAGTTGTTGAAGGTTCCATATGGAATTGAACATTTAACCTACTTAAAGTTGCTTGAATTTTTTGATGTGCCAGTTGAAGTAATCATGCCTCTATATCCAGATGATGGAAAAGATCATAGGAAAGTTGTTCATGCCCCAGAAGTCTATTATTCCTATCAGAGAGGTGGCGATTGGAATGTCTGTTCATTACTCATTAGTCAATGAAGGGTTTAATTCACGTACTTCTGCCATGAGAAGGCTTGGACGTAATACTGTATGGAAGGTGTAGTTTCAGGTTTTGCTTATAAACACATGTAAAGAATCCTTGCAAGCAACTTCTGAGGATTGAACTTCTACCACTGCACCGATCTGAATTATTTAATTTCTCCTTTCTTTTTGCCTTCCAAATAATCGTCTGCTATTCAGGACAAAATGCCTAAAGTTGTTTGTAGCTTACTTTTTCTGTACTATTTTCTAGTTTTACCCATTATGCAGAGCAAGTTTTCTTCTTCTTTTCTTCAGAACTATCAGTAACATTCTTGTTTTTTCAGTAGGTGGTAGGTATATGAGGTTAAAATTATTCTTAGATTGTCTCTTGACTTAATTGTTTCTTAATGGAGTGAACAGTTTAGAAATTGTTGTTAGGAGGATGTATTATGAGTTTATGATATACTGCTCCTGACAGCTACCTTTATAAAATTATAGTTACCAAACAGTTTCCCAACTCCCACTGAAACTACCAATTAATTAGCGTCTTCGGTTTGATTTGGCTTAGGGTTGTGTTTGTGAAGGTGGAGATGAAATTGGTTGGTCTGGTTTGTGTTGGAGTTAAAGGTCGGGATCGGAAGGTTTGCCTTGAGGTCCAAGATTGTAGAAACGTATGGTTGTATTCAACCTGATATTATCAACTCCGGAAATAACATAAAGGACAAACAATGCTTAGAAAGTCCAAACACAATCGACATCAATGTTAACTGACCTATTAGCAAAACTTGCTTTGTCAAATGAGCAAATGTTCAGTAACACTTCGTCAATGTTACCATTACTAACGCAGTAACGCGTCTTTGGTTTTGGCTTCTTATGTAAATGGCTGGAAGACAGACCAAGTCAGATGAATGGGTGTTGACTGCCGACGTTGATTTGAAAGGTACAAAACTGATTCGAATATTCTAAAGCTTAGCTAAAGGTGATGTTGCAAGGGAATTTAGAGTCCTTTTCTTTCAGATTGCATTATGATATGTGGCAACAAGTCAGTTATTTTCTCAGTTAAGTAACTTTGCTATTTTGATTAGTTCCTAATTCAGAAGATGATTGAGTCAGTCATACTATTAAATTATTTATTTACTTATTCAAGATTGGGAATGTTTAGATGGCTACTGAGACAAATTGCCTGGTACTTTACAAGGAGAAATCAAGAATGAGGAAGGTACAATGTAATAAGAACGTGGAGAATATACAGGTATGTTAGACCCTTGACTGTTTCTTTGGTTTTCAAAAAAGGACTAAATTCAGTTTACCCCCTTCAACTTTGGGTCGATCTTCACTTCAGTCCCTGATTTTTTTTTTTAATCACGTTGGTCCCTGCAGTTCCAATTTCCATCACTTGAGTCCAAATTTCAAAATTGGCTATAAATATGACGTCATATTTGGGTGACTCTTGCACTCTTACTTGTGGGTGGATTGAGTACTTCTCTGGGTGAGTTTATTGAACCTTATGCTTTGTTCTTCACGTACCCATTTGAGTATTTTGGAATTCCAGCTGTCCCATTTTGTTGTTCTTGTATTTGATTGGCCAAATTTGGTTCTGGGTATCTCTTACCTGTGTTGTTCTTGCTTAATGTTGCTATCTTGGTTTGTCTTGTGGAGTTTGAGATGTATAGAAGCCTGGTATTGGTAATTTTGCTACTTTACTCTTTGAATTAGCTTCTAGAGTTTTGAATTTCGGGGCAAAGTTCTGAACTTTGGGGATTAATCGTGTAATTTGTGATGAAGGTACTATTGGGATTGTATTTCCAGTGTTTCTTAGGCCAATATTTAGCATTGTTTGTGTGTGAAACATGCTTTTGAGTTGAGGTTCTTTTGGCATTACATAGTTTCTGATGTTAAGTTAAACTTAGTTGACAAGCTTCTGTTCTGGAGTTTATCACAATTTGATGAATGACCTGTGAATTTTCTTCTGCTTTTGTTGCTCAAAGAATGAACAAGAGGAAGAAGAAGAATATTTGAGGGGGCAGTCTGGACATTTCGTCCAAATTGAAGGTCAAAGGCTGAAAAGTAGGCCCTCATGTCGGGGCCAACTCAGCATATGACGTCATATTTAGAGTCAATTTTGAAATTTGGACTCGGGTGATGGAAATTGAAATTGCAGGGACCAACGTGATTAAAAAAAAAATCAGGGACTGAAGTGAAGATCGACCCAAAGTTGAAGAGGGTAAACTAAATTTAGTCCTTCAAAAAACTATTGGATACCTAGTATTCCAGAATATTGGACAACTGGACTTTTCTTTGTGACATGTAGCACCAATTGACCCTGATGTAGATAGTTTCCACAAAACCTTTGAAAAAGAAGGAGCGTACCTGATCTTTCATGGTTCAACAATATCAACTCAAATACCACATAGAAAGCTTTTCTCCTACCCCAATCTTTAGTCTTTGTGACATGTAGCACAGATTGACCCTGATGTAGATGGTTTCCACAAAACCTTTAAAAACAGAAGAAGGCTACTCCATGAAAGATCATTCAACAATATCAACTCAAATACCACATACAAAGTTTTCTTCTCTCCTACCACAAATATATCATCTATCCTCAGAAACACAAACAAACCTGCAAGTGCTATCAGGCAAAGAAATGGCAGAAAGTGCAGTCACCTATTTGGTTGACAGGCTCACGTCATTACTTGAAGAAGAGGTGAAACTTTTGTCAGGGATCCGAGAACAGGTCGAGGACCTGGTTGATGAATTGGAGCGCATCAAGGCCTTCTTAAGGGTTGCTGATGCAAAGGAAGACAGCAATCCTCAGCTCAAAGTGTGGGTTAAACAAGTCAGAGATGTAGCTCATGAAATGGAAGATGCCCTTGATAAATTCAGGCTTTTCCATTCACACAATCACGGTCATGGATTCCAAGCTTCCGTTCATAAGCTTTCTTGTATCATCAAGAAATGGAAAGCTAACCATCAAATTTCTGCTGATATTCAAAGAATAAACTCAAAAGTCAAAAACCTCTATGAGGGACATGAGAGATACAAACCTGTTGACCAAGCTGGTTCCAGCTCTGCTCGTCCGGTTCAGCGCCACAAGTTTGATCAAGGGGATGCCCTTTTACTGGAAGAGGCTGATCTTGTGGCAATTGGCGAGCGCAAAAGGCAACTGATTGAGTTGCTTATGAAGGAAGACACTGGACGCCTGGTGGTTCCAGTAGTTGGGATGGGTGGACTGGGGAAAACTACCTTGGTAAAGCAAGTCTACGAGGATCCAAAAGTTCAGAAACGTTTCAAGGTACATGCTTGGATCACTGTTTCTCGATCATTCAAGATAAATCAGCTCCTAAGACACATGATCAATAATATCTTCAAAGTTATCAGGAAACCGGTTCCTGAAGATGATGAAGTTGAAACCATGGATGACAACCAGCTAAGAGAGAGAATAAAAAATTTGCTGCAGAATAGTAGGTACCTGATTGTTCTTGATGGTATATGGCACATACCGGACTGGGATGCCATCAATCATGTAATGCCAAACAACAATCGTGGTAGTCGAGTAATGCTCACTACTCGATATGTTAATGTGGCCTCTGCCTCTTGCTTGGGGAACCAGGACATGTTCTACCGTTTAGAGCCCTTATCTCCGGAAGATTCATGGACTCTTTTCTGCAGGAAGACATTTCAAGGGAGCTCATGCCTTCCAAATTTGGAGGAAATTTGTCAATCCATCCTGATGAAATGCGGGGGACTGCCCCTTGCAATTGTGGCCATCAGCGCTGTACTAGCTTTAAAAGACAAGAGAAATGTGGATGATTGGGCTGCTGTTTCTGGCAGTATTGGAGCTGAAATAGAAGGAAATGATCAACTTGACAACATGAAAAAATTGCTGTCTCTCAGTTACAGGGATTTACCATACCATCTGAAATCTTGTTTCTTGTATCTGAGCATCTTTCCTGATCTCTACAAAATTGAGCATATGAGATTAATTCGGTTATGGTTAGCTGAAGGATTTGTTATTGGAAAAGAGGGAAGGACACCAGAAGAAGTTGCAGAGAGTTACCTTCGAGAGTTATTGGACAGAAGTTTGATTCAAGCAGCAGAAACATCAACTGATGGGAGAGTTAAATCATATCGCATCCATGATCTTTTACGGGAGATTGTCATTTTGAAGTCTAAAGAGCAAAACTTTGCAGCAATAGAAAAAGATCAAGGTACAATGTGGCCTGATGAGAAAGTTCGAAGACTATCAATAGTCAACACGCTGCAGAATATACATCAAAAGAGGACACCATCCCGACTTCGTTCTTTGCTCGTTTTTGGGGTAGAAGATTCACTTACTGATTTTCCCATACCAAAATTGTTTCCTACCGGTCTTCAGTTGCTTACTGTATTAGACTTAGAAGGTGCACATCTGAAGAAGTTTCCAAATGAGGTTGTCAAGCTTCTTCTTCTCAAGTACCTTAGCTTGAGGCATACAGAGGTGAAAGAAATTCCAAGCTCCATCAAGAAGCTACAAAACCTAGAGACCTTGGACCTTAAACACTCGCATGTTGTTGAATTACCTGCTGAGATTTTGAATCTCAAGCGACTTCGTCATCTCCTGGTTTATCGTTATGAGGTTGAGTCATATGCACGATTTAATGCCAGAAAAGGAGTTAAGGTTCCTGCAGGGATATCTGGCTTGCAATCGCTCCAAAAGCTCTGCTTTATAGAGGCAAATCAAGGCAATGGTGCTTTAATGGCAGAGCTTGGGAGAATGAACCAACTAAGGAGGTTAGGCATTTACAAGTTGAGAGAAGAAGATGGGGCCACCTTATGCTCATCCGTCCAAAATATGACCAGCCTTCGCTCGTTGTCTGTATTTTCAGCAGAGAAAGAGAAGATAATTGATCTTAGCCACATTTCTCGTGCTCCTCCATTTCTTCAGCGACTATACTTGGCAGGGCGTTTAGAAAACTTACCCCACTGGATTTCTTCTCTTCAAAACCTGGTCAGACTGTTTCTAAAATGGAGTCGGCTGAAGGAGGATCCTCTAGTACATCTTCAGGGTTTGCCAAACCTGGTACATCTTGAACTTTTACAGGTTTATGATGGAGAAAGCTTGCACTTTGAGGCAGGAGGGTTTCCGAGTCTGAAGTTATTAGGTATTGATAAATTGGATGAACTACAATTGGTAACCATAGAGGAGGGAGCAATGCCTTGTCTAGAAAAGCTAATTATCCAGCGCTGCAAATGCTTGAAGAAGGTTCCATCTGGCATTGAACATTTAACCAATTTAAAGCTGCTTGAGTTTTTCGATATGCCAGATGAATTAATCATGCCACTACATCCAGATGGTGGAGAAGATCACTGGAAAGTCGCTCATGTTCCAGCAGTTTATTATTCCTATTGGAGAGGTGGAGGTTGGGACGTCTATTCATTAGTCAATGATGTGGAGAGTTTTAATTCGGGTACTTCTGCCGTGAGGAGGCTCGAACGTAATATTCTATGGAAGGTATAGTTCTGGATTCTGCTTATAAAAAACTGAAGAGAATCTTTTGCTGTATGCGAACTGCTAATGACTGAACTTCTACCACTGCAAGGATATGAGGTTTTTTTATATTTTATTTTTTTGATTCTTCGATTCTGTTATGCCTAGGAAATAATTGTGCAGCATTCAGGACATGGTTTCTACCTGTTGACTAAAGTTGTTGGTAGATGCATTTTCAATTTACCTGTACTATTTTTAAGTTGTAACTATTGTACGGATCAAGTTTTCTTCTTCTCTTCATAGCTTTTGGGTAACATTGTTTTTGGAGGTTGTACGACATGAGATCTTACTGAAGGGAATCTCATTCATAGAGTGTTTTCACCTCATTATCTCCTCATCTAGTGGACATTTTATGTAGTTTGTAACTATTGTAGGGATCAAGTTTTCTTCTTCTCTTCATGGCTTTTGGGTAACATTGTTTTTGGAGGTTGTACGACATGAGATCTTACTGAAGGGAATCTCATTCATAGAGTATTTTCACCTCATTATCCCCTCATCTAGTGGACATTTTATGTTTGTTAAGAAAATGGTGAAATCCTAAGGAGGGTGTCTTATCCTACCCTGCTCCCGACAATTAGCATTTCTAGAATTTGATATTCCAAACCGTTTCTCAACTCCAATGAAATTACTGAGTAACAGAAGACACTTCATTTAGAACAGGTTCCTGATACATGGGTTCCTGATGTTGAGAACCCTAAATTGCAAGCAATAACAAACCCTCACACATGGGTTCCTGATGTTTGTGTTTAAGTGTTGATATACATATCAATGACACATCTGCAGTACACTAAAAAAACAGAGAAAATGGTCTCTGACACAGGTTTCAGAGTTGAAAGTTTCATAATCATATTACAATTAGGCTCCCTATATATATACTCTATGAGAAACAGAAGGAAACCGAAATAAAAACACTAGAGCTCACATTGCTACAGTTATTGTCAAGGTTCCTTACTGTGATTAAGCAAATAGACAATCACAATGATTTCAATACTAGCCGGATGACTATCATAATCAATGATTAGAAGATCATTATCCCAAGTTCCAACTTTTTGAAGTTTTTGTTTACATGCAACTTTCTGTTATCAGAATTTAGTAATGTCCTCATCTATCTACACAAGTAGTATTTGTTTACCATTCACATCAAATTACCTGTAGTATTCAGGCTTTCCGTATCAGCTAGTATTAAATCACTGATTAGGCTTTCTTATTGTCTAACAACAATGAGAAATACAGAAAAGAAACAGATGTTGGAGTATCAATAAAGTCACTCTAAGATATTATTATGATAACAAAGGTAATCAATACACATTGCCTCAGAGGACCACGGTCATCAAATATTGCACAGTTTAGAATTTCTCGATAGTGATTCAGATCAAGTATTTCTTTTCCTACCGTACTCTTTTATAAAGATGGATGAAATCAAATCTATCTCAGCAAGTAGATACAAATATCAAACGCTTACTT
Organism: Rosa rugosa; assembly: GCF_958449725.1. Taxonomy (NCBI): domain Eukaryota; kingdom Viridiplantae; phylum Streptophyta; class Magnoliopsida; order Rosales; family Rosaceae; genus Rosa; species Rosa rugosa. The sequence continues at coordinate 33,602,660 of NC_084823.1, forward strand.
CAATGCGTAGGACGTTTCGTTTCAGAGAAACTCACATTCAGGGCTGATAATCCAACAGTATCGGGGCTCTTGAGCTGATCAAGCTGTTTCCTTCCGCGGCGAACCAAGTACTCAATGTAAAGAAAATTCTTGCGGTCTACATTCTTGGCATTGTGGCGGAACTCATTCGACACAAGTGACTCAATCTTGTGTCGATCTTCAGCAGATTTTAAACGAGCTGCCCGCAAGAACCCTCTGTATAGACTAAGTACTTGTCTCTGCATTCCAGAAAGCCTTGGCCCACTGGAGGCTCCCATTTCACCGTCTTCTTATGTTCCGCACCGGATACAATTCTGAAGAGAGTTTCGAAAAGTACACAAATCTGCAGCAAATGCAACACAAATTAGTACCTTTCTTAGACCCAAACCCAATAATACAAAATTAAGATAGCATTCAAATTCCTAGAGAATTTCTAAACAGTATTAGATTTTGCCAAAATTGGGTAAACATAGCAGTAATATCATCTTTTGAATCGCGCATTCCCACAGAGGACATTTCTCATACACATGGTGGGCATTACAGAAAAAATGTGGGTGTTAGCGACTCCGATTCCAGGCAAGATTAAGATTGAAAAGTATGAATAAAGAGTATGTCAGATTGGTTAATCACAAGAACTGAAGATGGGCTCCAATTTGGTATGTCAGATTTGAATCGACTGGGGAAAGCAGCCGCACCAGTTTTGAAACGATTGGCCCTAAAATCTATCTCTCTACTCTATGTTGTAACTAATTTTTGAATTTCCGAATTATAATATCTGACGTATAAAAAGAGTAAAAATCATTTATAACCCTTGTTCATTGTGTTATCATCCAATACTATTAAGGGGGTGAAATTTGCACCCCCATATTTGCAAACTACACCCATTTTTCTTTTTTTAATAATATTTCATCTCAAATTTTTTTGCACTTTCTAAAACACCCTCAATCTTTTTTCTTTTCTTCGCTCTCTCCCCTCTCTCTTCCAGACCACCACCAAAAGTCCTCTCTCTCTCTCTCTCTATTTGATGACGGTGGCTGCACGGAGACTGGGTGAGCGGAAGATGGTGGTGACTGGGTGTGTGGCGGCGGTCGGGGATTCGGATTCGGCAGTAGTAGGGTTGTTGACCCTCTGGGTTTGGGGATGGAGACGGTGGGAATATAGGCTCGGGTGTTGATCTTCTTCATGGAATTGGGCACGCGAGCTTTGTGTTTGTGGTGGTGGGTGATGTGTGGTCAACGACGATTGGGGTCCGGTATCGGCGGCGACGTGACGACCCTGGTGGTGGGATGGTGGTGGCGGTGCTGCCCGTGCACTCGTGCAGCAACAATCCAGTGTCAGTGTAAAGATTGTTTCAGAGTCTATATGGATTTCACAGGATGATTCTTCCAAGGAGATGGAAGATTGTTTATTCAAGCTGGTGGTTGCCATGGTATTGTGCTTGTCAGTGTCAATGATTTTAATTGAAATGTGCTATACTTTTTTCAGAAGTAGAATTTGGCTTTCTAGTTTTGGTTGATTCAGTGAAGATTCTTGTTTGTCGACCATTTCCAGAATGGAAATTCTGGCCTTTTGTTGTTGTGAGTATCTCCGGCCGAATCCGCCGCCGCCGCCGATCCCGTCGCCTCGCTCTCGGTCTTCGCCTTATTCTGAAAATTTGTAAATAAACATAAATGGCTGATATCGTACATATGTTACATGGAGCATGACCAATTGCCCATCTGGTTTGGAAAGAGAAAAGTTGATTGACTTTTGAATGGAGAAGATGACCAATTTTCAATGGAGAAGAGGTTGTTGTCTGGAGAAGAAAGAGCGAAGAGGGAGATTGTTGTCGTGAAGATAAAAAGAGAGGGAGAGAAGAAAAGACCCAAAAAGAAAAGAAAAAAGATTGAGGGTGTTTTAGGAAGTGCAAAAAAATTTGAGATGAAATATTATTAAAAAAAGGAAAAGGGGTGTAGTTTGCAAATATGGGGGTGCAAATTTCACCCCCCTACTATTATTATGTGGTATTCGGGACTACTATGTGTTCACGGTCTTGATCGCCCATATGTTCGTGTAGTCCGAACAAAATTAAGAAAAATTGGATTAATCACGGAACAAGATTTCACAGACCAATTAAATTGTCAAGAACCACATACACATGTTAATTCAAGACTAATATATAATGTTGCGTTATCCTCTGTCACTTTAAGAGCAAGTTCACCCGTTGGGTACTCACTGTATTACTGATACTGTTCACTTTTTATTTTTATTTTTTATATTTTATATTTTATATTTTTTCTTTTTATGTTTGTTTCCACCCGTTGGGTTTGAGTCACTGGATCAGTTACCAAATTAATCTGGATCACTCCGCATCAGTTTTCTAGAGCAAGTTCACATGTTAGGTCACTGGGTCAGGGTCACTAGTTCATTGGGTCAGACATTGTTCACTGCTTTTTATGTTTGTTTCCACCCATTGGGTCTGGGTTACCCGATTGGAGGAAAAAAAAAAAAACACAGTTTTCCATTCAAACCGCTATGTATAAGATCTGGAATCAGTCAAGAACATTAAGATATAAACCATATATTTGAACAATAGAAGAGCATGTCCTTTAATTGATAAAGGAATAAAAAATAAGAACTTGTATTTCCTCTCCTCTAACCAATTCTCTGTTCTTTGATCTGCATCCTTGTTTTCGTTTTGGAGACGATGGGTTTTCACTTTCTTTTGTGAAAATTCATCTGATCCTTGTTTGCAGTTTGTTTGCTACCTAGTCACTGCGAAGAAGAAGGCACTTGATCAGATTTCAATCTCAAAGCCCATCCATAATTGACTGATTGGTCTTGTTTAGGTTTCAGTATTGCATCACTTTTATTCTTTTGGCCAATGTCAATCTGGGTTTTCTAATTGGCCACGTTGGTGTGCAAAGAGGTGCTGGAATGCTGGATCAAGAACAAAGTCTCTCAATTCAAATTAGAAGCAAAAGGGTTTTTGTTATTGTTAGCGGGGACTTTGACGTTGGTTTGAGAGAGAGAGCATCTAAATGTGACATTAGATGATGTGGCAACTGACCATAAAATTAGTTAGAGAATCATGATTTTATGAAATTTACACACAGTTACTTTAGAGGAGCTCAATCCTTTTAGTATAGTGCCCAATGAAATGCTAGTCTTGAGTGCCGTGTTTGGGTTGATAAAGTAATCTGGGGTTCACATCCAAAACCAATTGGCAATGGATGGAGTGGCCCAAACCCTTATAAACCCATAGGCAATGTCCCATTTTTCCCATGTGAGATGTATATATTCTCAACATGGGTATCGAGAAAATTCAAGAAAATACCTTTGATATAAATAAGCAAAACTCTCGGGAAAAACTTGGAGATTTGCGCCGATCTTGTTCACCGGAGGACCATAGTCGTTTCACTTATGCTAGTTATATACACTCAATGCCAGAGAACCTCGATCAAAGGCTGAAACGAACAAATTAAAACATTTCCATTAAATTTTCTGGAAAGCCGGCCTTCAACTTGAAACGAAATATATAGGACCAAAGTCTACAGAGAAATAATATGTGCTGCGATTATATATGTTGAATGCAAAATATGAGATTGAGTTGGTTGGTTTAAAATGCAGAGCAGTCGGTTGAAATTGAAAAGGATGTGGTGTGGGAGAGATAATGAAATTAATTAATTAGAATCACCTGAATTGAACATGAGATGATGATGATGAGAGTCGAATTGTTGGATGGGTGCGTCGAGAGTTGGGAGCTGACTCAGCTGAGAGCAGAGAGATGGAGATGAAGGAGAGGGAGAGCGACGTGTGCCTAAAATACGAGGGAAATGGGCCAAATGGCTATTCACCATCTCTCTCTCCTCTCTCTTTTTTTGGTCTGAAAAATACTTCAGTTGAAAGCTCAAAAAGAGCAAAGCTACAAGAACAGAAGAAACAAGTACAGCAAAAACCACAAACATAAGAGTAGGGGTGGGCATTTTGTACCAAAAATGCGGTTACCGACCTGAACAGCACCGAAAAAACGGTTTGGTAACCGCACCGAACTAAAACCGTGTCGTTTTATAATCACACCGCACCGAACCGTATAAAAGCGGTTCGGTTGCGGTTTCGGGTCATAAACCGCCCGATTTAAACCAACCTACACCGAATTTATTTTAATTACATTTTATTTATTTATTATTTCTCTATTGATGAAAATGTTGGTTTTCAATATATAAGAAATCCATTTTTGATTAGGTTTTCAGTTTGTAATAAGTTGTTATGTTTGCTTGATCATTGATATATATATATATATATATATATATATATATATATATATATATCTCTGTGTGTATGTAATAAGTTACTATAGTCTTTCTGCAAGTTGTTTGACATTTGCCGATTTGTGTGGACTCTAAATGCATTCAAAATTTATTTATGCCTTATTGATATTGTTAGGTAAAAATAAGCCTGATTTTGGCCCTCTCTTTCTAGTTGAAATTAATAAATCGCTCCAAACAGAAACCGACCCGCACCGCACCGAAAAATGGTGTAACCGAAATAATCGGCTCAGCCCTCTTGTAATGCGGTTGCGGTTTGATATATAGGCCAACCGAAAAAAGCGGTTTGGTTGCGGTTTAGGCCTCAAACCAAACCGAACCGCACCACGCCCACCCCTACATAAGAGAAAAACATAGCAGCAAGCTATAAAAAAACCAGTCCTATGGGTCTCTCTCTCCTCTCTACTCACTAGTAATTAATTCATTTTCATCTTTCTCTTCGTTTTTATTTTTTCATTTCTCTCACGTAGTCTCTTGAAAAATTGAATTTTGTTCAAGGAAATCTCTATTTTGTGTCTAGCCCAAACTCTAGGTTACTTGACCTAGTGGTAATAGGGTTATATTAGAAGGATCTAGATTCCTATTCAATGTATGATTACTTTCCTTGTATGATTTGGATTCTATGCATTGTAATCCTCTATATAAAGAGGCCCCTATTATCAATGAGAATACACAGCAATTTCCTCTCAATTCTATTTCTCTAAAACACGTTATCAGTACGAAGCCCTAACCCTGAAACCCTAAATTCGTAGCCTTCAAATCCCAGAAACCACCACCACACATCTTGAAGCTATCAAACCCAGGAGCCCAGAACCGCCGCCGGCGGCTTCACCAGAACCGGTCGGAAAATTGCCGAACCAGCCTCCAGAAGATAAAATCAACCCCTGCCCGGTTCACATCTTTCCAGACCCCCTTACACCGTCATATTTTTCCTCCACCGGCTACCGGACTCCAGAATCCGTCACCGGAAAATACACCCCAAGAACCGGCCGGAAATTGACTGAACCGGTCACCGGAACAGAAGCAGACCTCTAAACCGACTCGGCAGCCCCTGCGCAACATCTCTAGGCAGCACCAACCGGCAGGCCCTCGGCAGCACCTCGCAGGCCCCTGCTGACAGCCCCCGCACAAGCCCTGCAAGCGCTGCGCAGCAGCCCTGCAGTAGCCTCGCAGCAGCCCTGCAGCAGCCTCGTGATTACACGCATTTCTATGTGCGTAATTGCACTCTAAATACTAGAATTAAGCTAATCTTTAAGTCAATTATTATGTAAGTAATCCATTTTTATTTATTGTGTAGAGAATAAGCGAAGTTGCGGAAACAAGAGAAAATGGTGCAAAAATAGTGAAGATTTGAGTTTTCGACAAAAGAAAGAAATTGTGGATTTGTTAATTGCTTAATTAGGCTTATTTACTTAATTAAGCCTAATTGGGTAATTAATAAAAACACAAAACGTGGCAGCAAGCTTTGATGATTACCCATTGGTTAATTATCCATTTGACACGTGGCAGTTGCTCCTTTTCATTCACCTCCAAAACCTATCAGCCACGTGACCTTATCCTTCATTCTCTCTACCTCACGCACACAACCAGACAATCATCCATTCATTTTCCTTTCTTGCAATCACCACCACCCACGTGTCTACCAGATTCTCTTCTCACCCTTCGACTAACACCAAGACCCATATATACCCATTTTCCTCCTAACATAAAAAAAAGCCTACAGTAGCCGACCTCACCCAACATCACTCTCTCTCTCTCGGCAAAAACCCCATTACCCTCTCTCTCTCTCTTCTTCTCCAACACACCCAAAACCACCCCTCCACACCATTTCTTCTCCTCACCAAGATCTATTTTCTTCCTCACCAAGATCCATTTTCCTCCTCACCAAGATTCACCTCACCAAAATTCCATCAAATCCTCATCAATTTCTCAAAGGGATTTCAAGGAGCTTCAAGGGATCTCATCTACATCAAGACTTGAGATTGGGTATAGTGGGAAGCCATAAATCAAGACTTGTCATAATTTCTCCATAGCAATTTGTGACTTGTTCTTGTTACTTTTCACTCTTCTTCACCTTTACCTTTTTAATTGATGAATATTGTTGTTGATTTGTGGATGGGTTGTGAGTAGTCTATTTAGGAAGCTAGGGTTTGAGCCCTAGCATGGATTTAATGTAATGAATATGTTTTGATTTAATGGTTTTCAATTTAGTGTTTGGCATATGTTCTATTCTATATTATTTGGCTTAGATGCATGCTTAGGAGCTTGATTAACTCTTAAATGTGTAGATGAGCATGTCTAGAACAAATTAGGGGACCTAATCATTTCTCTAATTTATGGCTAGGACACTTGTTTAGAACATGGTTAGTTACAATACCAATTTCGATTACCGTATTGGCTAGCTTGGGAACCTTGATTCTAAGACTCTTCGCCTTTTGGTGCAACTAGAGGCCCTAACAAGGCTCTAGATTGTTCCAATTGAGTTTCTACGACCCTTGATCCGGAGTAGGAATACTCTTTAAGGAATCTAATGACCCATGAGCCTTTAAAAGCCTTGGGTACGGTTCTTGATGCCACTATGAATTGAATAACCATTGTCGGAATATATTTGTGCATTAAATTTGGCTAGGAGGATACCCTAGTGACCTAATTCCCATTTCTTGATTAGTTTCTATTGTGGGCCCCGGAAAATTTATCGAGCTTAAATTGAGATCGTTCAACAAGTTATTTATTTACGATCTCGATAAATGTCAAGATGCTCGAGAAAATTTTCAGAAATTTCATAAAGTGAAATCCTCAATTTAGGAGTTGGATGATAAGGTACACGTCACGACGAGTTCGTGGAAATTTTCGAGGAATTTTTCGGATACCGGAGGTAATTATTACAATTTTTCAAAGTTTTGACATTTTGGAAATCATTTAAGAAAATAGAAAATGTCGTGGACCAATCTGGGCCGTCTGTTGACTCCACCGCTTGATCTCCACCGTTGGATTTGAGTTGTTTGGACTATAAATGCCGTGGAAGGGACCAGATTGCATCAGAAACATCGAGAGAGACTGAGAGAGATCGACCCATTCTTGAGACTCGGAGACCCGATCATGTGACCCGACCGGAGTGACGCCGTCCGGCCACCGATCGACGACGCACGACCACCGATATCTTCCTCTCGTCATCGCCGTCACGTCTGCGGTCTCGGATTGCCCATGCACTCGGCGAGGAGGGAGAATCGACGGTGAGAAGACTTGACTGCTCCGGTGAATTTCTACGATTTCCGGCCTCCGTTTGGACCGCATTCGGTATGGAAATTCCTCATCTCGTCTTCTTCTATCCGTCTGTGCAATTAGTTTTTGATTGGGATTAGGTTTTGATGGTTTCGCTCAAGTTTTAATGATGGGTGGTTTTGGTTGTTTTACGGGTTCTGCCGAAACCACCGTGCACGGCGGCTTTTTCTGGGCTCCTTGGTTTAATTTTGACGTTGATGATGAACCTACAGCAGGAACTCGGGCTTGGTCGATCTAAATTTCATCTCTTGAGAAGTGAGATGCAAACCCGAGCGTGATCGAAGAGTAGCAAGACTATTAACCTGGAAACTAGAATGCTTCCTGCATGGAGTTTGTGTTCGCAGCAACCCAGACTTAATCACCATGATTCATGCAATTGAGGTAAATCTCAGTTTTTCACCTCAACTCAATGTGTAATGCTGTTGCTTTTGGCAGTAAAGGTATAGCCTCGAATTGGTGATTGAAATTCAAGTCTTGAAGTTGGAATGGAATTGTTGGATTTACATAAATGTTTCTAGTTGTGTGTGGTGTTGACTCGTCAAGTTATTGAGCCGCAGTGCTACAGTGAAAATTTTCAAATCTGAATTTGTTGCTCATGGTTCTTGACTTAGTACGACCACTGTAACTATTATATTGGTTAGAATGGGGTTAAGAATGGAAGTAAATATGTGTGGTTGAATTGGACGTGGTAGTCTCCTTTTTGTTTGGTTACTAATCATATTTCAGGTATGCTATGATATATTGGACAGAGGTGAAATGGACATGGCATAATTATGGTCTATTTATTTTGGCCTATCTGCATGTTGAACGTTCCACTTTGAGACTTTGGTAATTAAATAAAAAGTTAGTCATGGTTTATGTTATAAGGTTGGGTGCCCTTAGTAAATTTCAGGTACACCTAATATGTTTGAAATTAAGTCGTTGCTTGATTTACTTCGACATAATCGTAATTGGTCGATATCGTAATTTCAAGTAATTGTTCGGTAATTTGAGTTAATTATCGAACCAGCCTCGATTGTTCAAACAATGGTCAAAGTTGGTCAAACCTTGGTCAACTCCTGGTCAAACCAGGAAAAGTTGGTTTGGACGATTTATTAATCGTCGAGATCTCATATAATTGTTCAATGGATTATTAATGGTCGAAATGTCGGAATCTAGGACTCCAGTTACCCGAGGAACGGAAGGTTCGCGACTCTCGGAATACGTGAGAGAAAGCGTCGGAATCCAGGTAGGGATTCAGGACTCTCCTCGGTTGGTGATTTTCTTTTATATTTTATTAATGTGATGCATGATAAGTGGTATGGGTTGGTTATGTAAAATGCAATGCATACTAACCAATCCGTGAGAAAATGTGTGATGGCTTGAGAGCGAAGGGTGTCTCTGACTTCCTTGGGTTCGATCCCCTTAACCTCCGAAGGGTTAGTTACGCCGGTCGTCCGGGTATTCCGATCGTAATAACGGGCCCGGTACGTGTGTGTAGCTAGGTAGTGGACGCTCTCGCTACGCTTACCTGGTGATAAATTAATTTGAGGTAAGGTCGTGTAATGGGTCTATGGGACCGGCCATCAGGTAATACTTGGATTTGGCGTCGTATTTATTTAAGCATCATGCATCGGTTTTCAAGTTGAAAAACATTAAAGTTTGTCCTTCTTTTAAATATTTGGTTTAAATATGTTTTCATATTGGGCAGCCCAAATATTTGTTTATTGGTTTTAAGTCTAGTTGAGGTAGAGTTCCTGTTGAGCAGTGAGGACGAAAGCTCACCCCCTACAACAGTATGGATGCAGGTACTGTGCACTGGTGACGGGACAATGGCAGACGGAGCTGGGTGTGCAGAACAAGTTTGGTAAACCCCCTTCTGGGCTTTATTCTGATTACTATTTCTCGAACTTTGTGTCCTGAAACTTGTGTGAAACTATTCTTGGGTCAAATCTAGTTGAATTCTTATTCCTTAAATTTTGTACCTCTTGAGTGAGCATTCAGTTCAAGTCTAGACGAATAAATTGAACCTAGCGATTCAAGGACTTTCACCTCAAAAATATTGGTAGCTTCCGCTGTGTTTTGCGAAAAGTTTTTCAAACTAAATGCCTAGTGGTCCTCTAGAATGTGAACTGAGCACTCGGTTTATGTTTTAGAGACTCGCGGCACTGTGACGTGCTTAAGCTGGTGAGGTGCAGCTTGGGGCGTTACATCTATTATCTCAATTTTTATTACCTACTTTAATTTTCAATTGTCAATTTATTTTTCAAAATCAAAAATCAAATTTCACAAACCACTTTCATTGTCCATTCCATTTGGTTGTGGGTTTCCACATTCACTTGTGGTTTTCTTGACCAATTTTAGGCTTGGCTATTCCTAGCCGGGCATGTAAATAGCTTGGTGCTATTTTTAGGTTTTGTTTGTTAAATTGTTGGTGACTTAGTAATCGGCATAACCAAGGATTGTAGTTAGTTTTTCAATCCCCGTGGTACGATAATTTGGGGTTCAAATATTTTCCCTTTCTTTGATGACCGTGCCCTTATTGTGCGTAAGTTGCATTTACAGCTCCGGCCAGCGACCACACCGCCGGCTACTAAATTCCGGCGACTTTTCCGGCAAATTTTTGACACTTTTTAAGGATGAGTAACCTGAACAAATTGGACTTTGCTCCATTGGGAACAACTGGCTTTGGATATCACAGGTGGGTTCGTGATGTCCGCCAACATCTCAAGGCCAATGGAATCCTGGATATGATTCTCGAGCCTAGCCAAGACGTGCTAACTGTTGAGCAAGCTCAAGCTTTAGAAGCAAATAGAGCAGCCTTAGAGGCAAATAAGGCGAAAGCCATCATCCTAATGACTCGTCATATGGATGATTCGCTCCAGTACGAGTGTATGAATGAAGAAGACCCCAGAAGGCTGTGAGTCTCACTCGAAGAAAGATTTGGCAACATCCGCGACTCCCTGCTTCCTGACCTAGAAGTGAGATGGCATAGCCTCCGCTTCTGTGATTTCAAGTCAGTTCTTGACTACAACTCGGAAGCACTTCGCATTAAATCCTTAATGGAATTCTGTGATAAAGAGATCACAAATGCGATGTTGATTGAGAAGACTCTATCTACCTTTCCCGTCTCTGCATTGATGGTTGTTAATAACTATCGAATTGATGTTACTGCAGGACGGATCACAAGGTTTCATGAGCTCATTGGAGCTATGAATGTCGCTGAAAAGTATGACAACATCCTTGTGAAGAACTATAATTCGAGATCCGTGGAAATAGAGCATATTCCGGAATCCACTTATAATCGCGCCCCTAAGAGAAGGCGCCAAGAGCAAAACCCTAATCTTAGGGATACATTGGGATGTTCTGGTCCATGTAATCGCTCTACTTGGGAAGGTAATCGCCGGAGTGACGCCAAAATAGGCGAACACAGAACCGAAGAGGTCAACGTGGAAAGAGAGAGGGAGGCAACGCCTCTGGCCATGTTGGTGGCTCCACCAACACTAAGAGCCATCTTAATGACGCTTTCAAAGCGCCTCAATCAATGGAGTTTGAGCAAAGAGATGTATGTTCTCAATGTGGAGTGTCTGATCATTGGGCACACATTTGTAGAGCTCGTGAAGAACTTGTCATCGCCTACAAAGCATATTTGTGAAGCAAGAGAAGCTCACTATGTAGAACAAGAAGATCAAAAAGATGATCTAGAGTGAAGGGTTGAAGACTACAAATCTGGCTGGGATCAATAGATCGCCAATTCTGTTTAAGTCTTTATTTTCCAAGAGATGTAGGCAATTGCCATATTATTTTTGTAGTAGATGCATATGGTTTAGTCTTTCTTCAAAGTAGGCGTACTCAATGTAAATTTGATGTCTAGGAAGGTTTTGAGATAAGTGGTAATTAAGCGAGCTTTGCTCCACCGACATCTCCCTACTCACCTAGTCACATTTGCGTTGGAATTACCGAAAGAAGTTAGACGACTACCATTGTTTTGCATTAGCTAAGCATTTGGATTAGATTCTCCTAATGGTTAAGAGACAATGATGTACTCCGTTGGCTTATGAATAAAATTTTGAGTTCTTTTCATTATGACTCCATTTTGATTCATGAGCATGTTACTTTGTGACCACGATGGCTGGGCCATCAGTATTAATTCAAGGACATGGAATAGCCCAAGTTCCCTTTGCCAAATGGCACCTCTTGATTACTGTCACAAAATCTCTCTACGCTCCTAGGGCAAATCGCACCTATGAATAGCCAACGGATTCCATGCGAAAACGCATGTAGAGAACATAAATGAGTTCCTTTGCAATGCCTCTAATGATTGTGAACGAAGGCGCATCTTAGAGAAGTTTATGTGTCTCTCTAGTGGACTCTATGTCACTATTCGAGCTATTAAATCCAATAAAGTTATGAGAGAAGATCTCTTGGATTTAGACACATATTCGCTTTGTCTTGATATGATAAGTCACTCTGGTCATGATATGATGATCCGTCTACTAAAGACTTCACATGGACACTCTCGAGCGAAATGAAGCAAGAATCAAAAATTAGTTCCTGGACTTAGCAAGACCGCAACAATTGCAGCATCTGGCACTGCAGCTGTCTTGGGGCGCCATATGGCCGCCCAAGTCCCTTGTGACAATGCCATATATGGCGCTACCCATGGCCATGACGCCATGGATGTCAATCTCCATGGTTATAACGCCATGGATGCCACTTCCCATGGTCTTGACACCATGATGGGTGATGTAGTCACAAACTTTGCTTCAAAATGCGTTTCAAATGCTCAGGCCCAACCAAAACTCTCATTGGTTGCTTCTAAGGCCTCTCGCTCATTTTAAAAAGCCATTTCCTTAGGAAAATTATGACTGAGACCGTCCTATGAAAATGATATGAAAATACTCATTATGTTCTTACATAGAATCCGTAGGGATTCTGTGGACTGATTCCACCAACTTGCGGACGTTTAAATTTCTCATGATGTTGGTTGATATGCCAACACACTGGTCCCGTGTTGTGCCATTGTCCACATGTAATGCTACTTATGCTACACTCCTAGCACATATCATACAACAACGGGCTCACTCCCCGGATCATCCTATTCCGTCAATTGGACTTGACTATGCTAAAGAGTTTACATCGAAGACTTTCGATGGTTATTGCATTGGGACTAGGCCTCATCATATGGCCCTTGGGCCCTAAGCCCGCCCGGCCCTTCCATTAGGGCGGGCCGGCCCGACCCTTTTTTATTTAGGGTAGGGTATGGGTCACACAAATAAAGCCCGGCCCTACCCTACGGCACGGCCCGATTGAGCCCGTAAGGGCTAGGCCCGGCCCGGCCCTAACCCGGCCCTAAAATTTATATTTTATTTTTGTTATTTTCTATTACATGTGTTATATGTATAAAACTATGGAAGTGTAGAAAATTATTTCAATTTGCCATATTAGGAAATGAGTCTTTTAAATTGAGCCATATTTTGAGAAGAAAAAAATAATTTTTTTTAAAGAATTAACCGTTAATTCTGCAAAAACGCCGCCGTTTTAATATAATCTTATGGGTATTTTAATATTTACCAATAATTACTGTGTTAATTAACTGTAATAATTACAAAGCTATTATTTCAAATTAGACAATATATTCATGTAATACCAATTTTGAAATAAATCAAGTAATCAACATAACTAAAAATAATCAATTGGTCGAGTTGAAACCATTTTACCAATGTAATGTTAACTTCTTAATGAGTAATGGGGGACGAAATAGAATTTTTTAAAATACACCGCTGGATGTTATTTGCATATGAATATATGTTAGTGGTAGAAATTTCAGCAATTTCCGCCTTCGTTTGGACCTCGATCTACCCGGTCAACTCAATACCCTAAATAGAACATAAAACAAATATGCTCTTAACCGGTCCTTGGCAATTCACTTTTTTCGATCTTTCAGCTCCCACACTCTCATGGGTAGGGGGTCTACTTATGGATGTCAAAATTCCGCAACGTTTGTCCGCGCATGGTGCCGCTCCCCTTAGGGAAGTTTGCTTGTGCAAAGCGTTGACCGCTCCGTTAGGTGCCTTATTCACGGCGGATCGGCCTAATTTCTTTACACAATACCTATCACTATTGTATAAACATATAAGAATTTTCCGATTGATCGATTTTCATTTCAAAATTTTTGGATCGCACATAATCCTTATATGTCTTGTAATGTAGTATAACTAGTTTATTAGGCTTGTTACCATCCATGAGCAAAATAGGGGACGAAATGGAATTTTTTAAAATGAACCGCTGGATGTTGTTTGCATATGAATATATGTTAGTGGTAGAAATTTCAACAATTTCCGCATTCGGTTGGACCTCGATCTACCCGGTCAACTCAATACCCTAAATAGAACATAAAACAAATATGCTCTTACCGGTCCTTGGCAATTCACTTTTTTCGATCTTTCAGCTCCCACACTCTCATGAGTAGGGGGTCTACTTACGGATGTCAAAATTCCGCAACGTTTGTCCGCGCATGGTGCCGCTCCCCTTAGGGAAGTTTGCTTGTGCAAAGCGTTGACCGCTACGTTGGGCGCCTTATTCATGGCAGATCGGCCTAATTTTTTTACACAATACCTATCAATGTTGTATAAACATATGAGAATTTTCAGATTGGTCGATTTCCATTTCAAAATTTTTGGATCGCACATAATCCTTATATGCCTATTAATGTAGTATAACTCGTTTATTAGGCTTGTTATCCTCCATGAGCAAAATGGGGGACGAAATGGAATTTTTTAAAATGCACCGTTGGATGTCGTCCGTATATGAATATATGGTAGTGGTAAAAATTTCAGTGACTTCCACCTTCGGTGTGTGTATTAAATATGTTCAATAAAAAACAATGTGTCTTTTATTACCAATATATACCATTAAGCCATATTTTGAGAAGAAAAAAATAATGTTTTTTTTTTGTTAAACAAAATGAGGCCCTTTTTTGGCCCATTTCGGCCCTATTTGAGGGCCGGCCCGACCCGGCCCTAACGGATCGGGCTTTTCGGGCGGGTAAGGGTTAGCATATTTAAGCCCTGGCCCGACCCTAAATTTTGTTGACTTTGACTAGGCCCGGCCCGGCCCGACCCTAAGCCCTAAAATTTAGGGTAGGGCCGGCCCTAGCCCGGCCCATGATGACCCCTAATTGGGACTAATGTTGGACATTATATTCCCATGAACACACCCAAATGGTCTAGCGGAAACGACTACGATGGTAGTCCGGACATTGGTAATGCGCACCAATTTCCTTATATCCGCATGGGGTGATGCAATATCGCATGCAGCCATGCTAATTCGTCTACGATCTATCGCCACTCAATGTATCTCTGCGTTACAGCTAGTGACTGGGTACAAGTATTTTGTACTTACGCACATTTGAGTGAGCCATTTATGTGCCAATTGCGTTGCCACAGCTCACTATGATAGGTCTTTACAGCCGAATGGGCAACTCAGTTGGATTTGAGACTCCAACAATCGTCCGCCACCTAATGCCCTTGCTTGGCGATCTCATTACCGTTAGATTTGCAGGTTGTCACTTTGATGAGACGGTCTTCCTGTCGTTAGGGGGAGATAAGAACACAGATATTCAACAGGAACGACATGAATTGTCGTGGTCTGTCCCCACTATGTCTCATCTCTATCCTTACTAAAGTGACGAGATCACACATCTGCTGCAAATATGCCTGCAAGGAAGTACGTCCCTACGAGAGGACATAACGCCACCCTACACGGAGGTAGGCATGGCGCCAACGCCAAAGAAAGTGGCACTCTGGCGTTATAGGCCTTGGCCCCAGCTAGGATGCGTGGGAGGCCCGTGAGTTCGAAGGATACTTTGGCACATTCCAATCCTTTGATCATCAATACTCAAAATCTGTCTCATGAGTATCTTCCGGGTTATGGTTATCGTTGGGGGACGCCTCAACGTCAAAACCTATTCCTGAGAATATAGAGCTCTATGAAAATTACACTAGTGTACATGAGACGTGGGATAGAAACTCCATCATAATTGATGATGTAGTTGCGCATGAGTTTGTTGAGTCTGATGATATCGAACCACACTCCGTTGATGAATGAATGCCAACGTAGAGAGATTTGGCCTAAATGGAAAGATGCGATCCAGGTTAAGATGGATTCTCTAACGAAGAGGAAGGTTTTTGAGCCAATGATGCCAACACTTCCTAACATAAAACCTGTTGACTAATGGGTCTTCGTTAGAAAGCATGATGAGAAAAAGAGATGAAAATCTCGCCTTATGGCGCAAGGCTTCTCACAAAACGCCCTGGAATAAACTACGATGAGACATATTCTCTCGTAATGGATGTCATTGCACTCCACTACCTTGTCAGTTTGGTAGTTTCCGAATAACTGAACATGCAGCTTACAAATGTGGTCACTACGTATCTATATGGGGATCTAGATACAGAATATACATGAAGGTTAATGGTGAACTTCATTTACCCAAGTCAAGTGGCTCTAGACCACGGAGCGCGTTTACAATAAGATTGAAACTCTCATTAAAGTGACTACTTGATTGGGAAGGGATATGCCCACGCGTTTCCATAACAAGTTTCGGATTCTATCGCAGTTCATGTTGGACATGATCTTCATTAGAAGCCCTTAAAGAGTTAAGGGAAACCGCTGAACACTTGAAATCCGATTTTGAGATGAAGGATTTTGGGAGAACACGAATATGTCTCGGTTTGGAACTTGAGCATCATGTTGATAGATGCTTAGGCATTTTGACAAGGTCAAGGCTTCAAGCACCCCCATGATCGTCCGTAGTCTTGATCCTGAAAAGGATCCTCTTCGTTGAAAGGATGATAATGAAGATGTGCTAGAGGCAGGAGTGCCTTACTTAGTACAATAGGCTCATTATTGTACTTAGCTCAATGCACAAGACTGGACATCTCATTTGCATTGAACTTGTTAGCTAGGTATAGCTTTGCGCCAACGCGACGCCATTAGATTGGTGTAAAAGATATCTTTCAGTACTTGAGATGTACGATTGATATGGGTTTATTCTATCCCTACAGAGAGATGATGGATTCAGACCCATCACACACCAGGATCGCCTCCAATACTGGCCTGCGTCCACTATCCCCATCCCAAAACGACATGTGTTTTGGAAGGTTTTGCTGATGTTGGGTATCTCTCTGACCCACACAAAGGTCATTCCCAAAATGGTTAAGTGTTCACCGTGGGTAAAGACCGTGATATCTTGGAGGTCTACAGAAATAGACCATAGTCGCTATATCTTCGAACAATGCAGAGATTATTGCTCTTCACAAAGTGGTTCGTGAATGTATATGGATTTGATCCATAATTACGCATGTTCGAACAATTGTGGTTTGAGGTCTACCACAGATGAGCCTACGAGCATTTAGGATAATGTTGCTTACTTTGAACAAATGAAGCAAATGCTACATCAAAAGTGACAACACCAAGGATAATCAGCAACAACAGACTCTCCTCAAGATTAAAGTGGACTAGGTTCGATCTGAGGACAGTATGGCAGACTTGCTCACTAAGTCATTGCCTAAATTCCACTTTCGAGAAACATGTTGGTAGCATCGTTTGCGGAAGTTATCCAAACTCTCATGACCGTAGTCATCAGGGGGAGATGCAGACATCAGGGGGCGATGTCTACATGTATGGTCTCGAAACGTGAAGGGTGTGTTGTGCTCTTTTTCCCCTTCGACCGAGGTTATTTTTGTCCCACTGGGTTTTTGTTACTCGGCAAGGTTTTTAATGAGGCAACGAGAGAAGCACCGTGTTTGGGCGACACAAGGGGGAGTGTTCAAGGAAATCTCTATTTTGTGTCTAACCCAAACTCTAGGTTATTTGACCTAGTGGTAATAGGGTTATATTAGAAGGATCTAGATTCCTATTCAATGTATGATTACTTTCCTTGTATGATTTGGATTCTATGCATTGTAATCCTCTATATAAAGAGGCCCCTATTATCAATGAGAATACACAGCAATTTCCTCTCAATTCTGTTTCTCTAAAACAAATTTATATATATATATTTTTTTTGGGTCTTTTCCCGTATACCCGAAAAGCCACTGTATTTTGCCCAACTGCCCAACACTCTTGTATTACACTATTACTTTTAGGGAATGACTAATAAGGACAAGTCCTTTTAGAAATGCTTTTTGTATCCTATGTTGACCCGTGGTTGTAACAGTAGTATTTTGAAAAAACTTTGTTTTAAACGACAAAAACAAAAACAAGACTAGCCTTTAACATGCCTAAGTTTTTCACCTAACGGTTACTTTAACAGGCGGAATCACTGCTGCTTGTCCTAATTTCTGGTTTTAAAACTGATTTTCTCAGGTGATAATACAATTAGAACCTTGGATTTCTACAGGATGCATGCATCTTAGTGAAAACATAACAATACAGAATGATCAAATGACCAATATTTTTAAGGAAATAAAATAAATTTGAAGAAGTGGGTGAGCAACCATATGAATTTATTTATTCAAATATACATACATGTTAAACATTCAGAGCCTCATTCTCAGGTAAACAGCTAAAACTGTTTAGCTATCCATAAGAATGAGAACAGGTACTTACTTGTACTAGGAGCACACTACTTCACACTTAGACAGGAAGGGAAGCACACTGCTATACTATTTGAGAGAAGACTCTTCTGCTCAATTTTTGACTCTAGAACTGATATGGAAATTTTCGAATGCCTTCCAACTGAAACTAAGGCTCCTTATATAGGGAGCGGAACTCAAACTAGAATTCAAAACCTAGAAATGTACAGAACAACTCCGTGATCTTCTGCTTTTCTGAGTGCTCCTGATAATGGAGGTCGGTTAGGGAAAAGCAAAAGCATTTGGTGAAATGTTTTTCACCTTTCTCTTTTCTGAAAAGCAAAAGTACCTTTTAAAAAGATAACAGTTGCTTCTTTGTTTTGGTGCTCTTTTCTTCACCAGCTGCTACATGTTGTCGTCAGTTTCTGAACAGTGGCCAAAGATAAAGGAGTTGTTGTCTGCCTGGGCCATTCTTACTGTTGTAGCATTGTCTTCGACATCTGTATCAACATACATCTTGTAGTGGTTGTCATTTTCAAGCTTTTCCACCCATTGCATGCATGCCATTGTCGAGTCTATCTCTTTTCTGGTGAGAGATAGGAAGAGGTCACTGCTGACTACGTCAGAATGATCGTACGCAGTGATAATGGTTTTTTCTCCTGCTGCCAGGAAGGTATTGCTGATATCTTCAGAGATGATCTTCTTGATATATTCTAGGGCCATGGCTTTCATCCAAGGGATGCTTGAGTTTGGTTGGCCATTGTACCCAACACAGGCAGGCTGAAGATATTGTCTTTGAATAATCCTCACATAATGATATGGAGAAATATATTCAACCTCACCATTTGCCTTCTGGATCCATTCTGGAGGAGTGGATCTGAACTTCAGACGAAGCCTACATTCATTTTTCCTTATGTTTTTGACTATGTTGATAAGGAAAGGAGGCAAGCCTTTGAGATCATCATTAGTTTTAGTCCACAGATTATGGACAAAACCATTTTCAACAAGCCAAAGCTTGTGTTCTTGCGGATGTTCACTCTGAACATTTACCAGGTATCTTCCAACATAGGGTCCTGCAATGATGAAGAGGGTTGGAGGAATACGATCTTCAGAATTATGACTTCTTATCAGACAATGGAATTCATGCCAGTCTGATTCTTTGAGTGCTATGATAGGGACCCTAGCACTTTCTGGATCTTCTAGGAAGTGAATTTTTTCTTTCTTGACAGCACTCTGCTGTAATTCTTCGAACTGTGGCCTTGCATTCTCATAGAGTTCTTCAGCTAATGCAAAGAGAGCTGGAAACATTAGACCACTGCTTCTTTCTTGAAAGGCAAATAAGAGATTATCCAGAATTGCCTTCTGGTGGTAAGCTAGTCTCCTGCCAGTTCTGAACACAGGAGTATCAAAAGTTCGAAATTCATAATTAAAAACATTTATTA
Organism: Rosa rugosa; assembly: GCF_958449725.1. Taxonomy (NCBI): domain Eukaryota; kingdom Viridiplantae; phylum Streptophyta; class Magnoliopsida; order Rosales; family Rosaceae; genus Rosa; species Rosa rugosa. The sequence continues at coordinate 33,622,268 of NC_084823.1, forward strand.
CTCCAGTTGGAGTAGGTTTGCTTTTTGGCAAAGCAACATCCGTCAACGGTCTTGATGAGCCTTTACCGTCTGCCGTTTGAGACGGGCTAGTCAATCCTTTACCCTGGGATGGTCGGTTCCCGTATTGGAACCGAAAAACCGAGGAACCGACCCGAGCATGGTCGGTTTGGTTCTAGATCGGTTCTTGCTCCAAAAAACAGAAAACCCGAACCGATAATCAGATGTCGGTTCCGGTTTCGGTTCCGGCGAATGTTTGCATTTTCAGAACCGAATCCAGCCCTAGGATTGATCAGTTGTGGCTAAGCCTTTTGGACTTAGCAGGAATCTCTTGAGGATTTTTTCTTTAGATTCCTCAGCCTGTTCAGGTTCATTCCCAGATCTTCTGCTTTTAGGATTGCGACCTTCATCGTCTTCTTTTCGACTGAACATTGCTAATTCCCTTGTTAAGGCGTCTGGAAGATAGTTTTTGTTTCCTGCAATTAATTCAACAACATAATCATATTGGTTAAGAAATAATTGCAAGTTAGCTAATCTTCCTATGTCAGCAGCTTTATCAAGTTTAAAATTTTTGAAATTCTTTACTCTAGCACAATCAGTGCGGACAGTAAAGGGTTTTCCAAGAAAAGCTGGAGAATTTAAAATTGTTTTCTTGACAGCCAAAATTTCTTTTTGCCCTGTGGGATAATTCAGTTCTGCAGGGCTGAACTTGCCACTACAAAATTTGCAGATCTTTTCAATGTTGGTTTCAGGGGTTTTTGCCAGAACAATACCGGACCAATAATTATCACTCGCATCTGTTTGGAGGATAATCTCATCATTTTCCTCTGGTTGCTGTAGAGGAGGGAGATTTTTGCAGAGATTTTTTATCTGCTTCACTATTTTTTCATCATGTTCTGTGAAGCTCCATTTTCTTTTGGAACTTGTCTTAGGAGATAACATTGCTGTTAACCCTGAGATTTTGAGAATGAAATCTCTCCCATAATTTATGACACCAAGGAATCTCTCTAGACTCTTAGCATCAGGAATTCTATCTGGGAACTTCCAGATCTTCTCAAGGATATGAGGTTGGAGTTTTATTACTCCATTTTTGATATTGATTCCTAGGAAATCAACTTCATCAAGGATAAAGAAGATTTTCTTTTCACCTAGGATAATTTCATGCTGAACTATCAGCTTTACAACCTCGTGGAGGTGTTTCATGTGTTCTTCTCTGTTTTTGGAGAAGACCAGAATGTCATCTATGTAGACGACGCAGAACTCCGCAACATGTTTGAAGATGTTGTCCATCTTTCTCTGGAAGATTGAAGGAGCTTGCTTTAGACCAAAAGGCATTACTAACCATTCGTAATGTCCTTGTGGTGTTCCAAATGCAGTGAGAGGTACACTCTCAGGATGCATTTTGACCTGCCAAAAACCCGACTTTGCATCGAATTTTGAAAAGACTTTAGCTCCTCTGAGCTGGTTGATCAGTACTCTTACTTGAGCAATTTGATAACCGTCTTTGACAGTCTTCTTGTTGACATCTCTGTAGTCAATCACCATTCTAGCTTTTCCTCTTAGATTTTCTGCATGATTTCTCACGTAGAATGCTGGAGCATGATGAGGGCTAGTGGAAGGCTGAATTAATCTCTTGTTCAGGAGATCTTCAATATCTTTTCTGAATTCTTTTTGATCTTCCTCTTTGTACTGAGGAATGGCTTTAACATGACAGATGACATTCATGTCATGTAATCTCAATTCACAGACCACTGGGTCTTTTTCCCAAAACATCTGAGGGTCTACATCGATGTTCTGCTCGAGTAGTTTCTTGATTTTCTCAAGAGTGAGAATTTTCTGAGATTCAAGCTTATTCTGGAAATGCTTGAGATTATGCTCATGGATAAAACTAGCTTCTGTTTCTTCACTAGTTTCTTCTTCCTCTTCTTCTTCAGAACATTCTTCAACAAGTAATTCTTGTTGTTGTTTGATTTGGAGTATGGGTTCAAATTTGGGTTTGTAGGGGGTAAGATCACCACTATTCTGTTGCGATCTCTGATATTGGGTAGTAAAGTGAGGACCTACTACACTTTTGGCTTGAGTAAGCCTATCTGCCCAGAACACCCGTTCTCCTTTTCTGAAGCCTATTGCTTCTTCATCCTGGATAAATCTTTGTTGGAGAATGAAATCATTACCCAACAAGAAATCTGCGCCTTGGCCTTCAGATTGCCAGACGTTATGGATGATAAATGTTCCTCCACCAATGGTGATGTGAACATTTTTTGCTACTTTATTCATGGTGAGATGGCTTCCATCGAATGTGACACCTGTAGCTGTTATTTTCTTATCTTCTTTCCAGAGTTCTTCTGGAATTGCAAATCTTTTTGCAACTGTAAATCCCGATCCATTATCTACAAAGGCATGTAGATAATATTTTTTATGATCCGGGAATTTTAGTCCAATCTCTATGTAGTTGCTGTATCTACTAGTAGAGACGACTTTCGATTGTTGAAGCTCATTTTCTTGAGCTTGTTCCTTAGGAATGAATGGCTTGCATTCTTCTGGAACAATTTCTGGTGGTTCAACCAGTTCAAACTTTTCATTTTCATTGATTTTTTCTTCATCGACGATTTCTTCCTTTATTTTGGAAGATGGTTCCATGATTTCTTGGAACAAGGCTTTCTCTTTTTGTTCAGAGAAATATTCTTCATATTCTTGTTCAACCAATTGGCTGACAAGGCCATTCTTGGTTTTTCTTCTTGCTTCAGCTATGAAGCATTCTTTGTGATAAGTCTTTTTTGACTCTTCACAAAACATAGGGAGACCATCCTTTTCGTGACATAAATAGTAGTCACAAACGAATGTACCAGGGTTCACCTGATAAGAAGACATAAAAGATTCTGTCTTACTTTCTTCCCAGTTTTTAATTTTCAAAACATTCATTTGTCTGGATTCGAAGTACTCTGCTTCGGAATCTGTCTCAGACTCAGATGACTTCTTCTTCAGACCAGGCAGAGTAAACTGACTTGTCGTCTTCTTCATCATCAGAATAGACTAGTTCATAGCCTTTCATATTTGCTGATTCTACTATATGCTCATATTCTTCAAAGAGAGCCTTAGTAGACGATCTTTTACCCTTCTCCGGGCATTCATTGGCATAGTGCCCTTCAGCTTTACATAACCAACATCTGCAAGCTTTCTTGCTTGGTTGTTTATGTTGATGAGTATTCTTCTTTTTCTTGAAGAATTTCTTTTTTGGATCTTCATCCTGTTGTTTCTTGTAATTGGAACTTTCCTTGAATTTCCAATCTTTTCTTTGATTACTCTTTTTGAAATTTTTAGAGTAATATTTTCCTTTCTTCTTTCTGTGGAACTTGGATTCATGACATCCCCAATTTGTGGGCATATCCAGTATTCCGTAACAGAAATTTTCAACTCCTTTGAGTTGTTTCTTGGCCATCTTAGCTCTAAGATTGGCTTTGCATTGTTCTTTTAGTAATTGCCGGATTTTGTCGGCAATTCCTCCAACTGAAAATCTTTCAATTGGTTTTTCAGCTATGCTTTCTCTCACAGCTGTTCTCCATGGTTTAGGGAGTTTCCTGTGCAACAGGTTGACTAGCTCAGTATTCTCTAGTTTACCAATCGTACAGTAATATTCTTGAAATTCATTCAAGTATTTTTCAAAATATCTCATGTCACAGATTTTGAGAGCATAGATATTTGATTTGGCTGTTTCTTTAGCCTTTTCACTCAGATTTGAAAGATCTCCACAGAACTGATCGTACAGTGGTACTACAAAATCATACGGAGATTTCGAAGTTCTGATCTCTTCTAGCCATTCTTTTCCTCTGGCTGTTTCTTTGAAACAGAAGTAATACTTCTTAGCTACCCCAGTGAGAGTAGTTTCAAAGTACATCTGAAGATCAGGAGCTTCAAATTTTCCAAGGGTAAGAGCAGAGGCCATCATCAGGCTGTCTACCCATTGGTCAAGAGTTTTTCTCTTGTCTAGAGCTTTATCTAGATCTAGTCAGATACCATAATTAGAAATTGGTACTCTGGGTATCTCGTCCTCTGGGACAAATCTTTGAGAATTTCTTTCTCCATTTCTGCCCGTAGGGGCTTTCTGTATAGGGAGTTTCAGTTTTCCCTTTTCTCTAATGATGAAAGTTTTGGAGCTTTCTCCTTCTTCCATTTCAATATCCTGGTAGGGAAGGAGTTTTCTTTCCTTTCCTGGATTGAATTTTTTCATTTCTTCGATTAGTTTTTCTAATCGTTCAGGATTTTCGCAGAATTCTGCTTCTTCATAGAGATTATAGAGCTTTTGTGCTCTAATCATATTAACTGGTCTGTTTAGATCAGCTTCTAATTCTTCTTCAGTGATGGACTCTGATGGTTCTTCAGAGTTTTTTTGTACCACTAACACTAGCTTCTCTAGTGCTGTAGCTTCTTCTGAGAAGATTTTTGTTTATCTTGATATTCTCAGGACAGACATCACTTTTTCTGTGATTTTCAAAATTTAGACTGATTTCTCCAGTCTTTCTACTTTCATGAATTTTAGCTTTTGCACTTTCTGCTGGTAGCTTCAGACCAGATAATTTCCATTCAATGGGAAAAGTTACTTCATTCCAAGTAACCTTATGGATCTGTTGTGAATGGTTATTCTGACTGGTGAGGAATCCAGTAGTAAGACCAGGGATGTTTGATATCCTTGTCTTTGGCTCTACTGTGGTACTCATCAGTTTATAGTATATTCTGTATACTATCGCCAATTCTTGCATATCATTTTTCATAGATATGCCATCTGTCTTGACTCTCAGTCTTAGACAGTGAGCTGCATCTTTCAAGCTGGTCGAGAAATTTGGGAAGCAGTTGAAATACGCCACTTGATTGCATAAGGATGCTTCGAGTGTTCCCAGTAGACTGGCTTGAAAGTCTGTTAGTCTATTGTCTTGTAAGACACATAGAACTGAACAGTTTATGCCTTCACGAGCTAGGAGTTTTATGCCTACTTGGACTGCTCCAATATGCATAAATTGATAATTTTTTGATCTTGCTCTGGCAACTTCAGCAGGAGTGATCAGTAGTAGATCTGTTTCTCCTGTTGTGGAGGGGGTTGTAAATTCCAGTAATTTGAAATGATGGCTATCCATCAGGTCAAATGTTCACCTTTTGTAGATTTGTTTGAAATCTAGCTTTGGAATTGAGGCGTTTTTTACCTCATGCTCGATTTCGTTGTATTCGAATTCTTCAGCATTTAGGAGTTGTACTCCTTTCTTTTTCCCGAAGATGCTCATCATGTTGACATCTCGAGTTTCTTTCGGCTTTTCATACCGAATACTAGTAGAACTAGTTGAGGGATCCAGAAAAATCATGTTTGGAACAGAATTCTTTTCCGGTCTTTCTAATGGTTTGAATCCATTAGCTTTCTTTGTTTTTACTGTAGGCACTTCTTGTCCTTCAGTATATTCTTCATAGAATCCAGCGTTTTTTTGCTGTTCATTGATTTTTCTACTAACACTTGTTAGCTTTTCTTCTTCTGTTTTTGGAAGTTCTTTGATATAATCCAGTTTGTTTTCCAATTTTTCTAATTGGTGGATTATAACAGGAATTTTTTCTAGATGCTCTTGATATCTAGATATTTCTTTCTGCAGGTTCTGATATTTTTCATCAGATGATTTTAATAGAGAATTCAGTCTCTCTATTATTAAATCAGACATTGTCCCTATTGGGGATTCCCCTGCTGAGCTCTTTGCAAGCTCTGATACCAGTGATTTGCGGATCTAACCAATGCTCAAATAATCAAGAGGTTTTTGTTCCTCTTCCAGAATATATAAAAGATTATCAATATCTTCTTCTAATTTATAAATTCTGGTTTGAAGTCTATAGATAATATCCCAGTAGTTGGGAGTCTCTCTACTAAGACTTTCTCTATATTCTTTCATTTTTCTCAATTTTTCTCTCTCCTTATGCAGTTCTTTGCTAGCATTTTTACAGATAGCATTTAACTCAAGTCTGTCAATGATTGAAATCTTGAATAGTAAAGTGTACTGTTTACCTTTGAAATAGAGGATGATTGCAACATCTGTATATATATGTAAACGAATAAACTCTGATGCGCCCACCACGTTTCATCAAAACTTTAAACAAATAATGAAAATAGACAGCAAAGAAACCAAACTGACAAGGACAATCAAGAAAGGGTACTACTGGTAGGGATTTTGCTAAGATGCGTAGGTAGGAATGGAAAGAAGAAAAAGTTGTGTAAAGAGGAAGAAAAATAAGACACTGGGGTGTATGAGAAGTATTCTCGAGGATTTGGGGTGTATGAGCATTAACCCTTTTTTTTTTTGCTTATTTGATTGCGATACTTTACTGATATATTAATTTACTGAAAAAAAAACTTACGTTGATCAACGAGCCGAATATGAATGAATAAGGGTACGATGTGACGAGGGAAACTAAGATTACTAACCAAATATGCCACCTTTGATATGAATCATATCCAAGTATTCAACTAATGAATCATGATTCATGCCAACTAATTAAACTCTAATGAACAATGCCAGCTTTAATACTAGTTGAGCAAGATTCCCATCAAGTCATCAACTTCAATTAGCTCTCAAGTGGATAATAACATCAAATGTATCTTTTCTACTTAATTATAGAACTAAAATGGCAATTTTTTCCATCACATATGTTGACTAAGAAAATTAGCATGGCATGTCGGATATGCTTGTGCAAATGTTGTGCTATATATGAGCGCTTTTCAGTCCACACGCACATATATATAATTAAACATAATAATTGACCGTTTATTTTAATAGTTATTACTTTTTTCTTTAGTCAAAATTATAGTTATCACATATTCCAAAGTTATCAAATTTGGTGAAGCTAATTAGAACCACTACTAATTTAACTTAATTAACTAAGTTAAATAGATTTTTTTCTCTCAGCTATTAGCTAGCTAGATATTTCATATTGAACAAAATCCATAAAATAAATTGGATGAAGCTGCAGATGATCTACTTCAATCTTCAGTTGAAGAGGTAAGCTCCAGAATAGTCCATGCTTTGGGGCTAAATCTATGTTCACCAGCGGCACATATTCTACCATTCCGGCGATCTCATTGTGATGCAAAGCACCGACTATATGTCGGCGAAATTGAAAAGTCAGCAGATAAGTAAAATAGAAGAAGAAAAAAAATAGAGGAAGCTGATGAGAGGCTGTGATGAGACAAAAATAGAGGAAGAAAAAAAAATGGAGAAAAATGAGGAGAGGCTGTGATGCAGGGCCGGCCCTGTGAGTTTGGAGGCTCAAGACGGAAAAAAATTCGAGGCCCCAAAACAGAGTGTCAGTGATAACAACTTCAAACCCAACCAACATCCAACAAATTCAACAATTGAATTATTTGAATCCCTAAAGAATATCATATAGAAAGCCTCACGGGCATATAGCAAATTTTCAACAGAGAATGAATGAAACAAAGATGAAAAAAAAACGCAAATGGAGAAGTAAAAAACCAAAATTTCATCAAAACACAAAAGAAAACGCTTCAAAGATCTTACATTTTTGCTTTTTGGAAGATAAAATCAACTCTTCAATCCCTAGATGTGTTTGAAACTGATCCCCGTTCTTGGTCCTCACTGGTAGTCATCAGTTCTATCATATGCCTTGTTTTCTTTGCGGGGCTAGGAGCACCAAAAATAGTCCTCTTCTTAGAGTATTCAGAAATGCCCACTAAATCTTCATCTAGATAAAAAACAACAAATCTATAGTTTTCCTTAAGCAAAGCAAAAATATCAACCAAATTTGGGGCACCAGAGGCATCCAAAATTGATAAGCTTCCTGACAGTGATCTAGAGCAGCACCACAACGACACTATTTTTAGACTCAAACGGGTAGTTAAGGAGAATTTCAATACTTTCTTTCATCAGGTTCAGAGCAATACTAAAGATTGGAATAAAAGGATGCTGGTCATCCATAAATAAAAAAGAAACCATATTCTTATCCAGTAAAGAAAGCTTATGAATGGTACATATTTCACAAACAGAGATAAGCTTACCCAAGAAGTTAGACAAAGATAAGTCAACATCAATTGAATAAGCCAAGTAGAGACGAAAGATAGTGAACAAGAAAATCAACCAACTAACCACTAACTGAAGTCGAATTGCAATCATCAATTGTAACCAAATTGAATATGAAAATTCAAGGAGCGTACCTGATTGATGATAAGATTCTAACCAAAACCCAATTCTTAGATAGACCCAATTTATCTTATTTCTAAAAGAAATTGGGAACCCAGGGAGATCGAGATTAATTTTGCTAACCTCAAACAAAACTCTTGAGACCCGTTTTGTCCGCAAAAAGCAAGACAATCGCATCGAAACTTCATCCCAGCAACACAAATCATCAAACATAGCTAGGTCGCAGAAGCAATACTTGGATATTACAATTTCGAGCCACCTGGGAATACGATGCCCTAGAAGGAGAAAAGAGTTTACCGGCCCAATCTCAGAACACAGTGTGTAATCGTTCTTTGCATCCCTAGTGTTGAAAGTTACAAAAGCCCCAAATTTTCCTGAAGTCGAAGCGAAATAACCTTCTTCTTCTCCACCAAACTCAATAGGATCATGAAATGCATTACTTGCAGATGAAAAACTCGATTCTCGGCGTTGAAATTGATGGACTCCAGGCCACGGATTTCCCCATTTAATCACGAAGGCTCCCCAGAAAACCCAGAGATAAAACCCTTGCAGAGCTCGATTTTTCACCATTGACTCTGTTAAAGACACTACCCTCGTTAAACCTCTTTACTCTCTTAGATTATCTCGTTAGTCTTTTTTTTTTTTTTATCTGTAGGCCTATATATAAAAAAAAAAAAAAATTTGAGGCCCCCTAAAATCTGAGGCCCTAGGCGTGGGCCTGGTTCGCCTAGTCTCAGGGCCGGCCCTGCTGTGATGAGACAGAGGAGGGTTATAGTTGAAGGTTGAAGATGATATGGAAGGCTGTCTGGAGCACGCGTTCTATTGAGCGCGTTTGTTTGACACAATTAATTGCGTTTTTTTTTTTGTTTAATGAGAATTTTGCAGCGGTTGGAGTGGGTGGCTTCAATTGGATAAGTGATATCAGTCCTTTTCTTTTTCTTTCTTTTTTTTTTTTTTTGAAACAAATATCAGTCCTTTTCAACTTGCAACTGGATTTGATATCAAGGTCAGATTAGACATAAGTTAAAGTTATCCATACGTCCAAACACAAATTCTAATCAGATTGGAGATAATTAATCAAATCCACCCTCTATATCCGGGTAAACAAACGCAGCCTAAAGTATATTTAATTAGATGGATGTTGATCGATCTCTTGGCTCTTTATTATTGCGCTATACTGCTATAGCCATTGCTGCTCTTCTCGATGTGTGAGACAAAAGCAGAGCCGTCTCAAAAGTTTTGAAGGCCTATGCGAGATAGAAAATATGGCCATCTTTACCCGATTATACATGAATATATCATTGAAAATTTTTGTTATATACAAACAAATATAAATACATAATTAATTACTTTAGTTTTTGTTTTGGCCCTCTTATCTTATATTATTATTCCACTTCTTTAAAAACAAAAAAATTTAAAGAGAAAGAGAACTAAAGCTTGTTAACAAAAATCCATTTACAGACAAAATTACAATTGAATTATGAATTATTAACGAAGATAAATACAATACTATCCAAAAAACATAAATAAATGAAAAATGATCACAGATAAATGTAATATCTACCAGAACAAGAAAATGGAGGCAGAAAAAGGGGCAAAAAAAAAGAAGAAATAAAAAGCAAATCACTTGCAACAAGGAAAAATGGCCCAAAAGAACAAGAAAATGGGGGTAGGAAAAGGGGCCCAAAAAAGAAATAAAAAGCAAATCAGCTGCAATGAGAATATTACTAAGTTGAAAATAGAGCTAATTGCCAACTGAACTACAAAACTTTCAAATAATGAGGGTCATTTCATAAATAATATAGATGTACAAAAAAGTATATATAGGGCCCCAAAATTTGGGGGCCCTGTTCCATCGCACACTTTGCACATAAAACAGGAAAAAGATGACAGATTCCAATTCCCTAGTCCAGATATATAGAAGACCTACTAGTCAGTCAGTCGTCTCACGCTTACGTCTGATTGCGACCCAAATATACTCAATTCAATATACAAGTATTAACTTGTAAACAAGTTGGAAAATTGCTAAATGCAATAGGCAAGCCTTTATTGTTGACTAAATATTTGTTTTTTGATACTACTGGGCTTATATTCGGTGTTATATAATCCTAGTTTACTTAACCATATCTGTGCATGAGATCGACCAAGCTCCATATATATACAAATTAGCTATAACTACAAGAGCCTAGAGAGAGAGCTAAAGAAAGAGAGGCAATGGCAAGCAGTGGCTATAGAGCTCACGTTTTAGCAATTCCTTATCCAGCTCAAGGCCACATAAACCCGCTACTCCAATTCTCCAAACGCCTACCCTCTTCTAAGGGCCTCAAAGTGACCCTAACCAATACCATCTTCCTCGCCAACTCTTTGAACCTACCCAAATCGGCAGGCTCCGTCCAACTTGAGACCATTTCCGATGGGTATGATGATGGCGGCTTTGCCCGAGCTGAAAGCATCGCCGCCTATCTATCCCGTTTAGAAGCCGAGGGCTCCAAATCCGTAACTGAGATCATTACAAGGCACAAGTCAACACCAAACCCTATTGACTGCATAATTTATGACGCCTTCTTGCTTGGGCTTTGGATGTAGCTAAACAATTTGGTCTAGCCACTGTTGCCTTCTTTACTCAAACCTGCACCGTTAATTACACTTACTATCTTGAGCATCATCATGGACTAATTAGGAGTCCAGCTTCTTCTCCTAATAAACTTCCTCTCGGATTGCATATTCTTGAGCCTCAAGATATGCCGTCCTACTTTTCAGTGCCGGGCTCGTATCCAGCTTACTGTGAGATGGTGTTGAACCAATTCTCTAATACCGACAAAGCTGATTTCATTTTCGCCAACACTTTCTACAAGTTAGAGGAAGAGGTGCATTACTAATTTTGTTCACGAAATGAAAAACTAGTAGCGTTTGACTTAATTTGATTCGAATGGTATGTTACAGGTGGTGGATTCGATGTCTCAAATTTGTCCAATGTTGACAATAGGGCCAACAATTCCATCTAAATACTTGGACAATAGCATCAGAGACGACAAGGAGTATGGGATTCATCTCTTCGAGGTAGACTCGGTTTGCACCGACTGGCTCAACACCAAGCCAGCAGGCTCCGTCGTGTACGTAGCCTTTGGTAGTATATATATCTGAGTGACAAGCAAATGCAGGAACTTGCCTTAGGCTTGAAGGCAACCGACTTCCACTTCTTGTGGGTGGTCAGGGACTCCGAAGAGGCAAAGCTTCCAGAAAAGTTCAAAGAAGAGACGGCCGAAAAAGGCTTGTTAGTAAATTGGAGCCCTCAGCTCGAAGTGTTGTCACACGAAGCAGTAGGGTGTTTTTTCACTCACGGTGGGTGGAATTCGACAATTGAGGCATTGAGCTTGGGAGTGCCGATGGTTGTAATGCCACAGTGGGCCGACCAGCCTACTAATTCCAAATTGGTTGAGGGTGTTTGGACGGTTGGGGTTAGAGTAAAGGTTGATGAGAATAGTGGGGTGGAAGGAAGAGAAGAGATTGAGTTGTGCATTAGGAAAGTGATGGGGGAGATGGGGATTGAAATGAAAATGAATGCTAAAAAGTGGAGGGAGCTGGTTATTGAGGCAGTGAGCGAGGGTGGCACCTCTGATAAGAATATTGATGAATTTGTATCCAAGTTGGCAATTGCTAAGCCAGCCAGCGTTTGATTTATTTTCACATGTGCAGTTGATCGGATCAGTGTACTGTTGTTTACTATGATATGAATTATAATAAGGTAAACAATTATCATTCAAAAAATCATAGTACTAGGATTCATAGACATCAATTATTGCTTACGTACTTGTGATCTATTATTTGTTGGACAAAATAAAAGCTTGAGTCCAGGGTTGATTGTTGTCTGTAAATCCATCTTTAATAACAATGCTGCGATCGCTATATATCAAAAGTAGAAAGCTAGCTAGGCAATTTTAATGCCGCAAAAGAAAAAGAATCGCAACCCAAAAATATCAAACCAATTAATCAAGGCAAGTGCGAGTTCATTGACAACTTTTTCTCAGTTATTTTGAGTTTTTTTGCGGTAAAAATGAAAAGCAATTAACTTGTATGAGAAACATATACACATTTACAGCAGAGTTCCCTGGATCTACTGATACTTGAAAACATAAGCAATGATGTCAAAATCTTTAGGCCACATTTGGTTCGCGGAAAGTAAGCATCAGGAAAGGAAACTTGTGCATTTGGAATGCAAATTAAGGAAATCATTTCCTTCCAAACCCCAAATGAATCACTTTCCCCCATTCTTTCCTTGCATTTATTACTCACAACATATTATTTTATTACATTATTTACAAACTTTTTAACAACTTTCCTAATAACTTTCCTTACGTTACCAAACATCGGAATCACTTTCCTCATTCTTTCCTTGCATTTATTACTCACAACATATTATTTTATTACATTATTTACAAACTTTTTAACAACTTAATTTCCTAATAACTTCCCGATCAAAAAAAAAAATTTCCTAATAACTTTCCTTACGTTACCAAACATCAGAATGGAAAGTTGTTGGGAAATTTAATTTCCCTTCCTATGGAAAAGACAAAGGAATTACATTCCTTTCCGTGAACCAAACAAGGCCTCAAAGCTTCCCATGCAGTAGTGGTCATCGATCACTTTCTGCTGACAGTAGCAGCTTGATGATGAACGTTAGTCATGATGGATTGATGGAGACACGCGTACAACTAAAAATGACGTACCTTACATTTCTGCAATTGGAAGTAAGGCGAGCAGCAACAGGGTCCGATAGTGGTGAGTTCACCAAGCTGGATTGGGCTATATAGACTATTTTATGTTTTTGGGCTTCCAATGTTTGGACCCAATTTGTCTTATACCTGTAGATGCCTATATGGGCTTCTTGGTTTCTGGATTTGATGCTTCAGGGAAAAAGAGAATATCACAAACCTCAAACACGGCTGGGCATGAATATAGAGAGGGGAGTTCATCAAGAATTGTGGGATTAATCTATTCCAAGCACTTGGATTAACGCATACTTGTTCATTTTTCTGTTGCATCCTAGTTCTATCTCTTGTGAACTAGCTAGCAAGTGTTCAAGCTCATTAAGCTTAAACACCATACTGCAGTATACAGAGCTATGTCACGGATCGAGCTCCTCTACTTTGACTATGTCTATGAAGTTATGAATTTCATAAATACTAGTCATTGAAATATTTTAATGGTCAAATCATCGCCACATCAGTTTGTTTCATGTTTTGGGTTTTTTCTTCTGAAACCAACGTCAAACCTACTGTTATCTACCCGATTGGAGGAAAAAAAAAAAAACACAGTTTTCTATTCAAACCTCGATGTATAAGATCTGGAATTCTTCAAGAACATTAAGATATAAACCAAATATTTGAACAACAGAAGAGCATGTCCTTTAATTGATAAAAGAATAAAAAATAAGAACTTGTATTTCATCTCCTCTAACCAATTCTCTGTTCTTTGATCTGCATCCTTGTTTTCGTTTTGGAGACGATGGGTTTTCACTTTCTTTTATGAAAATTCATCTGATCCTTGTTTGCAGTTTGTTTGCTAGCTAGCTAGTCACTGTGGAGAAGAAGGTACTTCTGATTTCAATCTCAAAACCCATCCATAATTGACTGATTGGTCTTGTTTAGGTTTCAGTATTGCATCACTTTTATTTTTTTGGCCAATATCAATCTGACTTTTCTAATTGGCCACGTTGGTGTGCAAAAAGGTGCTGGAATGCTGGATCAAGAACGAAATCTCTCAATTCAAATTAGAAGCAAAAGGGTTTTTGTTATTGTTAACGGGGACTTTGACGTTGGTTTGAGAGAGAGAGCATCTAAATGTGACATTAGATGATGTGGTAACTATTTGACCATAAGATTAGTTAGAGGATCATGATTTTATGAAATTTATACACAGTTACTATAGAGGAGCTCAATCCAATCAAGATAACTTTGAATCAAAATCTTAGATTTTTTTTTCATCTCTCACCGTAATAATATAGGATTCCATTACCCAATACCATGACCAAAATGAACTCCTGCTTCCATCATCTCTTCCAAATTGATATTATATCTTCTTTCCAAATAAGCAAAATAAGGTGTATAAAGAGAACCTTTTATTTTTATATAGTATTTATTAACGGATTTCTTCTTTCTTTCCCTTTTTTTTATTTCTATAGTGGAGATAGTCGCACATAATGACAGATCACGGCCATATTATATATTAAAAGCTTGTGTTAAGATCGGGTTTCGTTCTAGTGCCCGAAAATAATATTCTAAAGAGGGTCGATCTAATCTAAAATAATGTAATTTGCTATTAGTCGAATAAACCTTTTTTTGTAAAATCTCGCCTACTAATCTAATCAGTATCTATTCCAACACAGAATGAAAAGGACAATATACAGGATGGATAAAAGAGGCTACTTGGCTCTTTCCATGATCCAAAAAGGCAGGATCAGGCTATATTATAATAGAAAAAAAATACTAATTACATTACAAGTACATTAATTAATTACATTACAAGTATAAGAATACACCAATCCTAAGGATCCGTAGGATTAATTGTGGATCCAACACAACAATAAAAAAAGTGTTAAGTTATTTCGTCTTATATTTTTGGATTTAAGATCTTGTATATCTAGATAAATATGTATCTATCAAAAACCGATAGAAAGGATGCTTTTATTGTATTCGGCCCAATCCTTTTAGTTTGTTTCTACCCATTAGATCTGGTCACTGGGTCAGTTTATAGATCAGGAAACTAACCCGGAGAGTGACCCATGTTAGTTTCAAAATTGACCCAGTGACCTAAACCCAACGGGTGGAAACAAACATAAAAAATAGTGAATGGTGTCTGACCCAGTAATCCAATGAACTAGTGACCCTGACCCAGTGACTTAACGGATCAATTAACTTGCTATAATGAGGTTTCTTTTTTTCTTGTCTTTTCAATATGAGAAACTATTAAGTAGTCCTAGATTACCAAGTGTGGTTCATTTGAGAAACATGATTAGCCCACATAGGGTCATAGGATTTCTTTTGCTATAAAAGTAGAGCTACCACTCAATTGGCTCAAATTGGTTGTAGTCTTGTAGGGTACCCACTTCAAAACCAAAATTTTTGGTTTTAAAATTGAACTATGAATTTTTAACCAAAATTTTGGAATTTAATCATTTATTCTAAATTTATTATTTTGATTTTCAATAATATCAATTTTATAATGAATATTCTTTTGGAATATAAACTAGAAGGAACAATATGTGCTAGTTTTTTCAATATTTATAAGGGAAAAAAATGCAAACAGTGTACCTGACTTTTGGCCCATTAGTAACTTTAGTACCTGACAAAAAAAAAATATCACTTTGGTACCTGAAGTTCAAACCCCAACCCAACTTTAGTACCTGAAACATTGTTGGCCGTTACGGTGTTAGCCACATGACATAAGTTGAAGGACATATAATTAATTTCAACTCTAATGTTATTATTATTATTATTTATTTCCACGCACTCTCTTCTTCTCTCTCTCTCTCTCTCTCCTAATTTCCACACTCTCTCTCTCTCTCTCTTCTTCAAGCTCTAGCGAATTGGGCTACTGGAGAAAGATTTCCCGAGAAGCAACACATAGCTGTTTCATCTCGGAGCGAGATTCCGATCGGGTTCCCTCTCTTTCAGGAGCACCCCTTCAGTTTCCGAGACGACATGACCACCGGCGTGCGCTACTGGAATCTCTTCGACATGATGGTCGACGCCATCATCTCCGCCATGGCCGTCGCCGGACACTAGAACATTCCGTTGATTGTGACAGAGACGGTTGGCCCAGCTCCAGCACTGACCCGAGAGAAGCCGACACGAACCCGGTTTACACGGAGCTCTACATCAAGGGGCTATTGGGCCATCTGAGGTCGGGTCGGGGCGGGGCAGAAAAGAAGGGGTGCCTTTGGTTTACATCTATGAGCGGAGGTATTGATGATCAGTTTGACCTCCAATTTGCAGCCTCTGAAAGTCTTGTTGTTGCTTCTGGAACTCCTTTTGTGGAGTTTTGGATTTGTTCTCTCTCTCTCTCTCTCTCTCTCTCATCTGATCGAGATTTTCCATTTCTATTTGGAACATCGGGAAAGAAAATGCAAAATCAAAAACGAAATCAATATAAACGTCAATTTTTTTTGTTTTCTGGCGGTGAATTCATTTGGGAATGTGGATGTGGTGGTGAATACATGGAATGTGGATGTGGTGGTGAATACATGGGTAATCTCATATTTTGTTTTCTGGCGGTGAATACATGGGTGATGCAGCACCAGCTTTAGTAGATGATGATGAATTTATGTACTCATGCCTGCAGCAGAGGCCAACGGCACCAGAGGAAAACATCAAGTAGAACCTCCTGCTTCTTCCAGCAACTGCTTCACCTTTATAACATAATCGCAACAACGCCATTATTCAGGCATCCAAGAAATGAAGTTAGTTTGCCCCAATTCTAGGTTTCATTATTTTGGCAATGGTCTGGAGAAGACGATGGGAGAGTTGGGAGGAAGAAGAAGACGAAGAGAGCTTGAGGAAGATGAAGAAATTTAGTGAAAGGACGAGAATACCCCTCAAAGTTTGACAGTTGACTAACGCCGTAACGGCCAACAGTGTTTCAGGTACTAAAGTTGGGTCGGGGTTCGAACTTCAGGTACCAAAGTGATTTTTTTTTTTTTGTCAGGTACTAAAGTTACTAATGGGCCAAAGGTCAGGTACTGTTTGCATTTTTTTCCCTATTTATAAATTGTCATAAACTTTATGTTCATCTACTTATTGGATTTTAATAGTACATTTAACAATTTAAGCTAGATTTTTTATTTTCAATAGTCCATTACCGAGTTTGGTTAGCTCTACAGGACTTTGTCCTGGTCTACGCACCTTGTGTGCTTGTTAGTCCTTAGTTTAGTTTTGCAGCCTGCAAGATTGACATTTGGTAGTTCTCAACTTTCTAGATGTTAGGTTGTTTTTCTAGTTTGTAGGCTCGTTTTGAATAAACGAGTATAGTGGAATGAATGAGCGGTGTTAGTCAAGTCTTTTGTTTTGCTTGGTCTAGAGACATGATCTAAGTCGTGGAGCTGATGTATGTCATTGTTTTTGATAGCCATAATGATAGTTCTCTCTTATCAAGAAGAGAAAAAAAAAAAAGGATTAAATTCAGTTTTTCCCCCTGAACTTTGGACCTAAAATCAGACTGGTCCTTGTACTCTCAAACAACATCACCTGAATCAAAAATTTGAATCCGGGTCTAAAAATGACGTCAGCTGCTGAGTTGGAGCCAACAAGGGGGCCTACACTTTAGATTTTTAAACCTTGAAGGAGGGCAGAATGGACATTTCTTATTTAATATAATTTCTAATTTTTTTTTTCTCTATATTCTCTCTCTCTCTCTCTCTCTCTCTCTCTCTCTCTCTCTCTCTCTCTCTCTCTCTCTCTCTCTCTCCACTGCGCAGTCCTCATGGCGGAGGCTGCAAAGAAAGACCTGCAAACACCCAAGAGATCCTCCAACTCCCGATCTGATCCCAAATCCTCATCGCCTTCTCCCTCTCCTCCTCCTACTCCGCTCTCCGCCACTCCTCGCCGATCCACGCACCGTACCTCCCTACACTTCGATGCCCTCCCTCCTCCTTCTCCTCCAACCATTTCAACAACCCCAAATCTGTTGCGCAAGGCAAGAAATCGAAGAAATCGAAGCACAATGACAAGTTGAGTAGAGCTGAAGTCGAGTTCTCGCCAGTGTCGCAAGAGCGATCGGAGAAGAAGAAAAGGAAGAGAGGCCATGAGAGGAAGGTGGCTACGCGTGGTGGTATGGCTAGCTAGAAGAGGTAGGTCGTTTACAAGAAGGTTGCGTATGATGGAGGTGAGTTTGGGGTTTGTGATGATGTGTATGTAAAGAGGAGAGAAGATGCGAGCTCCGACGAGGAAGTGGTTCAGGTGGAGCAATGCAGTTTGAAATTTACTTTTAGAGTTTTAGTTTGATCTGGAAATTTTGGATTTTGGATCTTGAAATTGCAGATCTAGAGTTGCTTGAATTTGGTGATTTGGGAGGGAGTTCGGGAGTAGATTACTTCGGCGGCGGCGCGAAGATCGGCGACGGTGAGGGCGGCGGTGAGGGGTGAGGTCGTTTGTTGAGCTGGTTAAGATTGTGGAGGCGAAAGTTTCAGTTGGGATGAGTTTTAGGGACATGGATACGTGTATGTCAAGATTGAGAGGGAGTGAGAGTGTTGGAGAGCTGGAGTCGTTTGGGTGATGAGATGAGAGTGGTGAGCATTGTTTCGAAGACGAATTCGGATGCGAATGTAGGGGATGAGGAGAATGGGAATTGAGTGAGAGAGAGAGTGAGGGAGAAGATGGGCTGGTTGGGCTTCTGGTGAAACGGGTCCTTGGAGGCGGAATGAAAGAGAGGATTTGCTTCCGGCGGCGGCAGAGAGAGAGAGAGAGAAATAAAAATAAAAATTAGAAATTATATTAAAGAGGAAATGTCCATTCTGCCCTCCTTCAGGGTTTAAAAATCTGAAGTGTGAGCCCCTTTGTCGGCTCCAACTTAGCAGCTGACGTCATTTTTGGACCCAGATTCAAATTTTGGACTCGGGTGATGTTGTTTGAGAGTACAGGGACCAGTCTGATAAAAAATTAAGGAACAGTCTGATTTTAGGCTCAAAGTTCAGGGGGGTAAACTGAATTTTTTCCAAAAAAAAAAAAAAAAAAACAGTCTAGTTCGAATATAATTGATTTGAGTAGCTCATGAACCAAACTAAATTGATTCTCAATCCTCGTAATAAATTTGAGTTTTAATTTTTAGAGATAAAAAACCAAGGGAGTCCTTCTAATGGGGACCACAAAAATGAGGACTAGTTAAAGACTTTTGTGTTAGACCAACTTTTCGATCACATTTCCGCAAATCAACCCTTAGATGTTTAGCTATTTATGTGTAGATTATTTGTGCAATTTTTTAAGCAAATTAAAAATTGTGAACATAATCATAACTGTGATTTATCAATTATGAACCTGAATGGTTCATGTTTGACAAATTTGGTTCTTCCATTAATTTGAACAAGTTCAGTACCTTAACGATTAGCAATTTGAAAGAAAATTTTCAGAAGTGATCTATTTATGCATACATAAACATCTAACGGTTGATTTGTCGTAATGTAATTGAAAAGTAGGTCTCTCAAACATGGATTAAAAAGTCCTCAACTAGTCTTTATTTTAGTGATTCTCGTTAGAAGGGCTCCCAAAAAACCAAGGGGCCGTGACCACTTACCCAATTTCAGCCTAAAAATTGCCCACTTACCCCACCAATGAGTTTTTAACCCCATTTACCCAATTTAAATGACAATGACAATTTTACCATCATTTTAATTAACAAACTACTCTCCCAACATATTCTCTCTCTCGACTCCTCTCAGACGCTCCCTCTCTCTCTTTCTCTCTCTCCATCTCTCTCTCTCTCTCACACACACCTAAAACAATGACAGAGAGCAAGAATCTCCGGCACGGCATCATATTTCCAGAAGAGGCGGCAAATGGAGGAGGCGCCGACCGAGTGGATCTGCATCGCCGGAGGAGGCGCCCATGAAGACTGAGACGCCGCCGTATGCCGAAACAGCCCAGATGTTTTCAGGGTCGGCGGTGAGGGCCTCGACGATGATTGCCGCCTTCTCTTTCAATTTGGTAGCCCCGGATTCGAACACCGCCTTGCGCGACTCAATGTTTGGAGCGGCGAGGGGCGAGACGACGGAGCACGCCAGATCTGAGCAGCAAATCGAGGTCGCGAAGCTGTTGGTGAGGGACGCGGCGGCCATGTCGAGGTCGTTCTGCATGTAGAGCATCCCGTCGGTGAACGATCGGGGCTAAAGCGTGAATTGACCTTCGCATTGGCTCAGGCGAAGGTCTCCTGTTCGTTGGGCCGGACCCAGGCCAGGAAGGCCTAGAATGAGCTTCCGGTGAATGTGAATCGTAAGAGATTGAAGAAGGAGGCGATAAGCGAAGGTCACCGAAGACGAATTGAAGAACGGTGTTGTGGAGATGGCTATGGAGTTTTAAGGAATAGCATTTTTTTTTTTTTTGAATGTCTATTGGATTGGAGGCCAATGATCTACTATCTGTTCAACAATGTGAGTAATCGACATTGCAATGTAACTGTGGGGTTTGTTTGATGGTCTACTGGGGGGCAGTAGACACATTATTGGCCCCCAATAGACTTTGATATGAGGGACAGGGATCACTATAGTGTGGTGTTTTGATAAGTTACCTGTTGTTTTCTGTGTATTAAAGTCAAATTATCTGTGAATCCTACAAAATGGTGCATTTTTGGTGGTCTATTGGGAGGCAGTAGAGACATTGGACTTTGTATTGGGGGGCAATAATATGATTATTGGGAGCCAATAATATGATTATAAATTGATCAATTATGTCTGTAGTGTATTCATTTTTGGTTTTGGGAGTTCATACAATTCACTGGACGGTAATAATATGATTATTGGAGGCAATAATATGATTTATGGGAGGCAATAATATGATTATTGGGGGGCAATAATATGATTACTGGGGGGCAATAATATGGTTACTGGGTATTATTAGGGACCGGTCGCCAGATTCCCGTCACCGGTCGCCGGATTCCCGTCACAGGAGTCCGAGGCCGGCCACTAGTCACCGGAGTCCGGCAAGGTATCCAACGACTTCTCTCTCTAAGTGAGAAAGAAGGAAAGGGTAAAAAAGTCTAAAAAATAAATAAAAAGAATTAATTGGGTAATAGGGAAATAATCTCTTAGAGTGTTTTGGGTAAATGAGGTTAAAAAACTCTTCGTTGTGCAAGTGGGCAATTTTTAAGCTGAAATTGGGTAAATGATCATTTCCCCAAAAACCAAACCAAACCAAAACTTTCGGTGGATTCAGTCAATGGTTTGTTTTTTTTTTTGCACACCCGTAGCGTGTAAACTCATTCTCTTTCGATAGCAAAATTGTACCTTTACGCCTTTCGGTTTTTCTCCCAGTCAGTTTCGGGTTTAGCTAATTTTCACCGTTTCCCTTCGTCAACTCTTATCCAAGGAGAGACCGGTTCTCAATTCTCATCTCCTCACCCAAATCTAATATCTACTTGGCTGTGACATGTGAAGAAGCTCTGTGGAGTAAAGGTCTGATAGGCCATCATTTCCATGAAGAAGACTATGAGGTATGCTCATTCATCTTCCATCTTCTGGGAAGTTCACTAGTTTCGTAACGAATATCATCTCCTGAATGCCTTACGCTTCCTGGCTCATCTTTCAGTAACAATGACATCTTTCATTAACACGGTTGAGTACGCTGAGATGATAAATTATTTTTAGATTCGACAGAGAAATTAAGGAAATACATTTGTAAAGTAAGCTTTAGGTTTAGATTTGAGATCAAAGTAAGGACCATCTTGTCCGAAAGAGAAGTCTGTATTTTCTTCGTATGAGAGGAGAAAGTAGCTTAGCATTTTAATTTTATTGAAGAGGAGTCCTTCTGTACGCAAGATCATCAATAAAACATTGAGGTTGTAGTAGATATGTCCACACTAGTCATGTACTTGGTAACTTGGGAATGGAAATTGTTGGCGTGAGTCACTCTCCATAATTGTAGGAATTGTAGTATAATTAGGATTGTATAGTTAAGGAGGATATCATGTAGTTAAGGGGGAGAATATCACGGTGTAATTAGTTTCCTATTAGGGATGTGTATACTTTGTATATGTACTCCATCTTTGGAGAAGATCAATACATCAGAAATTCCCAAACTTTCCCTTTGTCTTTGTTCTGTTTGACTTGGTATCAAAGCAGAGATCCGTCTGGACTCTGTTCGTTTGTTTCCGCTGCAAATTTGTCTTTATACTCTTTAAGAGTTTGTCCTTTGTCTTCATCCTCTGTTCCTTTTGCCCTAAAACCCTAAATTTTTCAATACCTTGCCGTCAGCCTCTCCTTCCTTAGCCGTGTCAAATTTTGTGGTTTGTGTTGCTGCTTGAAGAAGAAGAATGGCAGATTTGTCCCTTAGTTCGTTGTTCAACAGTCAGGTGACTTGCAACTATTGTAAAACTGTTGGCCACTACAAGAGTCAATGCCCCAAGTTGCTAAGACTCAACTCCAATAACTCTGGTTTGAAAAGAAGTAACAATGGTCAGAAAAGCAAGGCGGCAATCCAACTGGTGCAGGAGCAAGAACCTGATTTCTATGATGTGGAGGGTCAAGATCAAACTAAGGGTAATGTTTCCCTAACTCAAGAGAATCGAGGTAAAATTGGTGTCGCTTTAAATGTTTCTGGCTTTACTGGTAGTAATACATGGATAATTGATTCTGGTGCGTCTGATCATATGACCTATGATAAGTCTTTCTTCGTCACGTTGTCCTCCCCATCCATAACACATGTCTCTAATGCCAATGGTGAGTCCTTTCCGGTCTTAGGAATTGGGTCAGTCTAGGTTACACCGTCCATTACTCTTTATAATGTCCTTTATGTACCCTCTTTATCTCATCATCTTTTGTCTGTGTCTCAATTAAACACACAAAACAAATGCTCTTTCACCTTTTATCCTATGTATGTTATCTTTCAGGATCTGTGTACTCGGGTGATAATTGGCAAGGGAGATTTGAGGGAGAGACTGTTTCACTTGGATTGCATGTACGGAGGACCGACACAAGCACCATCAAGTCCACATGGTCCTGTTGCCCTGACATTGAGTTCTGATCGGATGAATGAATTGTGGTTGTGGCATCGCCGTTTGGGTCACCCATCCTTTGGTGTCATGAAGAAGTCCATGCTTCCCTTTTTTTTGGGAATAAGTGATTCTAGTCTACATTGTGAAACCTGTTCTTTAGCCAAGAGTCATAGGTCTAGTTATCCTTCTAGCTTTCAGTCTAGTACAATGTCTTTTGAATTAATTCATTCCGATTTATGGGGACCTTCCAAAAATTCAACTCTTTTAGGAATGCATTATTTTGTTTTATTCATTGATGACTTCACCAGATTAACTTGGGTTGTTTTGCTTAAGTCAAAAGATGCAGTTTTCTCTGCCTTTACAGCCTTCCATAATCTTGTTCGTACCCAATATGATGCTCGTATTAAGGTCTTTCGGTCTGATAATGGGGGGGAGTTTGTTAATCATTCATTTCGTGATTACTTCCAATCTCATTGAATTGTTCACCAAACCACGTACTTGCCCACAAACACCAGAACAGAATGGGGTCTCTGAGCGGAAGAATCGTCATTTGTTAGACATGGGTCGCGCCCTTCTCCTTAGTGCCAATATGCCTAAATACCTTTGGGGAGAGGCAGTGTTGTGTGCCTCCCATCTTATTAATCGTCTCCCATCTTCCTCTCTTCAAGGTCGTATTCCATTCGAGGTGTTGTCTAGTTATGTCTCTATCCCATCTCTTAATACCCTTCCTGCTCATGTCTTTGGTTGTGTAGCCTATGTCCATCTCTATAAGAACCAACGTTCTAAGTTAGATGTAAGGGCTCTCAAGTGTGTCTTTGTCGGGTATGGGACTCAGCAGAAAGGATACAAGTGTTATCATCCTCCCTCTCAACGATTTTATGTCACCATGGATGTGACATTCAGTGAGGATACATGTTATTTTCCACCTTCTACGACTTATAATCAGGGGGAGCAGGGTGTTTTTTATGAAGGACAGTGCCAAACAGGGCCAACGATCGATCGTTTTATCTCAAACGATCGATCGGTTAGTGAAGAGGAAGTGTCCAATGCCCCAGAAACCAACGACACTCCTGCAGAAATAGAAAAGGCAATTGCCGAACAGAGCGCTGCGAGTTCCGAAACAGAAAAGGAAATTGTTGAATCGTCTAGCCTTCACCATGTAACTACCGAACAGAGCATTACAAGCTCCGAAATAGAAAAGGTAATTACTGAATCGTCTACTCTTCACCATGCAACTGCCAAACAGAGCATTGTGAATTCCGAAACAGAAAAGACAATTGTCAAATTGTCTACCCTTCAAGAAGAAGCTCCTAATCATTCAGTCTCTCCCTCTCCATCAGTGGTCTCCCCTGTTTAATCTTCATCTGAGGTACGTAGTAGTTTGCCTTTGTCCCATGACCCACCTTTGTCTAATAGTGTAACTCCTTTAACTGATTCTACACATGTTCCAACACGAGTCTTACCAGAACGGTCCAATCGTGGCCAGCCTGCCAATAAATATGAACCAAGTTTGTGTGCTAAGACCAAATATCCTATAGCTAATTATGTGTCTACTCATAGGTTGTCTAAACCATATGTAGCCTTTGTGAATCAATTATCTTCTGTGTCACTTCCTAGTAAAGTGCAGGATGCAATGAAGGACGAGAAGCGGACAAAAGCAATGGCTGTGGAGATGGATGCACTTGAAAAAAATCAAACGTGGGAGTTAGTATCACTACCTCCTGGAAAGAAAACAGTTGGGTGCCGATGGGTGTATACAGTGAAGCACAATTCAGATGGTTCGGTGGACAGATATAAGGCAAGGCTAGTAGCGAAAGGTTATACCCAGAAGTATGGTGTGGACTATGATGAAACTTTTGCACCAGTAGCAAAGATCAATACAATCCGGGTACTTCTGTCTCTAGCTGCTAATCTTGATTGGCCTCTGCAACAATTTGATGTTAAAAATGCATTCTTGCATGGTGATTTGAATGAAGAAGTATACATGGATTTGCCTCCGGGATATGGTACTTCCATTGGAGTCAAGGTGGTGTGTCGTTTAAGGAAGTCCCTATATGGCCTCAAACAATCTCCAAGAGCTTGGTTTGGTCGATTCACGACATTCATGAGGAGGATTGGGTATAGGCAGAGCAATTCAGATCATACCCTATTCCTTAATCATCAGAAGGGTAAAGTTACAGCTTTAATTATTTATGTGGATGACATGGTGGTGACAGGTAATGATCTTGAGGAGATTAAGAAGTTGCATAGTGCATTGTCAGCAGAATTTGAAATGAAAGACTTGGGGAGTTTGAAATATTTCTTGGGAATTGAAGTTGCTAGAGGAAAAGATTGTATTATGTTGAGCCAGAGAAAGTATGTCCTTGACTTATTAGCATAGACGGGTATGCTCGATTACCAACCAGCTGACACACCCATTGAGCAAAACCATCGGTTAGCTAAGTATCCAGATCAAGTACCCACGAATAAGGCAATATATTAGAGGTTAGTTGGAAGATTAATTTATTTGTCACACACTAGACCAGACTTAGCTTATGCAGTTAGTGTTGTGAGTCAGTTCATGCATAATCCTAGTAAATATGGAAGCTGTGGTTCGGATCTTGAGGTACTTGAAGTCTGCTCCTGGAAGGGGGTTGGTGTTTTCTAAGCATAGGCATTTGGATGTTTTAGGATATACAGATGCAGAATGGGCAGGTTGTATAACTGATCGACGGTCCACTTCCGGATACTTTACGTTTTTAGGTGGGAATTTAGTTACTTGGAAGAGTAAGAAGCAGAAGGTGGTGGCTCGTTCTCGTGCTGAAGCAGAATATAGAGGAATGGCTCGTGGAGTTTGTGAGATGTTGTGGTTAAGGCACTTGTTGAGGGATTTGGGGTTCAAGCAGAAGAAAGCCATGCCCTTATTCTGTGATAACAAAGCTGCAGTTGAAATTGCTCATAATCCTGACCAACATGATCACACAAAACATGTGGTGGTTGATAGACACTTCATCAAAGAGAAGCTGGATCAACAAATCATCTTTTTTCCTTTCGTACCTACTGAGGAGCAGTTGGCGGACATTCTTACAAAGCCAGTTTCTAGCAAGGCGTTTTGTGACTCACTTGACAAGTTGGGCATCCGTGATTTGTATGCTCCAACTTGAGGGGGAGTGTTGGCGTGAGTCACTCTCCATAATTGTAGGAATTGTAGTATAATTAGGATTGTATAGTTAAGGAGGATATCATGTAGTTAAGGGGGAGAATATCACGGTGTAATTAGTTTCCTATTAGGGATGTGTATACTTTGTATATGTACTCCATCTTTGGAGAAGATCAATACATCAGAAATTCCCAAACAATTGGTTACGTCTTGTTGCTTGTAAGTATTTTTGAGTGCTGAAAAAGTCAAGTTCTAGAAACATGAATCAGACAAAGAAATCTAGTTAAGTATTATCTAGACGCCAGAAAATTCCAAGAATGCATGTCTGAGGAGATGCTTGACTGTCCTTTCGCTATTTATATACACCAAGTCATTGTCTAGCAGCGTATTGTTTTTGATTAGCTACTAGCTAAAAGGATGTGGTCATTTCAGTGAGGATGAGAAGATATGGCATGGTTTGTGTTTACCAAGAGACTATAATAATAGGGTGATTGGCATATGTGCGTGCACATTTTGGATTACCATGATCTTTACGGTTGGACTTTAGGCTTGTTCACACCATCCTTGACTGTAGGCTTTATCACTTCTGAGGATATTTCCGGGAATATTGTGCAGGTTTTAACTTTGAAGTAAGAACAGATAGTTGAAAATACAGGAACTCTTGGCTGGTATTATATTGTTCATTTATCTCAATGGTAAACTTAGCATGATCTTAGAGTCAACCTCTCTTGTGATTTGTGAAGGTGGGGATGAAATTGGTGGGTCTGGTTTGTGTTGGAGTTGAAGGTCGGGAAGGTTTGCCTTGAGTTCCAAGTTGTCACGACTACCAATCCGTAGTAATAATTGTACAAATGCATGGTTGTTTTCAACCTGATATTATCAACTCTCGAAATAATATAAAGGGCAAACAATGCTTAGAAAATCCAAACATAATCAACATCAATGTTAACTGACCTATTAGCAAAACTTACTGTTGTCAAAGCCATAATTACACAAATGAGCAAACGTTCAGTAACACTGCCAATGTTACCATTACTAACGCGTTGTTCAGTAGGGGAAACTGGGTTTTTGGTTTTGGCTTCTTATGTAAATAGCTGGAAGACAGACGAAGTCAGATGAATGGGTGTTGACTGCCGACGTTGATTTGAAAGGAACAAAACTGATTCGAATATTCTAAAGCCTAGCTAAAGGTGATGATGCAAGGGAATTCAGAGTCCTTTTCTTTCAGATTGCATTATGATATGTGAAAATATAAGGACATAATGTGTTTTCTGGAAAATGGGGATTGCAAGCCACGTATCAATCCTTACTGGGCAGCAGAAACCAAAATTAACAAATAGAACACCATATTTTGGTTATGCAGTGAAAACCTCAAATATGAGATTAAAAACACTGCGGGGCTCTTACTCTTGAGAACCCAAAAATAAGAATTAACTTATGATGAAGGATATGTTCTTTACAAACTCGAATAGCACTAGCACGGCTACAATGATTAGACAAAATCTAATACGAAGTTTGTCTTTCGTCTTGAACTCATTCTTCTCTTGAACGATCGCCAAATATCGCTCTCCTTTCTTCACAGCTTCTCTACTGATCTCAAGAGAATTTATGCATATGAAAAACAAGACCAAGACACTTAAGCATGGAACAAGTGCCTTTGACTCTTATGACAAAATCAATCTCAAGCATGCAAGACCTCCAAACTGATTCTTGCTTTTTTTTTTTCCCCCTATCACCGTCCCTCTTTTTCAATATATATCAATATATATGAATAGGTGCCGTCCCCCAACACAAACAAACAGATTTCTACCCTAATACCCCTTCTACAAGGAAACTATCTTTTGTTTTAAAGATGACCAATCAAAGACACCAACCCTAAATTAATATTTAGGAAATCAATTACCCACTTTCACACACATAAAAATATCTTCAAATAAATAAAATATATTAAACCCATTAACCCCAACGATACCTTCCTAGATTAACACCAAATTTATGCATGTATGCATGGATGCATTTACCTGAGATTCTCTTGGATCAGCTTGTACGATACTTCCCGTTTTGTATGGGAATGCCAATACTTGTACCTACAATCTCCCCCTTTGGCATTCCTATACAAAACACATTAACCAGAGACAAACTCTCCCCCTCAACAAGTACAGGAGAGACATCACAACTCATCATCCATACTTTTCCTGAAACACTTATCACATAATTGGTAAAATACACAAGATAGAATAAATCCAACAGATCACACATCACATTTAACACCATATTTCTCCCCCTTTTTGAATAGGGATGCCAAAGGACTAGGGGTGGTCATCCCTAAGTGCGCGAATAGTGGACCTCAATTGCACCCAATGGAAAGAAAGTAATCATGCAAATTCCAAAGAAGATAGAACTCATGGATATGGCCAAGTACCGAAACTCCCCCTTAATCGATTATATCATGAAGAATGCAATAATTAATGAAATGCAATCACACAATGATTTGGTTTGTATCCAATTGTTAAGGAACGATTTAATCCGCATAGCTTTTCCAACAAGAGCAAGACCACATATCCATACACAAGAGTGCAACAAAATAAGTGCACATGAGTGAATCGTTTCTGACAACCACAAGGTAAGTTAGAAGATGAACGAGTATTCTATACCTTTTGTTGTGTAGAGTGAACATATCTCAAGATGGGGTGTGTAACATTTGTCGAAACCTGAAAAGCGAAGCTCACATACGAAACAAATTTAAGCACGTAAATTTTATTCCCCTTATAACACCGTGTGGGCATGATTTTGAAATTTTTCTTTTTGCCTTTCACACAAAGTAATTTTTTTTTTTTTTTTTTTTTTTTAAGAACACTACGACCCATGTAACGAGTATTTTGCTAGCAGCTCCCAAGTCAGATGACTTTAGGGTACTAGATGTAACAAGGACATCCCAAAGAGCACATCTACTAGAGTCAATAGTCACTATGCCAGAAAAGTAATCAGACGACAGAGGAGATCTGTCGTCTGATGAAAAAAAAATTTGTTGTCTAGTACGGCGGTGCTGTCTCTTGGGGGTATCAGACGACAGATTTCCTCCGTCGTCTTATATTTCAGACGACAGAAATTTGTTAGGTCGTCTGTTGTCTGATGAAATCAAGACATGAGTTAGCTGTGTATTAGTGAATTCTGACGACAGATAAATGTGATGTGATCTGAAAACAAATAACAGTACGTTCCTTGTAATTTCTATGATCTAATGTTTATTCCAAAGACAGAAAAATGGTCATTTCTATGGTTTGAATGCACCAAAGTAGAAGATATGAAATCCTACCTGTTGTCTGAATGGACTTATAATAACAGTTTAGTGTTGTTTTATTCAAATTCCAATAACAGTTAATTGTCATTAGCATTCAGTTCAGATTACATTTATCTATCGTCTTTAGTAGCCTACAATAACATTTATCTGTTGTTTGAGTGCATAAGTAACAACATATTTTTTCTTGTTTCTGTTGTTCTTAGATATGTCCAACAACATATTTGGATTTCATTTTGTTATTACCTTTTATTTCAGATGACAATTTTCTGTTGTTTGAGTGCACAAGTAACAACATATTTTTTCTTGTTTCTGTTGTTCTTAGATATGTCCAACAACATATTTGGATTTCATTTTGTTGTTGCTTTCTAATTCAGATGACATATTTGTATTCTCATTGCGCCACAATTATGTAAATTTGGAAACTACCCAATGCATTCATCAACTATGGAATCCATTCATAAAAATACCAATATTTGATTAATCTGTTACTGCAGCTATACATACATCCATAATGGAGCTAAACTTAGTAAACATCAGTTCAATAACCTATAGCAGTTGGCATGATCAACAAATGGAACCCAAAAAACACTGATATCTCATACTATTGATCATGTTTGGTGAAGGCAGATTTAGGTGGTGCATCAGTCTCTTCAACAACCGGTTTCGACACTGTTTTTTCACCTCTTTTCATTTGCAGTGCCTTCATCCTTAGTGCTATTGCTTTAGCTTTGGCTGTGTTGTTAAACCAGGGAGTCATGGCTTGAAAGAAACAGATCTGATAATAGTCAGCAATATGTATCAATAAATGGTTGAAAACACACAATTAAGTTAAGGAACCAAATGTCAAAAACTTAACAGCCACATCAACTCACCAAGTAAACAAATATTAGAACAATTCTAGCACTAACGCTAGGTACAGTTGACTTCTTAACAAAAGAGTATGATCTTCATCTTCAGAACAAGATACTATAACCCTCTGACTACTTGACAGTAAACATTAGAACAATCTGTTCAAGTACTTACAATTTGTATATAATTGATAACTAACAAAAAGTGCCGTGCAATGCTGCAGGTTTCTTTGTTTCCTGAATTTTATACGTACTAAATTGATTGAGAAGAAAGACATGCTAGACTCCGAACAATTTGTGAAGAGTCGATTGGTTTTCATTTTGGCACCCTAGATATGCAGTTCTGTTGAGGAGAGTAGATATGAACTATTAAGAATACTAACAGTAAATAAGCATTCAGCAAAGCCACATCATTTTTTCCAAAACAAAGAAGAAAAGACAACAGCAACTAATTAAATGAGATCCAAAATCTGAAAACCCCCAATCACTTGCACACAACATATGGCACCTAAAGAAAAAAGGACACAGAATCATATGTAAACAAATGATGGATCTGAGCAGCTTCAATGTAAAAATTCTACCTCTCTTCTTTGCCTCTTGTTTCCTTCCATCTCTCTTCTTCTTCTTCTTCTTCTTCTTCTTCTTTCCTTTAGTTTCTTCATTTCTCCACTTTTGTTTCTTCTTCTGAATTTCTTCTTCTTCCCCTTCTTCCCCTGTTCTCTTCTCTTGTTTTTTTTTTGTTTTTTTTGTTTTGTTTTGTTTTTTTTTTTTGGTTTTGTTTTGAGGTCTGTCAGACCAACCTGCAAGAAGAGTAAATCCTTAAAATAAGAACAACTTTGAAGATACAGCTGCAATGGGACATCAAAACCAAAGGGATATTCACATAAAGACAATGAATGAACACTTATATATGGAAAACAACAGCAACAACAAAAAATGAAGAAGAAGAATTAACCCCTTTGATTATCTCGAAAACAGAGTTTGTTTGAGACTTATTCTTCATTTTGACATCACTAATGAGGTTAGAATTAGGAGGAAGACAAATACAATTACGTTTATGCTTCAATTCAATAGGATGTGGTTGCACAGAAATATTTGTCGGCAAATGCCTTCAATGTAATGATGCAGAAATAAAGGAGACAGTAAGTTGAATTAAAACTATATACCTGCAAAAATTTCACAGAAAAAAACCAAAAAACCACATGTTCAGTTTGTTACCTGGGGTCAGGTCAAGGCAGAATAGAGAGGGGTTTTTTTCCAAGGCGTTGACGTCAATTGGGGTTCATATCCATGGCAGAACTGGTACGCTCTTTGGCTTATAATCTTCTTATATCACCCTAATCAACAAAACCATCGATACCATTCAGATTGAAAGATATATCTGAAGGGGGGAAGTTTCAAACTCTAAGATAAAACACCAGTAAGCTCTATATATGAAGGAAAGTTAAAAGAATTTGATTACAAAAATTCAATGGATTCAAAATGTTTAAACTTTTCCATACCAAGAACCGAAATCATATCAGATACAATCTCAAGTACTAAATATGGACTTGCTCCAAATCATAAACTCATGCATTTTAAACATGAATGCATGTTAACTAAGCAATTGTCCTTTGTCATAAGGCCATGATTGATGAACGATTAGGCAGAAAATGGACCTCAAAATTGTCAGCCTATATGTAGCTCAGAAGAATAAATTAAGTCAACTACAAAACTTTACTCTTCAACTATATTCATATGTGAATCACATCTCTTCGCAAACAAATCTGACCTATAAAATCCCTCATTTGGACCAAACATAAGTAGAACTAAATAGCTCAAATCAGAACAAATACTTTTCCCCATTACGGAAAAGCTCAGCAAGATTATGAAATTGTCCAATTTCCAAGCTGCAAAGGACTTGAAACCTCATTTCTATGCTTCTTTGTAAAACAAAAACTGAAAATAATTTACTCGACATCAGTATTCATAACCTCAGTGTAGAATGTCTCACCTAAACTCTCAGCGCAAGTTTCTGAACATTGCTCCAAACTTCCTCAAATATGGGACTAAAACTCATAACAGTTCTCCTAGGCAGAAAAAAATGCAAATATCAGAAAATTGCATAAATGCATAACATTCTAGAGCATACCAAAGTGAAGAATGATTGAAATAGTTTTGTCTACTTATTAGATATCCCCAAAACATCAATTAAACCCATTTACTAATCCAGGTTGATAGTTTTTATGCAGCTACCCAATGAACAACAGAGGTAATGGAATCAAAGCTGAAAATAAGCCATCTTATGTGGATGGAACTAAGGAAATCACTTTAGTTATATCAACAGAAGAAGAATTTATAATATTTTGACACCTGAAAGCCAATATACTCATTCTTTCTTCACCAAAAAGAAAATGGGGAAAAAATAAACAACAAAACAAAAAAAAGACACAGGAAAAGAAAGGTTTCAAAAGAAACCGATCTCAAGTTTAGTTCTTAAATATATAAAGATTGGGTGAGTAATAAACAACATAAAACTGCAAACCCTTAATAGGGTATGTCATCTGCATCTTTGTTGCCACAATAGGCTGTAGAAAGTCTTTGTACAAAACAAATAGCACTTGCCTAATAGGTTCCTCAGATGCTCATTCAAGGATAGCGTCAAAGAATAGTGGAAAAGACTACATAAAACTGAAGATCTTGAGTCCTGTGTCCCACAGCTACCAGATTTAAAACAACCAGGTAGAGAGCAAAGATGATGCTTTACATTTCAATTGTTGTGGGTGTGTGAGTCAATGGCAATCTTCCAATTACAAGATCCATTTGTAGTGTACTGTGGTTATGGTTATTTTACTATTTTAATTGCTGCGGCTATGGTTATTTTACTATTTTAGTGTACTGCTCTCTCATTTAAGCCTAATGAAGAAATGAAAGTGTAATTAGTTAGGGTTAACACCTTGATCCACTTTGCTTAGCCTATTTCACTAACTAATCACAACTCCTAAGCCTAATCCCTAGCCTAATTTTCCTTTTCTGATCTGAAACTTTTAAAGATCAGAGCTTTCCTGTTCAAAACCTTACCTAGTCTACTTCTCTTCTTGATTTGAATGAGCTAACACTCAAGATCCAGCTCTAATCCTCAGTGTTTTCAAAATTTACTGTTAAAGGTCTTCATGTAAAACTCAGAAAGGCCGTCAACATCACCAAAATCTTTTCATCAAGCACCCGGTGATCAGTCCAATTTTGTGTGTAAAGAACAAAAAGCTAAGACTACCCATTAGCCACTACACATGTTTTCACTAAAAATGACAAGAACAAAAAATTTCTCACAAACTAGTTCCAGAAAATTAAAAAAAAAAAAAACAAAGGGCATAATGAAGAAAGAACAAAGCTTTGAGAAAGTACCTCTGAAGATGCTTGTTGAGAGTTGGCTTGAGAGTGGAGAAGTGCAGCGTAGCAGTAGGTACTTAAAGGAGTGATGTAACTTAACTTAACCCTGGTTAAGTTAAATGGAAGAGAAGAGTTGGGTGGTCTCACCGTCTCACTATGCCATGTGACTATTTCATTAATGGAGACATGGAGTCATAGCTCATACCATTTTCAGGAAAGTTACATTAGCTGATGTATTCCAACAATAGCTATCCCACCCTACTTGCAGATTTCATTGTTCTCTTCAATGACAGATCGAAGACTCTCAAGGTCACCTGTTGACTCAAATGGAAGATCCCGTGCATGCATGATAAAACATGTTAACTTTATTGGATAAACAAGCAGGGTGAAAACCCTTGCAGATATTACTGAAATAATATTCAAATCAAATCAAAAACCATATTTCTCCCTCTGAAAACTTCTAACCAATTCTAAACATGTAATTACTAAAAGCCAGATTCAAATAACCCAATTACTCACAAGCCCACAAACTTTGAGAAACATATGCACATGTTACATGGTGTTCGAACATGCAATTCTCTAATGCTCAGTACGTAATATGATGATTTGTTTCAATCAAATCATCGTAGCTAGGTTCATAAACAAATGTAGCGGTTGTTTTAATCAACAAGAAAAACCAACAAACAAACAAACAAACTAATTAATGGCAATTCTATTCTTTTATTATACAATGGTCTAGATCTACAGCTAGCTCTGAATCAAATAGCAAAAACATACACCAAGCTTATCATTTTCAATGTTTATTTCTAGTTTTACCCATAAAATACTTAAAGCGGACTTTTGTACCAATCTAAAGAAAATTGAAGATCCCATTTTCTAATTACAAACTGAGAGAAAAGAAAAAAAATTAGTATTGCAAATTGCTTTCATATTACCTTAGGAATCGCTAAGGCATCCAAAATTAGGAGGTCATTGTTAAAGAAGGAGGCCTTGTGGATTCTGAAAGTGGGTCGAAGAGGAACAAATCTATCACTGCTAACCAATTCTGCAAAAATAAAAATCATGAGCAAAATGAAACCAGACAAATCCCAAAACCAGAAGAACCCTAAACGCCCAAATTAAAAAACCATTGTCTTTGGGAGAGAATCCTTCCAGGGACTGGATCTGAACGGAGGTTTGAGCGGGAAGATGAAGAGGCGAAGGCGCTGTAGAGATGAGGCTATCCGTGGCCTGGATGGTGTCCTCTTTCATGGCGGCGCCGTTGTACTTGACTGCAATTGTCTTGGCCCTGAATTTCTGGATGAAGGGTAGGGATTCGAAGAGAATCTAGGGAGGTTTCGGGGTTTTGAGGAAGGAAATTATGATTAAGATTGTGAGTAAGAGGGGGGATTTTGTCGCTGAAGGAGAGAAAAGAGAAAGGGAGAGCGAGCGAGCAGAGATGGGAAAGAGAAAGAGAAAGACAATGAGTGTGTGGAAAAAACACGAAGTCTTTCGGAGTTAAGCGAAAAAAACACTTAAAAAAAATATTAACTCACCTTATTCAGACAACACAGTTTCTTAACTGTGTTGTTTGAATATTACCCCATTGACTAGTCAGCTACAGGGTTTGGGTATTTGAGAGGGAAAAGCCTAAAACTTATCGGAGGGAATTCTGAAATTTCTATTAGGGTCCAATATAGAAAATTTCAATCTTTTCAAACGACATTTAACTGTTGTCTGAATTTGACCATATCTTCAAAATGAAACAAGTATGGTTTCTCTGTGTATTCAGACAACACATTTAATTTATCTGTCGTCTGAAAAAATCAGACGACAGAAAATCAACCTTCTGTCGTCTGATGTGTGTCGTCTGATAGCTTTTTTTGGCATAGTGAGTCTCAGATCCTAGTGCCCAAGTTCTCAGTGTAAGCCCTAAGTTCGTCATTGTCAAACTGGGTGCCATTGTCCGTGACTATGGTGTCCGGGACTCCGAATCTACAGTAAATGTTCTTCCATAGGAAGTTTTTCACTTTCTCCGTGGTTATAGCGACTAGAGGTTCTGCTTCTACCCACTTTGTTTGGTTGTCAACGGCTACGATGGCGTACTTAAATTGTCCCACTGCTGTGGGAAGCTTACCGATCAGGTCGAGGCCCCATTGGCAGAATGGCCAAGGTGCAAGGAGGATGGAGAGAGCGATGGGCGGTGCCCTTGGGATGTTTGCGTACATTTGGCATTTGTGGCAAGAACTCGATATTGTTTGGGCTAGGGTCGACATGGTTGGCCAGAAGTAACCTGCCCTCAGGGTCTTGTGTGCAAGAGACCGGACCCCTGCGTGGTTACCGCATACACCAGCGTGTATGTCCTTCATTATCTTATGGCCGCCCTCTGGTGTCACACACTTGAGATTTGGGAAGCAATGGCCCCTTCTGTATAATTTTCCATTAATGATCGTGTATCGAGCTGATCTTAACTAGAGTCTCCTGGCTTTGACTCTATCGTCCGGGGCTAGACCATAGACCATGTACTTGAGGATTGGGTCCATCCAGGAGGCGGTGTGGTCCACCGGTGAATATTTCTGACACTGTTTTAGAAGTGCTCGGCTTTTCTAGTACTTCGACCTTGGTGGCCCCGTAGGTAGGACTTGAAGAAGTTGCCGCAATCTTAGCAAGGGCGTCTGCCTTGTCATTCTCTGCTCTCGGTATTTGGGTGATTATGTAGGAGGTAAATCTCTGAACCAGTGCCCGGGCTAGGGCCTGGTAAGAAGACATGTGGGGCTCCTTCGCCTCGAAGTTACCGCTGACCTGGTTCACAACCAACTGGGAATCGCTGAAGATACTAAGGTGCTGGATGCCTAGTTCCCGGGCGATCTGTAGACCTGCTATGAGTGCCTCGTATTCTGCGGCATTGTTGGATGCTTTTAAGGCAAACTTGAGGGCGTACTCATAGACTTGATCGTCCGGGCTAATTAGCAGGATACCGACGCCACTTGTCTTTTTGTTAGACGTGCCATCAACATACAATCGCCAAGTGTTCGGTGGGGGTGGGTCTGGGGCTGGCGGCTCAGGTGATCCCGGGGGTGGATCATTAGAGGGAATCAACTCAGAAATAAAATCTGCCGCTGCTTGGCCCTTAATAGCTGTCCGGGGTTGGTACTTGATGTCGAGCTCCCCTAGTTCGATGGTCCATTTAATTAGTCTTCCCGATGTCTCTGGCTTCTGCAATACCTACCTCAATGGGTGATTAGTGAAAACAGTAATCGAGTGTGCCTCAAAGTAGTGTCTTAGCTTCCGGGCCGATACTAGGAGGGCCAATGCTATCTTTTCAATGTCCGGGTACCTGGATTCAGCACCAGTGTAACCCTTTCCGGCGTAGTACACCGGGTACTCGCACTCGGAGTCCCGCTTGATCAAAGCGGAGCTTACGACTGTCGAAGATGCCGCTAGATATATGTATAGCATTTCTCTGGGTATGGGTTTGTAAAGCAAAGGTACCTCTGCTAAGTATGCCTTGAGGCTGAGAAAAGCAGCCTCGTGCTCTGCGGACCAAGCTATTACCTCGACGTGTTGGGTTTTCAGTAACTTGAAGAAAGGAGTGCACTTGTCGGTGAGTCTTGAAATGAACCTTGACAGGGCGGCCACCTTACCTGTAAGGGACTGGACATCGTTCTGGTAAGTGGGGGATATCATGTCTAATATAGCCTGCACCTTCTCCGGGTTCGCCTCGATTCCCCTGTGGTTGATTTTGTACCCGAGGAACTTCCCGACTTCGACACCGAATATGCACTTCTGTGGATTTAGCCGAATGCCGTTGCGTAATATGATGGAGAAGACAATGGATAGGTTGGTTACGTGGTCTTCTGCGGTT
Source organism: Rosa rugosa (assembly GCF_958449725.1). Classification (NCBI taxonomy): domain Eukaryota; kingdom Viridiplantae; phylum Streptophyta; class Magnoliopsida; order Rosales; family Rosaceae; genus Rosa; species Rosa rugosa. The sequence goes on from NC_084823.1 coordinate 33,659,643, forward strand.
AGACTTTTGACCAGCATATCGTCCACGTATACCTCCATGATGGTCCCTATGACATCTACAAACATGGAGTTGACAAGTCGTTGATAAATAGCACCTGCATTCTTCAATCCGAAGGGCATGACCTGGTAGCAATAGAGAACTTTGTCTGTGGTGAAAGCGGTATGCTCTTCGTCTGCGGGGTTCATCCGAATCTGATTGTACCCGCTGAATGCATCCATGAAACTGAGTAACCGGTACCCAGCAGTAGAATCGATTAGTTGGTCAATTCGTGGGAGCGGGAAGCTATCCTTGGGGCATGCCCGGTTAAGATTTGTATAGTCCACACACATGCGCCACGATCCCGGAGACTTCTTTGGTACCATGACCAGTTGGCCAACCACCGGGGATATGTCACTTCCCTGACAAAATTGATGGCCATCAATTTCTTTACCTTAGCCTGGATAGCCCGGTACTTATCGTGTGTGAAGGCTCTGCGCTTCTGTCTTACCGGTGCCGAGTAAGGAACAATGCTCAAGTTGTGCATGGCTATGTCAGTTGGTATACCTGGCATGTCTTCGTATGACCAGGCGAAAGCAGACGCATTAGAGCAGAGGAACGAGATTAGGTCTTCCCTGATAGTCGGAGCCAACTTGGTGCCTATCTTGACAATTCTGTCCGGGAACTCCTCAGATAACACGACCTCTTCGATTTCTTCCACGGCACAGGGCCTTTCTTCGTCAGAGTCTGTATCATCTCTGGGATCTTCGTACCTGTCTGTGAGAGGGTCGGTGACCACGGGCAACATTTCTGACTTACCCTTGCCCTGAGATACCGTCAAAGAATATCACTGCCTTGCCGCAGCCTGATCACCCCGAATGGTCGCTATTCCCACCGGGGTCGGGACTTTCATCACGAGCATGTGGCCTGCGATGAATGTCTTTAAACGCCAGAGTGCCGGCCGACCCAAGATAACATTATAGGATGAAGCACAGTCGACGACAATGAACTCTGTTTTGATGGTAGAACAGTTAGGACTCTGGCCCACCGTGATCGATAAGTAATCTGATCCCAGTGGCTGAACTATATCTCCTGAAAAACTGATGAGAGGCTCATTATCTTGCAACAGTTTGGCCCTTCCCCTGTTCAGGGCTCTGTACGCGTCTCGGAATAGCACACTGACGGATGCTCCGGTATCCACAAGTACTCGGGAGACTATATAGTGGTCCATTTGAAGCGTGACCAGGAAAGGATCATCATGAGGCATTCTGAGGTCAGCCTCTTCTTCCTGCAGGAAAGTGACCGACTTCCACTCAGTGTCGCTGCTCTGCTGCGGGGTTTTGTGGAAATTGAAAACTTCGGGATGTCCGAAACTGGAATTCCTCTTCCTTCTGTGGGGAGGTAGCTCCTTCGGGCCCCCACCATGGATCGTGAAGATCTGGCCGTACACGTCTACAGCTCCTATTTCTTTAGCAGGTAGGTACCGCTGAAGCTTGCCCTTCTGAATAAGCGACTCGATCGTGTTTTTTAAGGTCATGCAGAGGTTGGTATTGTGCCCGGCATCTTCATGATATGTACAGAATCTTCCAGTATCCTGCTGGGTAAGTTTGCTCTTCGGGAACTTCCTCGGTTGCGGTCCAGGTATCTCCTCTCTGTTCTCGTTCCATATAGTTTCATACGAAGCGTTGAGGATAGTAAATACCTCATACAAGGGTGGTGGTGGTGTTCGTGAGTTCTGTTGTGCCCTTTCTTCCCAGCGAGGCTGAGGGGTCATATAACCGCAAGACCTGGACGATGACGTTTTGCTTCTCTTGTTTGAGTTATGGGGTGATCTGTCCTGATTATGGACCCACTCCCTTTTTCGTGGCTCATCCCTGACCACCGGGGCCGGGGTGGAGACCCTTAGCTCTGGTCTGACGTTATCCCCATACGTTTCGAATTCGGCCTGAGCGTGCCTGATGGCCGTAGCCATTAGCTCGTCATAGCTAGCCGGGGGGTGATGGTTAATCCCGTAGAGAAACTCTCCGTGTCTTAGGCCCCTCCTGAAAGCCAACTCAGCCAGTTCCTTGTTAAGGTCCCGGCACTTAGCGGTTGCCGCCTGCCATCGGTTAACGAAAGACTTCAAAGTTTCATTCTCCCCCTGTTGAATCTTTAGCAGCCCCTTTGGGGTATGTATCCCATCGGTACGTAAGATGAATCGAGCTATGAACTTGTCCGCGAGCTCCTTGAAATTCCCTACCGAACCGGCCGGTAGCTCGTAGAACCAACTCAAAGCTTCCCCTGACAATGTCTCCTGGAACATATTACAACACACCTCATCCGTGTATCCTTTGGCGCTAGTTTGTGAGCAGAAAGCCTGTAGGTGCTGGTACGAGTCCCCCACTCCCGTATAGTCAATCTTCAGTGGCTTTGATATGTTTGTTCGGATGACGCCTCTAACCTGTTGGGTGAAAGGACCCGGACGGTCCTCGTTAGTGGTCAGGGGTCGCCAGATGTCCCTATTCTCTGCTGCCTCTACCCTTGCATGCAGGGCATGTAAGGAGTTGCTCATTTGTAAGAGTAACGCCGTGTTTGGATCAGTTACCGGTAGTTCATTTTGAGCTGGCTGTGGTAATGGTGGCGGTGGCAAATGTCTCAGGCTTTCCGGGAACAAGTCTACCGGTACTTGGATCATCAGGCGACCGCTTCCCGTAGACGGGGGTGGAGCGAGGCTGGTGCCTCCCTTTACTGGGACAGCATTTCCGTCTGTTGCTAACTGGGATGCCCTAGCTAGGGCTTGGGTCAGTGCCTCATTATGCTGGTGCCTTTGGTCCAGTGCTCGGGTCAGCGCTGTGTTTTCATCCACCAACTCCTGCAGTCTCTGTTGCGAAAGGAGGTTTGTCTCCCTATCTATTCTTTGCTGTTCCCGATCGTTCCTGGCTTGTTCCCTGAAGGCTGCGATCTCTGCTCTCATAGACTCCATCTCTGATACCGGGGCTACTTGGTCCTGGATGACCGGTGGGTCATCTGTGTTCTGCTGGTCTAAGGATCTGAGACCGTGTGCCTCTCCTCCGACACTCGATGTCCCTGCTGATGAAGTACCGGGAGAGAATATCAGTGCCCGGGCGACACTTCTACCTTCACCTGCCGTTTCTTCCGGCTCGGTCATGATTCGGCACCCCTATCTGGCGCGCCAATGTTTCTGGTAGCTTTCCTAGGGTACCTCACTCAGAATGCTATACCACAAGGGATACCGATCCAACTCCTCGATCCTGTACCAAGAGCACAGCATTAGAGGGATAAACCGTACCGGACGGTTTATGCCCCTCTGATGCCTGAGTAAGATGCCAATATATATAATGAACTATATTAATAGTGGAGGAAGGAGTTATCACCCGTAAAAGGTGGTTGTACTGATGCTTTAATACTCTAGCAAGGGAAGGGAGTTTCCCCTATCTTCGATGTGGGACGCCTGATGTCCCCTTGCAGCTATAACAGCTTTCCGGTATATATTTAGATGGACTGTGCTGATCAAGTCCGGACCCCTCTGTGTCCGGGGTGCCGTCCCTGACGTGAACCATCCCGGTGGGATGTGAACCCGGCCGGTGGTCTGGTACCTGGGTCTGCCCTACGGGCCCCAGTTGACTGCTAAACCTAGTGAATTATCTAGTAGTATGTACAACCGGGGTGGCCAAACCATTCATGTTTCTTCCCAATCATCATATCGTTTGTCACGACCGAGGCCTGTTTACTTTGGGAATAGCCTGGCCATGCTCCACAAAATATTGCACCTTTTTAACAAGGAGCAACAACAACATTAAACAACTTCATATGTGAGTATTGAGAACAAGTCAGCCACAAATATTACCTACCACCACGTTGAGGATGTGTGCATGTGATGAGCCAAAGTGATAGAGAATATGTTGTTCATGCTCACGATTACAGAGTGATGCAAGAACAAATTCAAAACATGCTAAGCACCTCATTGCACACAGATTTAAGAAAAGGAGTATAGCCCTTGTCAATCTAAGTTCAAATTAATCTGTCAGACACTTGGGGATACAAACCACCATTTCAATCCTGAATTTCCAGAAACTGATCCTCACAATGCATAAATGTAAATAATAATGCACCTATACTACCATGAAGACATACAACATGAATGCATGCAAAGAGATATGGAAATTAAGGAAGAGTCTTAGAACTTAGAACACCAAAGGCACTTCTAAGTGATTCAAAACGAGTATTATCCAAGGGTTTTGTAAACGAAACAGCCAAATGATGTTCAGTAGGAACAACTGCACACTCAAGAATATTATCAAGATTATCTATATGAGCAGAAAAACAATTATTAGAACCTTTTTTAATCCAGATTTGCTTCTGCTTCAAATTCTGCTCTTTGGGGATTGCAATGCGCTCTGCAATCCTGTTGATCAACTTCAGATGCTCTTTCAGCTCAGCTTGCAGCGATGCAGTTGGGCTAATTTTTTATGCTTTCCTCTGATTTTGAGTCACCCTGCGAAGTATATTACACCTAGGACGTATGTGTCCCAATTTTCCGCAATAATGACAAGTAGGAATGAAGTTTTTGGAGTTGTGAATATACCTGGGCTGACGCACAGAGGTGTGCTTGTCAGAACTTACCGAAGAGCTTTTCTGATGTGATTGGATGGCTTCACGAGGTTCTGGTCTTACAACTAATTTGGTGGCAGACTTGATGTCACTAGAGCTTTGTGACTGACTTGATGAACTCTCACCATCTACACTTTTTACAAATGCCAAAGGTTTGCAAGACTCGTCATTATATCCTAATCCTTCTTTATTACAATGAGCTTTGCCAAATCCAATCATTTTAGAGACTTTTTCAGACCCTATAGAGAACTTGTTAAAGCTTTCCTTGACCCTTGATAATTCTTCCTGCAATTTCTTATTTTCAAGGGTTAGAGAAACATTTAAAGAGGATTGAGCCTTAATTTCAATCTGCAAAACTTTGATTTTGTTAGTAATCTCATCATGCTCCTTGTCCTAGTCTTGAGACTTGACCTTACCCTGCAAAACTTTAATCTTATCAACAAGGTCAGTACGTTCTTCTTCCCATTCTTTCAAAGATATTTCAAATTTTTGCTCAATTTTTTCTTTCTCACCTCTTAAGGATTCGACTTCCTCTTCAAGTTTATTATTTTTTCTAAGAACAATTCTTGAAGCATTATACAATTGCTTGCATTTTTCATTTGTTTCTTCATCAAGAGTGTCATCTTCTAAATCAGAAACATCAGATAATTCAGAATCAAAAAAGGAAGTAAGAGCAAGATTTACCTCTTCGCCATCGGATTGAGAACCTTCATCACTGTCACTCCAAGTAGACTTTAAAGCCTTGTTTCCACTCAAATTATACCTCTTATTGCCACAATCGGCAACAAGATGTCCAATTCCACCACACTCAAAACATTTAGGCTTGTTAGGAAAAATTTTTGAAGAGTTTCCAAAGGATTTTTTGTTTTTCAGAAAATTTTTGAACTCTTTCATCAACAAAGCTAAATCCACAGACTCATCAACAATATAATCTTTCTTTTTAATGGAGGAAAAAGCAACACCTTTTACCTTTTTTTCAGGCTTGAGTCTCATCTCAAAAGTTTTGAGATTTCCTACCAGTTCGTCAAGAAAATAGGTGTCCAGGTCTTAAGCTTCCTCTATAGCTGTCTGTTTGGATTGAAACTTTGATGAAAGAGACCTAAGGATTTTCTTGACGATTCGATGCTCTTCAAAAGGATCACCAAGACTACGACATTGACTTGTCACATTCAGAAGACGAGCATGAAAGTCATCTATTGATTCATCTTCTCCCATTTGCATGTTCTCAAACTCCAAGACAAGTCTCTGAAGCTTATGAACTCTAACCTTTTTATTTCCTTCATAAGTAACTTGAAGAAGATCCCATGTTTGTTTAGCCGTGTCACAATGGCTGATTCTCACCCTCTCCTTCTTGGATAAAGCTGTGTATAAGGAATTTCGTGCCTTGAAATCACAACTTCTATTCCGAACCTCCTCTTCTGTCCATTCCTTCCTAGGCTTAAGAACTCTTGTAGATGTCCCTTCTACTTTCTTTGAGTCTTCAGCCTTGGTTGGGTGTTCCCATCCAGTCTCAACTATATTCCACATATTTTCATCCTGAGAGTAGAGGAATGCCCTCATCATGATCCTCCATTGTGAATAATCCTCACCATCAAATAAGGGCGGGCAATTTATGGAACTGGAGGCTCTGTCACGTTCACGTTCCATCCTTGACCACGGATCAACTAAAAACCTTTAGAACCTGCTCTGATGCCAAGTGAAAATACAAGGACAGAATGTGTTTTCTGGAAAATGGGGATTGCAAGCCACGTATCAATCCTTACTGGGCAGCAGAAACCAAAATTAACAAATAGAACACCATATTTTGGTTACGCAGTGAAAGCCTCAAATATGAGATTAAAAACACTGCGGGGCTCTTACTCTTGAGAACCCAAAAATAAGAATTAACTTATGATGAAGGATATGTTCTTTACAAACTTGAATAGCACTAACACGGCTACAATGATTAGACAAAATCTAATATGAAGTTTGTCTTCCGTCTTGAACTCCTTCTCTTGAACGATCGCCAAATATCGCTCTCCTTTCTTCACAGCTTCTCTACTGATCTCAAGAGAATTTATGCATATGAAAAACAAGACCAAGACACTTAAGCATGGAACAAGTGCCTTTGACTCTTATGACAAAATCAATCTCAAGCATGCAAGACCTCCAAACTGATTCTTGCTTTTTTTTCCCCCTATCACCATCCCTCTTTTTCAATATATATCAATATATATGAATAGGTGCCGTCCCCCAACACAAACAAACAGATTTCTACCCTAATACCCCTTCTACAAGGAAACTATCTTTTGTTTTAAAGATGACCAATCAAAGACACCAACCCTAAATTAATATTTAGGAAATCAATTGCCCACTTTCACACATAGAAAAATATCTTCAAATAAATAAAAGATATTAAACCCAATAACCCCAACGATACCTTCCTAGATTAACACCAAATTTATGCATGTATGCATGGATGCATTTGCCTGAGATTCTCTTAGATCAGCTTGTACAATACTTCCCGTTTTGTATGGGAATGCCAATACTTGTACCTACAATATGTGGCAACAAGTCGGTTAGACGAAGTGGTGTTAGCTCAGTGGTTAGAGCACCTACTACCTAAGATCGAGGTCATGGGTTCAAGTCACCATGGGGGTAGGAGTGAAATCCTTTGATCCTCTTTGAAAAAAAAAAAAAATCGGTTATTTTCTCAGTTAAGTAACTTTGTTATTTTGATTAGTTCCTGATTCAGAAGATGATAGGGTCAGTTGAGCCTACTATTCAATTACTTATTTACTTATTGATAGGAGCATTTTAATGTGATGTTTTAATAGTTATTTCCCCATATTTTGCTTAGTTATTTCATTTACTTAATCATTTTTAATTTAGTTTCTATTTTCTAGGTACATCGAATAAATGGAGAAGAAATGAGCTTAAAGGCAGAAGGGATGCAGAAATGAGCTGAAATGAAGAAATGGAGTATTCCTGGTCCAACTAGGAATCCCAGTCAATGCAGGAATCCTGATGAGGCTAGGAAACCTGAAGGCATTAGGAGACCACATGACTTGAAGATATTATGGGAGATTAAATATGATTTTTGCATGGGAAATCAAGGAGATTACGTTGAGAAAATCAAGGGAGAGTTTCAAGGGATTGTGCAACAAGATAAGGCTCAAAACAAGTCCAGATTCGTTCCTTAATTCCCTCAAGATATGTTGGCTGAAATTAGAGAATAAAATCTGCAATTTTAATGTGAAAATCAGGAGAAAATCAAGGGGAGGATGTTAAGGATAAAGCCATGGAGAGATTTAAGGGAGAAAAGGTCCAAAATGCATCCAGATACATTGTCTAGGTTCATGCCTAGATATTTGGCCGAAAATTGTGAATAAAATCAGATTAAATCTTGGGAAAATCAGCAACAATATATTAGGGATTGATTTTGGAGCTTTTTGATTGGTTGGATGACATAGCAGAGCTGACGTGACATTATCTGATTGGTTAATGCTGTGTGGATCAATCTTGAAGACTTGGAGACTAGGTTGCCATCCTCCTATAAATAGGAGCATTCTCTACACAATTCAACACACCAACACCACAACACAACAACACAACAACACCTCATAATTCAGAAAATTCTCTCCATTCTCTAGTCTTCAGAAGCTCTGCGTCTCAACCAAGGAGGAGAAGAAGTCATGCAATACATCAAGATTCTAGCCACCATCTACCCTTGGTCGTTCCTAGAAGATTGCTTGCTTTCAAGGATCTTCGAGTTCTTCGTCTCAAGGCTTTGTCATTCATCTTCCACGGTGTATTTCATACTTTCTTTTGTTTTCCTTTGTTTGATTCGTAGAGTTATGAATTCTAGTTAACATGACGTTAAGGGCAAAGTTTAAAGCCCGTTTATATGTTTTGAAATAAATTTGTGATTTCTTTATGTTGATTTATATGTTGCTTATGTGAGATTGCTTGATTGATTTTGGATTATAGAAAACTTTTATATGTATGTGTTCTTTGGTGGCCAACTTAGGATATATGCATGTAATTGGAGCTAGATTTAAGTAGTGAAGGCTTTGGACAAAAGTCGAAATCAATTAAGGAGGATTGCAAATAGATGAACTTTTTCATACTAGGTTGTGCACTTTGGTTGACATCTTTTCTTTGTTCTTCATGCATTGAATGTGTTCTTGAGTAGCTAGCTTTCTAGACTATGATTGCATGTTCAATAGGTTTAATTTAGGTGCTTTCACTTAGATTAAATATTGAAGGAAAGTAAAAAAATGGGAAATCGTTTGCTTATTAACGTTTCACATGGTCAACTTATTTCTCATGACATAGAAAATCAACTATAGGAATTGTAATTGGATTTCATTCATATGGATATGGTTTTGATCTTTAATCCTTGCGTTCCACCCTTGTATATATGTTTTTACATTTTCTTTATTTTATTTATTATTTTTATATTCCTAAGACCCCCTTATTTGTGTTTACTTGTATATATTTCTTTTCTTTATTTTATTTTTGTAAATAATACTTTTTACTTTTACTAATTAATTAATTGTTTTTGCAATTACAGGTGTACCCTCAATCCCTGGCTTGAACGATCCCTACTTATTCTATACTGACAACTACATTTTACAGGGTTAAATTATATGCTTGCTTTTAGCGCTATCACTTATTTACTTATTCAAGATTGGGAATGTTTAGATGGCTACTGGGACAAATTGCGTGGTACTTTACAGGGAGAAATCAAGAATGAGGAAGGTACAATGTAATGAGAAATTGGAGAATATACAGGTTTTTTTAATAAACAGAGGAATAGCCTAGACGGCTCACCCACTATTGAATTTTATTTCGAAGAAAAGAAAAGAAAAGTACAAAAGGGAGGAGGGGACAAAACCAAAACTCCTCCAAAGTAAACAATCGGAAGAGAAAACAAATGATAAATACAAGAAGAAATATACTAAATTGGAGAATATAGAAAAGAAAAGTACAAAAGGGAGGAGGGGACATAACCAAAACTCCTCCAAAGAAAACAATCGGAAGAGAAAACAAATGATAAATACAAGAAGAAATATACTAAATTGGAGAATATACAGGTATATTAATTAGACCCTTGACTATTTCTTTAGTTTTCAAAAACTATTGGATACCAGTATTATAGTATGTTGGGCAACTGCACTTTTCTTTGTGACATGTAGCACCAATTGACCCTGATGTGGATGGTTTCCACAAAACCTTTAAAAACAGAAGAAGCCTACCCCATGAAAGATCATTCAACAATATCAACTCAAATACCACATACAAAGTTTTCTTTTCTCCTACTATAAATATATTATCTATCCTCAAAAACACAAACAAACCTGCAAGTGCTATCAGGCAAAGAAATGGCAGAAAGTGCAGTCACCTTTTTGGTTAACAAGCTCACGACATTACTCGAAGAAGAGGCGAAACTCTTGTCGGGGATCCGAGAAAAGGTCGAGGGCCTGATTGCAGAATTGGAGCGCATCAAGGCCTTCTTAAGGGTAGCTGATGCAAAGGAAGACAGCAATCCTCAGCACCAAGTGCGGGTTAAACAAGTCAGAGATGTAGCTCATGAAATGGAAGATGCCCTTGATAAATTCAGGCTTTTCCATTCACACGATCATGGTCATGGATTCCGAGCTTCCCTTCATAAGCTTTCTTGTATCATCAAGAAATGGAAAGCTAAGCATGAAATTTCTGCTGATATTCAAAGAATAAACTCAAAAGTCAAAGACCTCTATGAGGGACATGAGAGATACAAACTTGTTGACCAAGCTGGCTCCAGCTCTGCTCTTCTGGTTCAGCGCCACAAGTTAGATCAAGGGGATGCCCTTTTACTGGAAGAGGCTGATCTTGTGGCAATTGGCGAGCGCAAAAAGCAACTGATTGAATTGCTTATGAAGGAAGACACTAGACGTCAGGTGGTTCCAGTAGTTGGGATGGGTGGACTGGGGAAAACTACCTTGGTCAAGCAAGTCTACGAGGATCCAAAAGTTCAGAAACGTTTCAAGGTACATGCTTGGATCACTGTTTCTCGATCATTCAAGATAAATCAGCTCCTAAGACACATGATCAATAATATCTTCAAAGTTATCCAGAAACCGGTTCCTGAAGATGAAGAAGTTGAAACCATGGACGACAACCAGCTAAGAGAGAGAATCAAAAATTTGCTGCAGAATAGTAGGTACCTGATTGTTCTTGATGGTATATGGCACATACTGGACTGGGATGCCATCAATCATGTAATGCCGAACAACAATCGTGGTAGTCGAGTAATGCTCACTACTCGATATGTTAATGTAGCCTCTGCCTCTTGCTTGGGGAACCATGACATGTTCTACCGTTTAGAGCCCTTATCTCTGGAAGATTCATGGACACTTTTCAGCAGGAAGACATTTCATGGAGAGTCATGCCCACCAAATTTGGAGGAAATTTGTCGATGCATCCTGATGAAATGCGGGGGATTGCCCCTTGCAATTGTGGCCATCAGCGCTGTACTAGCTTTAAAAGACAAGAGAAATGTGGACGATTGGGCTGCTGTTTGTGGCAGTATTGGAGCTGAAATAGAAGGAAATGATCAACTTGACAACATGGAAAAATTGCTGTCTCTCAGTTACAGGGATTTGCCATTCCATCTGAAATCTTGTTTCTTGTATCTGAGCATCTTTCCTGATCCCTACAAAATTGAGCATATGAGATTAATTCGGTTATGGTTAGCTGAAGGATTTGTTATTGGAAAAGAGGGAAGGACACCAGAAGAAGTTGCAGAGAGTTACCTTAGAGAGTTATTGGACAGAAATTTGATTCAAGCAGCAGAAACATCAACTGATGGGAGAGTTAAATCATATCGCATCCATGATATTTTACGGGAGATTGTTATTACGAAGTCTAGAGAGCAAAACTTTGCAGCAATAGCAAAAGACCAAGGTACAAAGTGGCCTGAGAAAGTTCGAAGACTATCGATAGTTAACACGCTGCAGAATATACATCAAAAGAGGACAGCATCCCGACTTCGTTCTTTGCTCGTTTTTGGGGTAGAAGATTCACTTACTGATTTTCCCATACCAAAATGGTTTCCAACCGGTCTTCAGTTGCTTACTGTATTAGACTTAGAAGGTGCACATCTGGATATGTTTCCAAGTGAGGTTGTCAAGCTTCTTCTTCTCAAGTACCTTAGCTTGAGGCATACAAAGGTGAAACAAATTCCAAGCTCCATCAAGAAGCTACAAAACCTAGAGACCTTGGACCTCAAACACTCGCATGTTGTTGAATTACCTGCTGAGATTTTGAATCTCAAGCGACTTCGTCATCTCCTGGTTTATCGTTATGAGGTTGAGTCATATTTACGATTTAATGCCCGAAAAGGAGTTAAGATTCCGGTAGGGATAAGTAGCTTGCAATCGCTCCAAAAGCTCTGCTTTATAGAGGCAAATCAATACAGTGGTGCTTTAATGGCAGAGCTTGGGGGAATGGAGCAATTAAGGAGGTTAGGCATTTATAAGTTGAGAGAAGAAAATGGGGCCACCTTATGCTCATCTGTCCAAAAAATGACCAGCCTTCGCTCGTTATCTGTATTTTCAGCAGGGAAAGAGAAGATAATTGATCTTAGCCACATTTCTCGTGCTCCTCCATTTCTTCAGCGACTATACTTGGCAGGGCGTTTAGAAAACTTACCCCACTGGATCTCTTCTCTTCAAAACCTGATCAGACTGTTTCTAAAATGGAGTCGGCTGAAGGAGGATCCTCTAGTACATCTTCAGAGTTTGCCAAACCTGGTACATCTTGAACTTTTACAAGTTTATGATGGAGAAAGCTTGCACTTTGAGGCAGGAGGGTTTCCAAGTCTGAAGTTATTAGGTATTGATAAATTGGATGAACTGCAATTGGTAACCATAGAGGAGGGAGCAATGCCTTGTCTAGAAAAGCTAATTATCCAGCGCTGCAAATGGTTGAAGAAGGTCCCATCTGGCATTGAACATTTAACCAATTTAAAGCTGCTTGAGTTTTTCGATATGCCAGATGAATTAATCATGCCACTACATCCAGATGGTGGAGAAGATAACTGGAAAGTCGCTCATGTTCCAGCTGTTTATTATTCCTATTGGAGAGATGATGGGTGGGATGTCTACTCATTAGTCAATGAAGGGGAGAGTTTTAATTCGGGTACTTCGGCTGTGAGGAAGCTCTTTCGTAATATGTTATGGAAGGCATAGTTATAAGGTTCTGATTTTAAACAACTGCGAAGAGTCCTGGAAGCAAGATCTGAGCCTCTAAGGACTGAACTTCTACCACTGCACCTATCCGAGTTGTTTAATTTTTTTCTATTTTTTATGCCTTCCAAATAGTTCTCTTATCCAAGATATGGTTAATCTTTTGAAGTTGCTAGTAGTTGAATTTTTACTGTAGTTTTTCTTGTCGTAACAATTATAGAATATAGAGTGAGTTTCCCTTTTACATTTGGCAATTTGGCTTCACCTTATAGTTTCCTAGTTGAGGGGGATAATTTAGGAAGCAGTTTAAAAACTATACAATATATCCTGATCCTGCACTGGTCCTTACATTTAGCCTTTCTAAAATAAAGTTACCGAACTGTTTACCAATTAGGATTTTAAGTTTTATTGGCTTGGGGTTTTGTTTGTGAAGGGATAGAATTGAAGAAGTCTGGTTCCTGTTGGAATCGATGGTGGGAAGGTTTGGCTTGAGGTCTGACATTGTCACCGACTCTTACCAATAGTAATTGTAGAAGCATTTCAGAAAAAATAAAAAATAAAAAATAAAAAAATAATAAAAAAGAACAATCTGTTGAAGGATATTCGATTTATGTGTGCCTTACCAAACTAGGATTACTTTCTATAGTTGTAATAGGAGAGAATGTTCTAGATTCCTAGTTCTAATTAGAATAGGATTCCTTGTACTCAAAGATTATGTACTTGTATCCTCTATATATAGAGGCTCCTATTATCAATAAAAGTTACAACTATTCTCCCAATTCTCTCTACAGTTCTCTTTTCCTTAAACACGTTATCAGCACGAGCCCTAACCCTGAAATTAGAATCCAAAATTTTTCTGCAAAGCATCCTACTGCGCAACATCAAACCCTAGAACCCCAAAACCCGTGCGCACCACCCTTGGCCAGGCACCACCTCCATCGCCGCAAGTCCTCCTCCTCCTACACACCCGTGTGCCATCATCTTCGAGTTCAAGATCAAGACCAAGAAGAAGAACAAGAAAAGAAATCCAAGTAAGTATTTAAGATTAAAGTTCCTGCTTTCTGTGTTTAATTTTTTTTTTCTTCGGGGACTTGCAACCTCCCGTCTTCTACATCCCACCTTTCTGTAACATGGGTTCAATTCTATAAAAGTGGAATCGTGGGGACACGCTATACAAACTAAGAGCGTTCATAAAGCATCAAAATATTACGGACTAAGAGCGTTCGTTAGCTACAGACTAAGAGTGTCCGTGAGCATCAAAATTTGACCATTCAAACATCATTGTTTCGGTCTAATCCAAATATTCTTGGAAATCGATTTCTTGGTAGCATTAAGGCTCAGAAATCTTATATTAGTTTTCGTGGAAGCATTGACTCCGAAACTAATCCGTTCTTTCTTTCCTTTTTAGGATGTCAAACTTGAACGAGCTCGATTTTACTCCATTGAATTCTACGGGCATAAGATATTACATCTGGGCTCATAATGTTGAACTCCACCTAATTGCCCTTGATTTATTGCCTACAATCCAAGAGCCCTGTTCTAAAGGAACCGCTCAAGACTCTCAAACTGAGATAGATAATTCCAAGGCACTTACCCTGATGAAGCGCCTGGCACGCTAGTTTGAGTACATGAATAAGGATAGCGTTAGAAACCTTTGGGTAGCGCTTCGTGAACGTTTTAGTTAACATTCATGATCTTCTGAACTTAGAAGCACGATGGAATAATCTCTGCTTCTGTAACTTTGAAATAGTTATGGAATATTGTTCGGAAGCACAATTGATTGAGAAAACTGTAACTACCTTCCCCATCACTGAATTAAGATTCTCTGAATTCTATCAAATCTTAATCAACGAAGGACGGATCACAAATCTCCATCAGCTAATTAGAGCTATGGTTTGTGTTAAAAGGCACAACCACGAATTTGTGAATATAGAATTTAGTAGGCCTCGAGATGGCTACCATGAGCACCGTTCAATGGCTAGAAGAAGTCTCCATGGACAATATGATCCATATGATCAACCTGCTCAAGAAGGTAATTGCCAAAATTGGCGAATACATGACCAAAGGAGTCATGAAGTTGAGGGTATAAGGGTTGGACACCATGGCGCCACTTTTGGCCATGGTGATGCTATTCCAACACCATTGGTCCTAGAGACCATATGTATTGTGTCAATACACCTCAATCAAGAGAGCATCCTCTTCATGGTATTTTATGGAGTATCTGATCAACGGTGATCATGACATCGAGTTAAAGGAGACTTTAAATCTGGCGATGAAGATAAAATGTCGCAGATTTTTTGTATAGTCTTTTATTTTCCAAGAATTATGTAATGACAATTATGCCTTAAATCAATAAATGACAATTGTCTTAACTCTTTCTCACTAGGCTCACCCAATTAAGTATGATGTCTAGGAAACTAGTTGAGATTAGTGGTACTTAAGTGAGCTTTGCTCCACCGACATCTCTTCTTACTTTTCTTGTCATGTTTAATTGGAATTACTGAAAGAATTGAGTAATTACAATTACTGAAAGAATTGAGTAATTACAATTTGTCTAAATTTGATTTTTACTTTGGATTAGATTTTGGTCTAGAAACTCTGATGTAATCATTGGCTATTATTATTAATAAAGTGTTGATTCTTTAATTCAAATTTTATTATTCTAAAGATATAAGAGCCAATGGTTTTTATGTGGAAACACATAGTAAGAATGGACATAAGTTCCTTTGCATTACCTCTAATGACTACGGACAAAAACGAGTATTAGAGAAGCTTATGTGTCGCTCTAGTAGGTTATATGTAACCACTATTCAAGTAATTAAATCCAATGACATCATAAGAGGTGACCTTTAGGACACCGACACATATAGGCTTTGGCACGACCGTTTGGGACACCCAGGTCATGATATGATGATCCGTAATACTAAAAACTTCACACGGACATCCATTCTTCAGAACGAAGAGAAGTAAGAATCAAAAGTCGATTCAAAGAGAGCATTGCACCACCGCCGCGCCTTGGGGCGCCGCCGCCATGCACCACCAGCCGGCCAATGCCGGCGCCGTGATCCCCCCTCGGCAAAATCATGGCTTTGACGCCATGTATGGAGGCTTAGCTCCTCTCTCTACTTCTCAAAGTCAATTGTGACATTGTGGCTCAACCAAAACCTTCGTTGGTTGATTATAAGACCAATCTTTCGTTCTGTAAAGCCTATTTTTTAGGATCGAGACCATCTTATGCAAAGGACACTAAAGAAATAATTCCATTCTTACATAGAATCCAAGGGGATTATGTGGATCGATTCAACCAACTTGCGGACTGCTTGATGTTTTATGGTGTTGGTTGATGTGCGGACACGCTGGTCACGTGTCGCGCTATCATCCACTCGTAATGCTGCTTATGATAAACTCCTGGCCCAGATCATATGGCTACGGGCTCACTACCCGGATCATCACATTCAGTCAATTCGACTTGATAATGCTAGAGAGTTTACATCGAAAATTTTCGATGACTATTGCATATCATTGGGAATTGATATTAGGCATCATATTCCCATGTACACACTCCAATGGTCTCGCGGAAAAGCCACCATTAAACGACTACGATGGTAGCCCGGACATTGGTAATGCGCACCAATATTTCCGCTTGGGGTTATGCAATATCGCATGCAGCTATGCTAATTCGTCTACGACCTATAGCCACTCAACCTTTATTTGCGTTACAGCTAGTGACTGGGTGCGAGTCTAATATCTCGTACTTATGCATATTTGAGTGTGCAGTTTATGTGCCAATCGCGCTGCCACAGCGCATCAAATGGGTCATTGCAACAAATGCATATTTGTGTTGGATATAAATCTCCAGCTATAAGTCCGCTATGTAGAACACCTGACAGGCGATCTCTTTACCGCTAGATTTGCGGATTGTCACTTTGATGAGACAGTCTTCCTGTCGTTCGGGGGAGATTAGAAAGTCAACGTTCAACAGGAACGACATGAATTGTCGTGGTCTGTCCCCACTATGTCTCATCTTGATCCCCTAAAAGTGAGGAGATCACATATACCTGCTGCAAACATGCCTGCAGAGATGGATGTCCCCACAAGAGGACATGGTGCCACCCAGAGGAGATGGGTACGGTACCACCACCATGGATGGTGGTATGGTGACGCCATAAGGTGGCATAATGGCGTCATAGGCCATGGGTTCCTCTAGAGAGCGTAGGAGACCCATAGGTTCGATAGATTCTCGCCCTAGAAAGAGAGCGAGTTTGGCACAACTTGATCCATTGATTATTGATATTCAAAATCCGTCTCATGAGAATATTCTGGATTGTGGTTATGTCCAAGAGACATCGTTGGGGGACGCCTCAATGTTAGAACTAATTCCTGAGAATATAGAGATCTCTACAAACTACACTAGTGTACATGAGGACGTGGGATTATTGAGATCAATGACATCGGACCTTACTCCGTTGAAGAATGCCAACGTAGAGAAAATTGGCCTAAATGGAAAGATGCGATCCAGGTTGAATCGGATTCACTAACGAAGAGGAAGGATTTAGGGCCTGAGATGCCAACACCTCCTAACATAAAACCTGTTGACATTAATAGGTCTTCGTTAGATAGCGTGATGAGAAAAAGAGATGGTAATCTCACCTTATGGCGCAAGGCTTCTCACAAAACGCCTTGGAATCGACTACGAGAAGATATATTCTCTCGTAATGGATGTCATTACTCCACTACCTTGTCAATTTGGTAGTTTCCAAATAACTGAACATACAGCTTACAAATGTGGTCACTACGTATCTTTATGGGGATCTATATACGGAATATAATGAAGGTTTTTATGGACTTCATTTACCCAAATCAAGTGGCTCCAAACCACGGAGCGCGTTTGCAATGAGGTTGAAACGCTCACTAAAGTGACTACTTGATTAGGAAGGGATATGATGAACTATGCCCACGCGTTTCCATGATAAGTTCCGGATTTGCAATTGTCGCGGTTTATGTTGATGAACATAATTTGAACCTTTGAGAATTAAGGGAAACCGCTGAACACCTGAAATCCGAATTTGAGATGAAGGACATTGGGAGAACACGGTTTTGTCTAGATTTAGAACTTGTATACTGTGTCAATGAATGCTTTGATATTTTGGTAAAGTCAAGGTGCACTCCCATGGCCGTTCGTAGTCTTGACCCTAAGAGGGATACGTTTCGTCCCTGGGATGATGACGAAGACGTGTTAATTGGCAGAAGTGCTTTACCTAAGTGCAATAGGCGCATTATTGTACTTAACACAATACAAGACCAGACACCTCATTTGTTATGAACTTATTGGCTAGATGTAGCCCTGCGCCAACGCGATGCCATTAAAATGGTGTAAAGACAATCTTTTGATACTTAAAGAGTACGATAGATATGGGCTTGTTTTATCTCTACAGAGAGAAAATGAATGACGGAAGAATGGGATCGGACCCCATTAGGCATAATGCCGCCGTCCCCACCGCCGTGACCGGCGAGATGGTCGGCGCCGGCACCACCAAGAGTGGCCGGCGTCACCCTCCTTCCCTCCATCAAAATGATGATGATGTTTTGATGGGTTTTGCTGATGCAGGATATCTCTCTGACCCTCACAAATGTCGCTCCCAAACAGGTTATGTTTTTACCATGGGAAGCACCGCGATATCTTGGAGGTCTACAAAGCAGACATTTGTCGCTACTTCCTTGAATCATGCAGAGATTATTGCTCTACATGAAGCCGTGCGTGAATGCATATAGTTAAGGTCTGTAATTAGACATATTTGAGGAATTTGTGGTTTGAAGTCTACCACAGATGAACCTACATGCATATATAAGGATAATGCAGCTTGTATCGAACAAATGAAGTTAGGTTTCATCAAAGGCGACAACACCAAGCATATATCGCTTAAGTTCTTTCATTATCAGTAATAACATACACTTCTAAAGATTGAAGTGACTCAAATCCGATTAGAGGATAATGTAGCGGACTTATTTACTAAGTCGTTACCTAAATCCCCTTTCGAGAAACATGTAAAGAGTATCGGATTGAGAAAGTTATCCGAACTCCCATGATTGTAGCAATCAGGGAGAGATGTCGACATCAGGGGGAGGCATGATGTCTACATGTTTGATCTCAAAGAGTGAAGGGCGTGTTGTACTCTTTTTCTCCTCCTTGAGGTTGTTTTTGTCCCACATGGTTTTTATTACTCGAGCAAGGTTTTTAACGAGGCAACATTTGAAGCGCCATGGTGTCACGATGACATCACGTTTGGACGACATAAGGGGGAGTGTCAAAGGATATTCGATTTATGTGTGCCTTACCAAACTAGGATTACTTTCTATAGTTGTAATAGGAGAGAATGTTCTAGATTCCTAGTTCTAATTAGAATAGGATTCCTTGTACTCAAAGATTATGTACTTGTATCCTCTATATATAGAGGCTCCTATTATCAATAAAAGTTACAACTATTCTCCCAATTCTCTCTACAGTTCTCTTTTCCTTAAACACAACCTGATATTATCAACTGTCCAAATGTCAAAAAGGAGAAAAAATGCTTAGAAAATCCAAACATAATGAACATCAATGTTACTGATCTATATTGGCAAGACTTACAGTTGAGAAAGCCATAATTACAAATTAAAACTGAGCAAATTCCCAGTAACATTTTGCCATTGTATTGGGACTTTGGTTTTGGCTTCTGAACAAATGGCTCTAGATTTAATGACACCAGAAGAAGTCACTTTCGTTATTAGGTATTGATAAATTGGATGAGCTACAATCAGTAACCATAGAGGAGGGAGCAAAGCCTTGTCTACATAACGGTCAATTGTTACAACCCTTGTTCATTGTGTTATCATCCAATACTATTATGTGGTATTCGGGACTACTATGTGTTCATGGTCTTGATCGCCCATATGTTCGTGTAGTCGGAACAAAATTAAGATAAATTGGATTAATCACGGAACAAGATTTCACAGACCAATTAAATTGTCAAGAACCACATACACATGTTAATTCAATACTAATATATAATGTTGCGTTATCATCTGTCACTTTAAGAGCAAGTTCATCCGTTGGGTACTCAGTGTATTACTGATATTGTTCACTTTTCATTTTTATTTTTTATATTTTTATTTTGGGGAAATGATCATTTACCCAATTTCAGCTTAAAAATTGTCCACTTGCTCCACTAACAGTTTTTTAACCTCTTTTACCCAAAATACTCTAAGATATTATTTCCCTAATACCCAATTAATTCTTTTTTTATTCTTTTTATTTATTTTTGGGACTTTTTTGCCCTCTCCTTCTTTCTCACTTAGAGAGAGAAGTCATCCTCCACCTTGCTGTGCTCCGGTGACCGGTGGCCGGCCGCGGAATCCGGCGACCGATGACCGGAATCCGGCGACCGGTGACCGGAATCCCGAATCCGGCTACAGGACTTTTACCGGATTCCGGCGTCTGATTTTATTACCCCCCAATAATACCTAGTAATCATATTATTGCCCCCCAATAAACATATTATTGCCCCCCCAGTAACAAGTTTATTAGGGATCAATAATTAATGAAAAATGAAAATGTTTACAATTTTGAAAGTCTTTATAGGTTTATCCAAATAAATAATCTTATTATTGGCCCTTAATAATCGTATTATTGACCCGCAATAGACATATATAACTCCTCAATAAAACCTTTTTTTTTCATTCTTCTTTCTTCTTTCCTTCCTTATAAGCCTTCTTTCTTTTTTCGCCGGTGCTTCCCCGGCAGCGATTTGGAGGCTGGGTTATCTGGGACGAGGGGATCGGTGGGATGGTAGAGCAGAGAGTGAATCACACCCAAGCCCTCGCCGGAATCCGAATCAGATTCACCGGCCACCGAGTCCGCTCGCTCCTCAAGTCCTTCGATCAGTCGCGGAGTCCGACTCCACCATCAACAGTTTGCCACCGGCGTCAATGATCTGGTCCGCGTCGAGTTCAGGGTTGTCGGCAGCGTAGAGTGGCGTCGTGGGTTTGGAGGTGGACTGGAGTTGATGGGATCGTCGTGACGTTGCTTGGCTCGGCGCAATCTGACCCGATATGGGTTGGATCCGATCGGAATTTTTCGATCCGCGTCTGGGCTTTTGATTCCGGCATGGGGAAGGGAATGGTTGGAGAGGGTGACGTTTTTCCTCTGCGCGGCGGGGATGGAACGAGGTGGAAGACGATCCGGCGAGGAGAGAAGGAAAGTTTCCGGTGAGGGGGGAGGAGAGAGAGAATAGATCGAAGAGGGGGGGGGGAGGGGAGGGAGAGAGAGAGAGAGAGATGTAATTTATTAATTAAAATAGGGGCAAAACTGTCAATGGATGTTAGATTGGGTAAATGGGGTTAAAAAACTCTTAGTGGAGTAGGTGAGCATTTTTTAAGCTGAAAATGGGTAAGTGGTCACGACCCCTTTTATTTTTTATTTTTTATTTTTATGTTTATTTCCACCCGTTGGGTTTGAGTCACTGGGTCAGTTACCAAACTAACCTGGATCACTCCGCATCAGTTTTCTAGAGCAAGTTCACATGTTAGGTCACTGGGTCAGGGTCACTAGTTCATTGGGTCAGACATTGTTCACTGCTTTTTATGTTTGTTTCCACCCATTGGGTCTGGGTTACCCGATTGGAGGAAAAAAAAAAAACACAGTTTTCCATTCAAACCGCTATGTATAAGATCTGGAATCATTCAAGAACATTAAGATATAAACCATATATTTGAACAACAGAAGAGCATGTCCTTTAATTGATAAAGGAATAAAAAATAAGAACTTGTATTTCCTCTCCTCTAACCAATTCTCTGTTCTTTGATCTGCATCCTTGTTTTCGTTTTGGAGACGATGGGTTTTCACTTTCTTTTGTGAAAATTCATCTGATCCTTGTTTGCAGTTTGTTTGCTACCTAGTCACTGCGAAGAAGAAGGCACTTCAGATTTCAATCTCAAAGCCCATCCATAATTGACTGATTGGTCTTGTTTAGGTTTCAGTATTGCATCACTTTTATTCTTTTGGCCAATGTCAATCTGGGTTTTCTAATTGGCCACGTTGGTGTGCAAAGAGGTGCTGGAATGCTGGATCAAGAACAAAGTCTCTCAATTCAAATTAGAAGCAAAAGGGTTTTTGTTATTGTTAGCGGGGACTTTGACGTTGGTTTGAGAGAGAGAGCATCTAAATGTGACATTAGATGATGTGGCAACTGACCATAAAATTAGTTAGAGAATCATGATTTTATGAAATTTACACACAGTTACTTTAGAGGAGCTCAATCCTTTTAGTATAGTGCCCAATGAAATGCTAGTCTTGAGTGCCGTGTTTGGGTTGATAAAGTAATCTGGGGTTCACATCCAAAACCAATTGGCAATGGATGGAGTGGCCCAAACCCTTATAAACCCATAGGCAAGGTCCCATTTTTCCCATGTGAGATGTATATATTCTCAACACGCCCCCGCACGTGTGGCGAATTTTCAAGCCATACACGTGGACAACTTTTTGGGTGACGTGGAGCCCGTGTGGCCGTTAGGCATGCACACGTGGGTAACCCGCTCTGATATCATGATAAAGTAATTTGAGGTTCACATCCAAAACCAATTGGCAATGGATTGAGTGGCCCAAACCCTTATAAACCCATAGGCAATGTCCCATTTTTCCCATGTGAGATGTATATATTCTCAACATGGGTATCGAGAAAATTCAAGAAAATACCTTTGATATAAATAAGCAAAACTCTCGGGAAAAACTTGGAGATTTGCGCCGATCTTGTTCACCGGAGGACCACAGTCGTTTCACTTATGCTAGTTATATACACTCAATGCCAGAGAACCTCGATCAAAGGCTGAAACGAACAAATTAAAACATTTCCATTAAATTTTCTGGAAAGCCGGCCTTCATCTTGAAACGAAATATATAGGACCAAAGTCTACAGAGAAATAATATGTGCTGCGATTATATATGTTGAATGCAAAATATGAGATTGAGTTGGTTGGTTTAAAATGCAGAGCAGTCGGTTGAAATTGAAAAGGATGTGGTGTGGGAGAGATAATGAAATTAATTAATTAGAATCACCTGAATTGAACATGAGATGATGATGATGAGAGTCGAATTGTTGGATGGGTGCGTCGAGAGTTGGGAGCTGACTCAGCTGAGAGCAGAGAGATGGAGATGATGGAGAGGGAGAGCGACGTGTGCCTAAAATACGAGGGAAATAGGCCAAATGGCTACTCACCATCTCTCTCTCCTCTCTCTGTTTGGTCTGAAAAATACTTCAGTTGAAAGCTCAAAAAGAGCAAAGCTACAAGAACAGAAGAAACAAGTACAGCAAAAACCACACACATAAGAGAAAAACATAGCAGCAAGCTACAAAAAAACCAGTCCTATGGGTCTCTCTCTCCTCTCTACTCACTAGTAATTAATTCATTTTCATCTTTCTCTTCGTTTTTATTTTTTCATTTCTCTCACGTAGTCTCTTGAAAAATTGAATTTATATCTTTTTTTTTTTTTTTTTTTTTGCTTATTTGATTGCGATACTTTACTGATATATTAACTAACGGTTGATCAACGAGCCGAATATGAATGAATAAGGGTACGATGTGATGAGGGAAACTGAGATTATAACCAAATATGCCACCTTTGATATGAATCATATCCAAGTATTCAACTAATGAATCATGATTCATGCCAACTAATTAAACTCTAATGAACAATGCCAGCTTTAATACTAGTTGAGCAAGATTCGCAAAAGTATCTCAAGTGGATAATGGCAATTAGCTCTCAAGTGGATAATAACATCAAATGTATCTTTTCTACTTAATTATAGAACTATAATGGCAATTTTTTCCATCAAATAT
This sequence comes from Rosa rugosa, assembly GCF_958449725.1. Classification (NCBI taxonomy): domain Eukaryota; kingdom Viridiplantae; phylum Streptophyta; class Magnoliopsida; order Rosales; family Rosaceae; genus Rosa; species Rosa rugosa. The sequence goes on from NC_084823.1 coordinate 33,683,315, forward strand.
GTTAACTAAGAAAATTAGCGTGGCATGTCGGATATGCTTATGCAAATGTTGGGCTATATATGAGCGCTTTCCAGTCCCCACACACACACAGATATATATATAATTAAACATAATAACTAACCGTTTATTTTGTAGGTGTTTTTCAATAATGGTCAATACTACCAAAAGCATTATACAACGTACACAATTTCGGCAAAAACATGAAATAAAAACAAAATGAAAGGTAGACTCGCAACATAATTTCAGTACATTTCACCAGCTTCGGCTCCAGCTCGGATAGCTTTGGCTTCTTTTGTTTGGTGGGTCTCCTCAATATTTCCTTTGGCTCATTATTTCTACCCCACAACCCTACAACCAAGCCTTCATTCACACAACCTGCTCCAAAACACTGATTATGACATTAAACCCAAAATAATAACATAAGGATAATTTAAAGTCTAGTTCCGGACCACTCGATTCTCTATTTTCTAAAATAAACGTCGGGTTTTCAAGTCAGCAAGTATATGAAAAATTAGACCATTGGGTGGTATATATCAAATGAAAACTAAAGAGAAGATAAGGAGCTGAAGATGCATGAGACATGGTTGAAGGACGTGGAAAAGGAAATCAAAGAGGAGGAAAAAAAAAAAAAGCCAAATTTACGTGAGCATAAATAAATTGGAAACAGTACAACAAAACTGTATCTAAGTCTTTGGTTTTATATCTTCTTCTCTGTCCTATGCGTTTGGCTTCTCTAACATCCAACTCTGTGAAACATCATAACATGAAAACTGATAGAATCTTCCCAATAATTATCATTGGAAACACAATGAAATCTGAACCAAGAAAGTAAGCAAATAGGACAGTAGTATCCAAATGTAGAGATTTGAATAAGAAAAACAGAAATATTGACTAACATGACAACCCGAGGGGTTTACCTATTGTTACCTGAACAATAGGTGGAAAACCTCAAATGTGAGGTGGTACAATCAACAACCATACTAATGATTATCAGATGAAAAACCATATAGAATGTCCGCATGAAAATTTAAAGTTCAAGTAATGAAGTACATGGTGGAAATTGCTAGATCATGGTAAGCCTTTTTAGTTGAGAAATTGGTGTACTGAAAGTCTGCAAGAATATAACTTAGTAACAACATGTTTGGACAACAGCTTAGACCCAAGAATGATATTCCTCCATTATAAAACACTAGCATTTCTCCACACATGCTCTGCATGTGCAAGTATTTTTTTTTTTTTTTTTCTGAAAATAAAAAAGAAAACGGTTATTGTAGAGAAGAGATAATAGGAGAGAAAAGTGGGTTGTGGGTTATATTTTTATTTATTTTTTTAATAAAAATATATTTTATAAATGTCATAACTGTCCTTATGATTTAATTAATTCTCAAAGTTTATTAATGTTTTAGGGTCATTTCTGTCAAAATTTTGGATTTTGGCTAACAAACCCTCTTCTCTTAATAATAGTATAGATAAAATAGAACGCTTTTCTAATTAAACTCCAATACATTCACCAACAAAAACACCCTTCTTTTTTTATTTGAGAGAAAAAAAAAATCGCCCAAGAAACTTATGAGTAGCAAGCACAAAGAGATAAGTAATCTTCCATTAATTGTTCTCTATGAATATTTTTTACGCATCTCAACCATCAATTAAAATTAACAAAACAAAGCATCAAACCACAAAGCTACAGTTCTCCAGACTTTTGGGTTGCATCGAATCAAAATATGACAATAATTCCAAGCAATGAAAACACCTTAGATTTTTCAAAGTTTGGCAAAAACTTAGATCCCTGTCAGTATTCATGTTCAATCATCTTTGGCTCAAAAGTTTATGTCCATCCATTAAGAACAAAGAGATTATTAACACCTACAAAAATTATAAATCAATCCCTCTAGCATGAATTACCCATAAGTAAATGACCAAGAACACATCAAATACCCGCTTAGACCATCTCCAATGGATCGGTTATTTGACAGGGTGGAGCTTTAACGGTAAGAAATGAAAGAGAAAAACCCTTCAACCGATCTGTCAAATCCGACGTGGATTTGACATTCCAGTTCTCTCTGTCAAATTTGACAGATCTCCCGAAACTGTCAATTTCTTTCTTTCATCTTCTTTACTTCTCCCTCCTTCCTTCTCTTCTCTCTGTTTCTTCCTACCCAGACCATAACCATTCATCCCAGACCACAATCATTCATTCATGGCAGAGTATCAGATCAATTTTAATTCGAAAAGAGAGCAAGATGATGGTCGATTGCGGTGGTAGATTGCTTGGATCTGGATTTGGAGCAAGATGATGGTCGATTGCGGTGGCAGAGTATCAGATAGATATCGGCGGCGAAGCTTGATTTGGAGAGAGAGATTGAAACAGAAAGCTTGATCAGCGATGTTGCTTGGATCTGCTCTTGCTGTGTTTTAGTTTTCATGGGTTTTGAATCTTGGAATCTATTGATTACAAGTCTGGGCATCTGATGTTGTTCTTGTAAAAAAGACAGAAAAAAAACAAAAACAGAAAAACCAGAAGAGAAGTCGAGAAGAAGGAGAAGTTGAGGAGAGAGAGAGGATGTTATGTGTTTGTAAATAATACAAATTGTTTTTATTTTTTTTTTTGAACAATTAATCAAAACAATTTAAAAAATCAAATATTTGTTTAAGGATATCTCTATTTGTGTTTGGCCCAAACTCTAGGTTACTTGACCTAGTGGTAATAGGGTTAAATTAGAAGGATCTAGATTCCTATTCAATGTACGATTACTTTCCTTGTATGATTAAGATTCTATGCATTGTAATCCTCTATATAAAGAGGCCCCTATTATCAATGAGTATACACAGCAAATTCCTCTCAATTTCAGTTTCTCTACAACACGTTATCAGCACGAGCCCTAACCCTGAAACCATAATTTCGTAGCCTTCAAATCCCAGAGACCACCGCAGCCCACCTTGAAGATCTCAACTCCAGGAGCTCAGAACCGGCGGCGCTTCCCCCAGAACCGGTCGGAAAATACCCAAACCGGCCCCCGGAAACACCGAAAGTCTCTCTGCCCGGTTCGAAGCCTTCCTTCCTGCCCCCTGCTGCCATACTCCACCAGAGGCTGCAGCCTAATCCCAGATTGCCAGAGCCGAAAAATCGTCACCAGAACCTGCCGATTACTGCCTGAACCGGCCGCCTCAAGGCACTGCACCACTGAACCGCCGCCTGCCTCAGTCAACCCCTGCCTCAGTCAACCTCGCCCAGCCCAGCAGACGAAGCCAGGCCCAAAGGCAGAAGGAGCAGCCGAGCCCAAGAAGCAAAGAAACAGGCCCAAAAGCCCACTGACGTCAGCGCCCACGCAAGCGTCCAGTCAGCAGCCCACGTCAGCGTCAGAGTGCCACGTCAGCAACCGACCTCCACGTCAGCACCCCAGGTCAACCCTCTGGTCAACGACCAGTCAACGCCGGTCAACCATTTTCCGGCGACTTTTCCGGCCGACTTCCGGCAACTTTCCGACCACTTTTTCCAGCGACTTTTCCGACCACTTTTTCCGGCGACTTTTTCCGGCCAAATTTCCGGCGACTTATTTCGAGGTATTTTTTACTAAACGTTCCCGTTTTTTTTTAGAGTTTTTAAATTCAATTTCTCTTCTTTTCTCGGGGACTTTCAACCTCCCTTCTTCTACCCCCCTTTCTTCTTCATAGGGGAGACCAAAAGCCGAACTGTGGGGGTTCGTGCTCACTCCAAGCTTGGAGCTTGTAGAGTCCTCCAAACTTAGAGTTTGTTGAGAAGAAAAACGATCGACCACATACATCATTGTTTCGATCTAATCCAAAACCCCTCTTGGAATCGGATTTTCTTGGAAGCGACTATGCTCAGAAAATCCCTAATTTCTTGGAAGCGACTACGCTCGGAAATTCCTAATTTTTTGGAAGCGACTACGCTCAGAAATTTTATATGTTTTCGTGGTAGCCTTTCACGCTCCGAAACTAACCCTAATTTCTTGTTCTCTTTCAGGATGAGTAACCTGAACAAATTGGACTTTACTCCATTGGGAACAACTGGCTCTGAATATCACAGGTGGGTTCGTGATGTCCGCCAGCATCTCAAGGCCGATGGAATCCTGGAAACGATTCTCGAGCCTAGCCAGGACGTGCTAACTGTTGAGCAAGCTCAAGCTTTGGAAGCAAATAGAGCAGCCTTAGAGGCAAATAAGGCGAAAGCCATCATCCTAATGACTCGTCATATGGATGATTTGCTCCAGTACGAGTGTATGAATGAAGAAGACCCCAGAAGGTTGTGGGTCTCACTCAAAGAAAGATTTGGCAATGTCTGTGACTCCTTCCTTGCTTCCTGACCTAGAAGTGAGATGGCATAGCCTCCGCTCCTATGATTTCAAGTCAGTTCTTGACTACAACTCGGAAGCACTTCGCATTAAATCTTTAATGGAATTCTGTGGTAAAGAGATCACAAATGCGATGTTGATTGAGAAGACTCTCTCTACCTTCCCCGTTTCTGCATTGATGGTTGCTAAGAACTATCGAATTGATGTTACTGCAGGACGGATCACAAGGTTTCATGAGCTCATTGGAGCTATGAATGTCACTGAAAAGTCTGACAACATCCTTGTGAAGAACTATAATTCGAGATCCGTGGGAACAGAGCATATTCCGGAATCCAATTATAGTTGCGCCCCTAAGAGAAGGCGCCAAGAGCGAAACCCTAACCTTAGGGATACTTCTGGATGTTCTGGTCCATATAATCGCTCTACTTGGGAAGGTAACCGCCAATATAGGCGAACACGGAACCGAAGAGGTCAACGTGGAAAGAGAGAGGGAGGCAACGCCTCTGGCCATGTTGGTGGCGCCACCAACACTAAGAGCCATCTAAATGAAGCTTTCAAAGCGCCTCAATCAATGGAGTTTGAGCAAAGAGATGTATGTTCTCAATGTGGAGTGTCTGATCATTGGGCACACATTTGTAGAGCTCGTGAAGAACTTGTCACCACCTACAAAGCATATTTGTGAAGCAATAGAAGCTCACTATGTAGAACAAGAAGATCAAGAAGATGATCTAGAGTGAAGGGTTGAAGACTACGAATCTGGCTGGGATCAATAGATCGCCAATTCTGTTTAAGTCTTTATTTTCCAAGAGATGTAGGCAATTGCCATATTATTTTTGTAGTAGATGCCTATGGTTTAGTCTTTCTTCAAAGTAGGCGTACTCAATGTAAATGTGATGTCTAGGAAGGTTTTGAGATAAGTGGTAATTAAGCGAGCTTTTGCTCCACCGACATCTCCCTACTCACCTGGTCACATTTGCGTTGGAATTACCGAAAGAAGTTAGACGACTATCATTGTTTTGCATTAGCTAAGCATTTGGATTAGATTCTCCTAATGGTTAAGAGACAATGATGTACTTCGTTGGCTTATGAATAAAATTTTGAGTTCTTTTCATTATGACTCCATTTTGATTCATGAGCATGTTACCTTGTGACTACGATGGCTGGGCCATCAGTATTAATTCAAGGACATGGAATAGCCCAAGTTCTCTTTGCCAAATGGCACCTTGATTAATGTCACAGAAACTCTCTACGCTCCTAGGGCAACTCGCACCTATGGATAGCCAACGGATTCCATGCGAAAATGCATGTAGAGAACAGAAATGAGTTCCTTTGCAATGCCTCTAATGATTGCGAACGATGGCGCATCTTAGAGAAGTTTATGTGTCTCTCTAGTGGACTCTATGTCACTATTCGAGCCATTAAATCCAATAAAGTATGAGAGAAGATCTCTTGGATTTAGACACATATTGACTTTGTCTCGACATGATAAGTCACCCTGGTCATGATATGATGATCCGTCTACTAAAGACTTCACATGGACACCCTCGAGCGAAATGAAGCAAGAATCAAAAAAATTGATTCCTGGACTTAGCAAGACCGCAACAATTGCAGCATCTGGCGCTGCAGCTGTCTTGGGGCGTCATATGGCCGCCCAAGTCCCTTGTGACAACGCCATATATGGCACTACCCATGGCCATGACGCCATGGATGTCAATCCCCATGGTTATAACACCATGGATGCCACTTCCCATGGTCATGACACCATGATGGGTGATGTAGTCACAAACTTTGCTTCAATATGCGTTTCAAATGCTCAGGCCCAACCAAAACCCTCATTGGTTGCTTCTAAGGCCTCTCGCTCATTTTACAAAGCCATTTCCTTAGGAAAATTAGGGCTGAAACCGTCCTATGCAAAGGATATGAAAATACTCATTATGTTCCTACATAGAATCCGTAGGGATTCTGTGGACTGATTCCACCAACTTACGGACGTTTAAATATCTCATGATGTTGGTTGATATGCAAACACGCTGGTCCCATGTTGTGCCATTGTCCACCTGTAATGCTACTTATGCTACACTCCTAGCAAATATCATATGACAACGGGCTCACTCCCCGGATCATCCTATTCCGTCACTTGGACTTGACGATGCTAGAGAGTTAACATCGAAGACTTTCGATGGATATTGCCATGGGACTGATGTTGGATATCATATTCTCATGTACAAACCCAAATGGTCTAACGGAAACAACTACGATGGTAGTCAGGACATTGGAAATGCGCCCCAATCTCCTTATCCGCTTGGGGTGATGCAATATCGCATGCAGCAATGCTAATTCGTCTACGACCCACCGCCACTCAATCTACCTCTGCGTTACAGCTAGTGACTGGGTACAAATATCGTACTTACGCATATTTGAGTGTGCCAATTGCGCCGCCACAGCGCTTTATAATGGGTCCTTACAGACGAATGAGCAACTCAGTTGGATTTGAGACTCCAACAATCGTCCGCCACTTAATGCCCTTGCATGGCGATCTCCTTACCGCTAGATTTGCGGATGTCATTTTGATGAGACAGTCTTCCCGTCGTTAGGGGGAGATAAGAACACAGATGTTCAACAGGAACGACAGGAATTGTCGTAGTCTGTCCCCACTATGTCTCATCTTGATCCCTATTAAAGTGACGAGATCACACAAATATGCTGCAAACATGCCTGCAAGGATGGACGTCCCTACGAGAGGACGTAGCGCCACCCTACACAGAGGTAGGCATGGCGCCAACGCCATAGAGAGTGGCACTCTGGCGTTACAGGCCATGGCCCCAGCTAGGATGCATGGGAGGCCCGTGAGTTCGAAGGATATTTTGGCACATTCCAATCCTTTGATCATCGACACTCAAAATCCGTCTCATAAGAATATTCCGGGTTGTGGTTATCGTTGGGGGACGCCTCAACATCAGAACCTATTCCTGAGAATATAGAGCTCTTTGAAAATTACACTAGTGTACATGAGACGTGGGATAGAAACTCCATCATAATTGATGATGTAGTCGCGCATTTCGTTGCGCATGAGTTTGTTGAGTCTGATGATATCGAACCACGCTCCGTTGATGAATGAATGCCAACGTAGAGAGATTTGGCCTAAATGGAAAGATGTGATCCAGGTTAAGTTGGATTCTCTAACGAAGAGGAAGGTTTTCGAGCTAGTGATGTCAACACCTCCTAACATAAAACCTGTTGACTAATGGGTCTTCGTTAGAAAGCGTGATGAGAAAAAGAGATGGCAATCTCGACTTATGGCGCAAGGCTTCTCACAAAACGCCCTGGAATCGACTACGATGAGACATATTCTCTCGTAATGGATGTCATTGCACTCCACTACCTTGTCAGTTTGGTAGTTTCCAAATAACTGATCATGCAGCTTACAAATGTGGTCACTACGTATCTCTATGGGGATCTAGATACGGAATATACATGAAGGTTCATGGTGAACTTCATTTACCCAAGTCAAGTGGCTCTAGACCACGGAGCGGGTTACAAAAAGGTTGAAACGCTCACTAAAGTGACTACTTGATTGGGAAGGGATATGCCCACGCGTTTCCATAACAAGTTTCAGATTCTATCGCGGTTCATGTTGGACATGATCTTCATTAGAAGCCCTTAAAGAGTTAAGGGAAACCGCTGAACACTAGAAATCCGAGTTTGAGATGAAGGATTTTGGGAGAACACGATTATGTCTCGGTTTGGAACTTGAGCATCGTGTTGATAGATGCTTAGGCATTTTGACAAGGTCAAACCTTCAAGCACCCCCATGATCGTCCGTAGTCTTGATCCTGAAAAGGATCCTCTTCGTTCAAAGGATGATGACGAAGATGCGCTAAGGGCAGAAATGCCCTAGTTAAGTACAATATGCGCATTATTGTACTTAGCTCCATGCACAAGACCGGACATCTCATATATTGTGAACTTGTTAGCTAGATATAGCTCTGCGCCAACGCGACGCCATTGGATTGGTGTAAAAGATATCTTTCGATACTTGAGATGTACGATTGATATGGGCTTGTTCTATCCCTACAGAGAGATGATGGATTCGGACCCATCACACACTAGGAACGCCGCCAACACTGGCCTGCGTCCCCTCTCCCCATCCCAAAACGAAGTTAGCGTTTTGGAAGGTTTTGCTGATGCTGGGTATCTCTCTGACCCACACAAAGGTCATTCCCAAACTAGTTAAGTGTTCACCATGGGTAAAGACTGCGATATCTTGGAGGTCTACAGAATAGACCCTAGTCGCTATATCTTCGGACCATGCAGAGACTATTGCTCTTCACGAAGAGATTCGTGAATGTATATGGATTGGATCCATAATTACGCATGTTCGAACAATTGTGGTTTGAAGTCTACCATAGATGAGCCTACGAGCATTTAGGATAATGCAGCTTGTTTTGAACAAATGAAGTAAGGCTACATCAAAGCGACAACACCAAGCTTAATCAGCAACAACAGACTCTCCTCAAGATCAAAATGAACTAGGTTCGATTTGAGGACAGTGTGGCAGACTTGCTCACTAAGTCATTGCCTAAATTCCACTTTCGAGAAACATGTTGGTAGCATCGTTTACGGAAGTTATCCGAACTCCCATGACCATAGTCATCAGGGGGAGATGCAGACATCAGGGGGAGATGTCTATATGTATGGTCTTGACAACGTGAAGGGTGTGTTGTGCTCTTTTTCCCCTTCGACCGAGGTTATTTTTGTCCCACTGGGTTTTTGTTACTCGGCAAGGTTTTTAACGAGGCAACGAGAGAAGCACCACGTTTGGACAACACAAGGGGGAGTGTTTAAGGATATCTCTATTTGTGTTTGGCCCAAACTCTAGGTTACTTGACCTAGTGGTAATAGGGTTAAATTAGAAGGATCTAGATTTCTATTCAATGTACGATTACTTTCCTTGTATGATTAAGATTCTATGCATTGTAATCCTCTATATAAAGAGGCCCCTATTATCAATGAGTATACACAGCAAATTCCTCTCAATTTCAGTTTCTCTACAACAATATTCTTATTATTTAACCAATCCATTGGAGAATGAGTGTAGCAAAAATAACACTGCCACATCAACCTTCAAATTTGAATTTGACACAAGCATTTTGAATACTCCATTGGAGATGCTCTTAGTCAGCAAGTCCATTATTAGTATTTTATATAGATTACAATGAATCAATCGTTAGACCCGGATTCAAAATCATTCAATAATTAAGATGACCACAGTAGCAAAACCAATAACCAAAATTATTAAAGTGATAAAGCAGAATCTCACCAAAAAGACCTTAACAAATATACAGAGGCCTAAACATGGCAACAAAAAATAAAGACAAAAGCAAAAAGTATGAAAACGATTGGATTAGTAAATTGAATCACCTGGTTTCCTGAAATCATAATATGTCTTGTTCCCGCTTGGCGACAGGAAAAAAAAAAGGAGAGTTCATCTTTGGTCTGGAAAAAAAAAGGGAGAGTTCATAAGGAGGGATGAAATCGCAAGCTATAACCAAAAGCTCATGCACCTTTGCAAATTGTAAATCGACGGAAGGAAAAACATAAAACGAAAACATTATATTACTATCCCCAGACCTGGAACCAAAATATATCCAAAACCCCAAAACTGAAAGCTTCTACTGATTATTCCTAAGTGAAGAATATGATCTCAGTTGTCCTGCACCAAAAGAAAACCCGAAAAAAAGAAAAGAACAAAAAAAGGTAATTCAACGATTTTGCTTTCAGAATCATACTGAAAGTAAGATGCAAGCTCATTATTCAGAATCAAACTGATAAAACACTACCACAAACTTGGGCTTTAGACACCATTAATAATGGTGTGAATTGGGGTTTAGACCACCAATCAATGGTGTGTAAAGGCAATAGGCACGGGCCCAGTCACTATTATTGTATGTGTTGGTATAGGTGGCGAGACATATACCTATGGGCTCACTATCAGTTTTTGAAAAAGTCTTGGGTAGGGGCTGCCACGTGGTAGGGCAGTGCGGCCTACCAATCAAAACTTTAAAAAAAAAATTCTTGTTCCAAAACTGTCCTCAATTTGCAAAATAAAATACCCAAAACACCCCCCTGCTAGGGGGTGATTGGAGGGCCTCACTGCCCCACCACGTGGCAGCCCTACCTAAGACCTTCTCTCAGTTTTTTGGTGCCTCAATTCATGGGTACTGTTCATGCATTGGTGACAATGACTCAACACACCAATGTTGTGATTGGTGGAATATATGGTTGAATACATATCACTACAATTAGCACCACACCAATTCTAATATTTCATTTTAAAAAAAAAATTATCATGGAAAACTTAATTATTTTAAATATTATATAAATACAAATCCTCCTAGACTAGAAGACTCCAAAGTTTAGTATTGCCTTCTTTCATATGAAACCAGAAATTGCTTCTCATCTTTCTCCTTCCGTCACTGAACTGCAAGTACAGTTTACAAAGTCCATATCTTTCTCCTGCAAGCAGAAAAACACACAAGTTAGCCAAAAAGTATCCACCTGCAGTGAAATTTCTGAGAACCAAGAAACTTAAAACAAACAATCATTCACATTGACTATGTAGTTAAAGCTGGTTCGAGCTCATAAGTTAAACATCTATCGGCATGGTTGACACACCTTCTATAAAATTTGAAGCTAAAAACTAGATTATATTGAACATTAGTGTACTATGCATCAAGTCTTTGAGCACTTGCAATTATATAATCATATATATGAATGGTGGTATTAGCCCACTTTTATGGAGGATGCATATTTACTTAGGCCACTTATTAGACTATGCTTTCAAAATTATTGCAATTGTATGCAAAGCCATTCCAATCATGTTCAAAGAATACTCAGGCCATAAAAATGTTTTCTTGAACTAGAACTATACATATTGATTCACATTTACAAAAGAATAGATTTTAGGTGTACCTTATTGAGTAAACAACATTTTTTTGTCTCCTTTTTCATAAGCTCTTGCAGCTTTCTGTTTCAGATTATAACCCCTTACAAAATAATAAATGCTACATGTCAATTTAACATATAAGACATACATTAAAAGTAGTCTTGCTACGCCACATAACTTATCAAGTTTAAAAATCTACAAACCAGATTTAAACTAGCAAAGAAATTGCATATGACCAGTCATTTAAGAATCTTACTTAAAAAATTCAAATAGAGTGATGGCAAATCAAGGACAAGATGATATCCTCGTGATTGTATTTCCTTTTTGAGAGCTTTCCATGGAGCAGTTTAGCCTTTGACTTTGACAATTATATTCACCACATCACCCTGATACAATGATATAAGTTAGTTAACAATAGGCCTCAAAAGCTGGAAGGAGCAAGTTAGGCAGTAATTCTCTGTTTGGTGTAAAGAATATAAAATTCAAAAGAAACTGCATTTGATTTCTAGTTAAAAACTAGCTCAATGGCAGCTCCAACTACACCAGGGGCTTTCATTGCATAACCAATTGGGTTAGTAAAACTTCCAAACCCAATGGGATTTCCAGTAAGGACAGGCTTAAACTACATGCAGGCACCAGCAAGTAGCTGTTGCCATTAGACATGTGAGGATAGGCAAGATTATTGGAATAGCCAGATACAGCCATTGGTGGAAAATAAACTGTAATTAGAGGAAAAAAGGCATCAGTGAAATTCAATTCACTAGATATATCAAGGTTAGTTAGAGGCAAAACATGTGAGAAATAAATTAGAGGTAGAGAAATGTGTCCAGAAATATTTATCAAAAGCCAGAGGAACTATAATCACATAAGTTTACACTATTCAATGTAGTCAAACACCAGCACCGAAACACAAAATACAAATTCTAATTTCTAAGCACAGAGAACCAAACGATGGTGTTATGAGAAAGAACAAAATATGACAAACAAAGGACATGTTGGAACAAAAAATTGAATCCCAACACAATCATCGATAATAAAAATCTAAGATTCAAAACTTGATTTTCTCAACATTTTCCCAAAATCCAAGCAGATTGACTAAGCACACCAACACTTTTTCAGGAATCAAATAGAAATAAATTGAACCTGGTGTGAGGAAGAAGGACCGAGAGAGAGCTGAGATTGCATGCAAATTCATCGCTCCAAATCAGTGACTTGTAGCGGTAAGGACAATTCAATTCAAAACGAACTTGAAGGCATTCGATCCATGAGGACTGATCATCTCACCCAGCAGAAGAACCAGATGATGGAGATCGGGGGGAGACGAACCAGATCTAGAAACCAAAAAACCTCGAGCTAGTTTTTTATTATTATTATTATTTTTTTTATGGGTAACACCATATAGAGATGATTGTCTTCTTTCAGTCCTTCGGCTATCACCAAAAAGGCTTATTAGAGCAAGTCCACCGGAGGTCATAGTCATAGTCATAGTCAAGAAAAACCTGACTACATGACCTTGAGATGGATTTTGCTCCTTCCACCGTTGGTTTTTTGACTGGGCAAAACTCACCCTTTCTTGACTACAGCCAAGAAATAAGTCAAGTTCATGACTTTTTCCTTGCCCAGCCAAGGCTTGTGCCAGCTCGACCCACACCCAAACGTGGGTGACAGGAGGAGGAGAGAGAAGAGGTCAGGCGACCTCGGGGGCAGCAGCAGCAGAAACTGAAGCAGCAACAGCAAGCATACCCGCCTGGGGTTGCTTCGATCTCCACCTGGGGGCAGCGTCTGGGCGGGCTGAGGCGACGAAGCGGCCGGACGAGGTGAGGCGACCTCGGGGGGGAGGGGGCCGGGTCCTTGGCCGGAGGACGCCGGAGGACGGAGAAAAATCCGGGTCGGGTCGGACCTTCGTCTGGTGCAGCTGCGAGAGAGAGAACCGGAGGGGGGGAAATGAAAAACTGAAAATTTAAGATCCTTTTAAACAAAATAGATTTTTTTTTTTTTTGCTATTTATGGAAAATTTTCAGATTTCAAAAATTCATAATAAATTCATACGAACTCCGAATATTGCGTTCCACGTATGCACGAGATCGTATCGACGATCTCTATAACTTTCATGAAGGAAGTTTTCCCAAATTATGTATGTGTAAAAAGTCGATTTTCGAGACCCCCTAAAATTATATAATAATGAATAGTGTTGACCGGGCAAGAAAAACAACGGGTGTAAACCCATGTCCAGTGGCAGTGAATAGTAACTTGACTGGTCGAATTCTTGACTTCTCGACTTTGCCTTTTCTTGACTACGGGTGCACTTGCTCTTAGGACTGAGCCAAGTAGCCAAGTTACATGTCAAGTTTCTCTTCACAAGTGATAAGTTCAAAATTATATAAAATTAGATATGCACCATTAGCAATATTGGTGGGAGATATTCACACCGATCAAAAGCGATGCACCACTGCTAAAATGTAGAATGAGATTAATAGGTAAATAATAAAATTATGTTGTCACCATTAGGCTAAACGTGGGGTTACATTAGTATCCTTAGCCCACATTTGTGGTAGTGAAACCAAATGAAACAAATGACTAAGAAGAAAATCAAGAAACCACATTCCAAAACAAAATCCATAAAGATATTTTATGATAGGTGATTACCTTATGTGTTAAAAACGAATTCTTCTCTTTCATACTAAGCATGCCCATCTGCTTCCCTTTAACATCTGCATAAATTTTGTAAATGTAAACAAATAGGCTAGGAAAACAACAATCCCAAAAATTGTGTATAACAACCAATTGAACCAAAAGAAAATTTCGACAGTAATCTTACCAAACGTAGAGATAACATGATTAGGTACCTAACCGATTTAGTCTTCCATCTCTTCTCCCTCTGCAATATGTTTTTTATTTACCAAGACCCCCTATCTTCGAGAACTACACGAAGAAGGAAAAGAAAAGTTGAAACCCTCATCAAAGTCAACAATTTGATAGAAGTAATTAAACCATACCTTTTTGGGAAATTCGTCCAAACAGTATCTGAACTTTTCCAGACTATTAATTTTCATACCTATACTTTGAAAAATATCATAATAGTACCTGAAGTTTTGGTCCCGACCCAATTTCCGTACCTAGCAACAGTAAAGTCGTCAACGGAGTTAAATTTTGGGGGGTAAATCTGGAACTTCAGGTATTATCGCCAAAAAAAAAAAACTGCCCATGGCTCGAACTGAGCAGCCTAACTCGCGATTTGCAATTGCCATGTCTTTCTTTCTTTCTTCTTCTTCTTCTTCTTCTTCGAACTGCTGCTGCATCGAACCAAGGACAAAGCTCTCTCTCTCTCTCTCTCTCTCTCTCGACTTCGTGCCTCACGCCACCGGTGAACCCAAACCCGGCCACAACCCTCTCCAGATGCGCCCGCCCACTGAGGTGTCTCTGCGCCCCTGAATTTGATTCAACCCTTTCTATGATTTCGATTTCGATTCTGATTTGTTTTTGCAAGAGTTGGCAAATCATGCCTTCTTCTTCAGTTCACCGACAAGGCGGCAAGTTTCTGAGCGCCGGCCTCAACGAGAAAGATCTCCGATCTGGGGCGGCTGGAGAGACAGCCTCGACGAGAATAATCTCTGATTTTCTGGTCGGCTGGAGCGCCGGCCTCGACGAGCGCCGCTTCGTCTCTGCCTCCAGAATCGCCACCGTCGCCGCCGACGACTCCTCCTCCAACGTTGTGGGTCGGATTCGATTTGTTGCGCTGGGTCGAGCCTTCTTCAAGCTGGTCTCTATGGGTTTGTGGGGATCCTCCATTGCTTTGTTGGGCTTGTTTTGGTTCGAAGAAAATGTGACTACTGAAGCACGCAATCTTCTGGGTCTGATCAGATGGGTTTGTGGTCTGAAAGTTGAGAGCTTTGGGAAATGTGGAGCATGAGAATGAGGGCGAAGAAGGAAAGCAAGAGTCTTTGAGTTCTGGGTTTCATGGCGGAAATTGAAGAAGAGAAAATGGAGTAGAGTTTAGGAGAAACGATGGAGTTGCAGACTCACAGTGCATGCTTTGGTTCGTTTGGTTAACAAGTGAGTGTGGTATGCAAATGAGGATAGTCCTGCAGTTGTAGCTAAGGGCTCACTTTGACTACTGAGTGGACTAGTGCTTACAAGTCCTCAGGGTGTTCAGCTTTGGAAATCTGAGTCCATTTCTGGAGTTGTTGCTTTTGGGTCTTGAACGATACAGGCAACTTTGTTCTTGAAGATGACAATTCAGAGAGCTTATGGGAGACCTTCAATAATCCAATTCATACCATTTTACCTGAACATGATATCGGAAAATGAGGGAAGCTTTGGTCTCAACAATCCGAGACTAACTTTTCGAAAGGAAGATTCGAGCTATGTATGCAAGTCACCCAGAGACATTTGGGTGTCCAAATCAATTTCTGGAAATAGCTTCCCAATCTTGGCCTTCACACTTGCTCCTCCTCCGCTCTGCATCAAAATCAATTTCTCGTTCTTTCTTTCTTCCTCTAAAGAGCACTGCTGTGAAGTTCATCAATCAATCAGAGAGAGAGAGGGGGGGAGGGAGGGAGAGAGAGAGAGAGAGAGAGAGAGAGAGAGAGAGAGAGAGAGAGAGAGAGAGAGAGAGAGAGAGAGAGAGAGAGAGAGAGAGAGAGAGAGAGAGAGAGAGAGAGAGAAGGAGAGGGTTAACCCCAAAAAAAAAAATTGTTTCGGAAGTACCGGTTTTACCCCTCAACACTTAACGGAGTTAACATTTTTACTGTTGCTAGGTACGAAAATTGGGTCAGGCTTAGATCGTCAGATACCATTTTGATGTTTTTCAAAGTATAGATATGAAAATTAATAGTCTAGAAAAGTTCAGATACTGTTTGGACGATTTTCCCTACCTTTTTCTGTTGGCGAACTTCTCCTTGAGGAGATCGTCTTCTGCTTACCAATAACTGGTTTCTGCACGGTCTAGAAGAGGGAGTTCAGTATTTTGATTTTGGAAAACGTGGGAAGATTAAACGTGGGAGAACAATTGCTTCTAGGTTTTCTCCTGCCTTATTTACTCTTTTACCCTTTGTTTATTTTATTTTGTTGCTTTGGACTTTTATAGAGAGAGGGGCAATCGCAGGGTTTTCAAAAATTTAACCTTAAGCCTTATTGGCTTTAATTAATACTGATAAGTAGTTGTATTAATTGTAGTTGTATTAGTTAACGTCATGTAACTAGTAATTAGTAATTAGTAATGCTACGATGGTTATAGTTACCCCGAGATTTTGAGAATAGAATGGAGCGATATGATAATATGAGAAGGAGGGTGGTGCATTTGTGTCATGCAGTGCGTGTGAGTTTACGGTGGTTTCAGACGGACAGCAGCAGCACCCATAGGATTAGATTGTGGGTGGAGATTGATAAGCAATCAGGGAGAGACACGTGGGTGAGTCGATAGAAAAAGAGAGAGTAGCAGAGGAAGAACAACAAGTGGGGACTTGGACGGCTACGACCTATCTACGAGTCAGAGAGAGAGCGAGAGCGAAAAAGCCAAAGGAAAAGGAAAGGGAAAGGGACGGTGATCAGATCGTCGGAAAGGTGCTTTGCTTGTGTGGAACAAAGCCCTCCTGACTAGCACTGGGCACCTGAAACCGGAAAACCGAACCCGTATTGAAAAATGACGAGACGAAACGGGATGTAAACTTCAAAAATCATTGTATGGGCCCGTCCTGACCCGTTCCATTAAAACGGGATAGGCTTCGGTCCGAATAATTAGAAACCCCATCATTCTAGTTTTACAACCTATTTTCTTACCCCATGACTTATCTGATTCAAACTCTTTTACTGCCCACAAATTGAGCCTTCTACCTTACACGCAAAAACCCAAGTCTTCTTCTTTTCTTATTCTCTTCAAAAATTGGGCAGAGAGAAAGGAAAACCTTCAGCTCCTCCGTCCCACGTTGCCACCATGCATAGGGCAACTTCTCCTAGAAAATCATTCCAGGCCTTCAAAGGGAAGTATCCAAGCCAAAGGTTGTCATTCACCCTTCTCTTCTCACCCTTCCTCTCGTTCCTGTGCATATCAGTCTTCTTGCATGCCCCAAAAAGCCTAGTTCAGGACCTCTGACCAAAATGTCTTCATCATCATAGTTGTTCGTCTTTGTCTCTTCTATCGGAGCTCAAAATTTCAGCCCTATTAGAGTCGTTTTGAGACCTGTATACTAATCTAAGTGGGAGCTGCTCAGAAATGAATCTGCTCCCAATTTCTGCTCGCATCCCTCCTCTTGCTCTACCCGAATCCCCCAAATCTTGTTTGAGATTGATTCCAATAATTGGTAAGATCATTATACCATCAAGTTCCTATCTCTTTCCTCAATCTTTAGGCTCAATACGTTTAAACAACTTTCCTACTTATTGAGAAATTTTTGTTTCACTTTGCATGTCCGAGATCAAGTAAACTTCTTGGCATGCAACTGGGCTTGATCAAATCAAATTCCCTCAGCTCTCTTTCCAGTTGAAGCCCTCAGGAAAACTCACCTTTTCGGTTGGTCTTTGGTGAGTATCATGCTTTCCTTAACACTATGTTCAATTTGGTTGTTGTTACGAATTCTTGAAGATTACAAACTTGTCACTGCTGTTGTTGGTATCTTGCTGCTTTAACTTTGATTTCTCATTTACCCTAATGTCTAGGAATTTTGCTAGGGGTCATGGCCATATCATGAGTATTGAAATCGTACTTGGTTCATGGGTTTACTTGTTACTTATAGCTGTCCAAACATCATGTTTCAATACATCATATCATTGAGCTACAACACCTGCCCATATAGTATCCGAAAGTAACTCAAGCTTTTGGTCTTTAGAAGCATTAGACATATCCCTTAAGTGTCTTGGGTTCTCTTTGACTGGCCATATTGGGTACCAAAAGAACTTTGAACAAAATAACAACTTGCTGCAGTTTTTCAGTTTTCAGTACATTCTGACCCAGCTGCATTTATTTCAAAACTGGTGCTAAAAGGCTGGGAATTTGGGATCAGTTTCTTCTAGAGAAACATGGTAGACACAAAAATAAACGTTTAAGAATTTGAATCACTCCAAAATCATTTTTCTAGAATTAGTTATAGAATTTTGAAATACGTGTACAGAAACTTATATTTCTGGAAAAGATCTGCACATTGTTTTACTTTAGCCTTTAAGTCCTTTACTCTTTGAATGGCTTAACTTGAAATTCAATAACCATTTCAATCTTACTGAGTTGGTTGTTAAACCATCCTTCTTTCAAAATTTTCTCAAGAATTTACCTCTAGTATTTTGAACAATTTTCCTTGACCTTTGACAGTTCCTTTTTAAGGTATGTTTTAAGCTTTTAGCAACTTGTCTTTTAAAAGTGTTCTTACCACTTTTTCCTAACAACAAGCTCCTCCTTGGAACCCAAATGGTCTGGTTATTAGCTAGTAAATTAGATTGGAGGAAGGGTTTTCTTCGGAGAGTATTGAGAATGAATTGCTAGCCTTGTTTATCGTTGTTTGTGTCGCTCATTTGATCTAGGCTCAGCTTCTTGGTAGGATCTTGTGAGGTTGGTGGTTGCTACAAGGTTGCATTGAGGCCAAGTACTGCAAGGGAAAGCTCGGATTCCAGGTAGGGGATGCCTTTAACTCTATCTATGCTTTTCTTGCATATACTACGTTTTATTTGAGGCCTCTTGCATGTTTTGGAAATTATCTGTTTTCATACTTAAAATGGTTTGCGTGGTTGGAATGTGGTGTTGGCAATTGATAGGGATGTAAGGAGATGGTTTGACCCTCTTTGGGGATTGGATATCCCAAACCACCGGTGGTGGGCAGCGTGCACGGCCCGCGGCTGACGTATGTTGTGTAGGGCACCGATACATCCTAGTAATGTATGATGGGCACCTACAGTGAGTCATGCGTCTATGCTATCCTTGTTATTGATTTTCCTCTTTGTCTCTAGCCTTGTGATGATGATTGAATTCCAGAAAGTGATTGGCTAGAGTGACAGTTATGATGGAAGTTGTGGAAGGAGATCAATTGCCGTGGATTTCTATTTACGTGATGACGATCATGTGGGATTGCAAACCGGTTTTATCTACTACCTTTTTGTCAAAGAGATAACTTATGTTTTCAAACTTAGATATAGGGGCGGGCATGGGCAATGACTGGATGTAGGAGCCTAACCCCTACTTTAGTTTGTTTTGCAGGCTGTTGCTGTCGAAGCTTAGGTATGGAGGATTATTTTTGGAGGCCACAAATTGTTTTATCTAAAGTTTATTTTTCTCTCTATTTGACATGTTCGATCTCGTTAAATTTTTGTAAAGACATGTATGGTTGATGATGTCTGTGATTGCTTATCACCAAAGTAGAACTTTAGGGTTAGAACCTCTATTTGAATTTAGGTCATAGTGGGCTAGACTTAGAAGACTCACATAAATTTCCATTTAATGAACCTATTGTAAACTTGGGCTAAAAACTAAAAATGATGTAGGTTTCAAACTCAACGCAACACCACCTTCCTTTCTCTTCCTTGCCTAGTTTGTAACCTTGTGGTTACGATCCAAGCCCACTAATGGAGGCCTAACAATGTTGGGCTTATAGATTTTTTTTGTTTTAACCTAAAGGCCTTGTCTCTTTAAGGAATTCTAGGCCCAAAGCACTTTCTCCCTAAGTGTAGCGGGTGTAGGGTTCCTTGAGAAGACGGCGCTATGGTAGTCCGGTCTTCGGGGTGCCACACAACAGAAATCTCCTTGAAGCTAGGTTTGGGAGCATTTCACCAAGGAGGAGCACCCGCTTATGGGGATTGTTGACGGAGTTGAGCAGCAGGTTGGGCACACCACAAGAGCACAGTGTAAATATTGTCCAACTCACCTTGCATGTAATTCGACTAGTAATTGAACTAGTTCTCTGATAAAACACATCGAAGTTATATGCTAGAAATATTCGGGTAGAAATCAGTTGGCAAGGGGTCAAACTCAAATTGTAGGTGATGATATGGATAATACTATGACTGCTAGGCACTGGACTCAGGAAGGTTGCATTCAAGCTGCTACTGTTATGATAGTCATGGATGAAATGCCATTTAGTGCCATAGAAAAACCGAGGTTTAGGTATTTCTGTAAGGTGGCTATTCCAAAATGGAAAGATCCATGTAGGAAAGTGATTGTGAAAAATTTTCTGAAAATGTATAAGACGAGAAGGAAGAGCTGAGAAAGGAATTAAGCTCTCATTGTGTGTGTTTGACAACCGATACTTGGACATCGGTTCAGAACATTAACTATATGGTTTTAACTGCCCATTTCATAGATAATGGGTGGAAATTGCACAAAAGAGTTATCAATTTCTGTGTGATCCCAAATCATCAGGGAATTACAGTAGGAAAGATTTTGGAGTCGTGTTTGAGGGCTTGGTCTATTGAGAGGGTGTTAATTATTTCTATGGATAATGCTTCTGCAAATAAGCATGCAATAGACTACATTAGGAGAAAAATGAACAGTTGGGAAAAGGGAATTATTTTGGAGGGTAAATTTCTGCATGTTAGGTGTCTAACACACATCATCAACCTTATTGTGAGGTCTGCATTACATTTATTGGACAAATCTGTTGGTAGTATCCGAAATGCAGTTAGATATGTCCGAAGTAGCTCATCAAGGTTGGATGCATTCAAGGCTTGTTGTGAAAAGGAGGATGTTGAATCGAAGAAGATTTGTGTGTTGGATGTTCCAACAAGGTGGAATTCCACCTACATTATGTTGGATACAGCTTTAGGGGTTAGGAAAGCATTTGATAGGCTGCAAGATGATGAGGATGTGAAGTACACAAGTTACTTTGATGAAGAAGAAGAGTTGGTTGAGGAGGATGGTGATGAACCGGATGATTTCAGTGTGCCTTTGTCTCAAATTAGGAGTAGGGCATCTCTTAAGAGAGTTGGACCACCTAATCAGCATGATTGGGCAAAGGCAGTGTTTAGGTTCATTTTTGAGTACCTATGCAGCTTTGCACTTTAGAGTGTTTAGGTTCATTTTTGAGATTGTTTGGTGGCTTGCAGCTTTGAACTTTGCAGTTTGCACTTAAACTGATTTAAGTATGCAGCTTTGCACTTAAACTGATTAAGTATGCAGCTTTGCACTTAAATATTGCACTTCAATATTGCATTATGAATATTGCTTGTGTTCGGGAAGAATACTAATAATGTCTTGCTGTGTTTTGTTGTATTTTGGCATCTTGGTGTGCAAAGAGTTTTGGCATGTTGCTGTGTATTGGTAATGACATAATAATGATAATATCATGTTGGTTTTGCAGAATGCAGTTGGAAGAATCAAGGCAGCAAGTCAAGGACCAGTAATCGTTTATTTTTTTCCTATGAACTTTCTATTGTGCGCAACTGCTCATTTATGATTTGATTTGCGCAAGACTGCATTGTGATTCAAGTTCTATTTGTGATTTGTGCAAGATTGCATTGTGGCAGAATGCAGTTGGAACTCTTTATTTAATTCATCACTTCATTGTGGCATTTTCATGGCATTTGTGAACTTGTGTATTGCTGCTACTACATAGTTGAAGAAGTTAGAAGTTCATAAACTTATTGAGCTGTAATTGAAGACTTCCAAGTGTTGAAAATTGCATTGAACACTGGAAGTTCTTTGAAGAGGTTGAACATTTGAACTGTAATGTTGAACTATTGAAGTGGTTTTGAACTTTTGATGCATTTGATTTTATATTTTCAATGTATTGTACTACTGATTGTGTTGGTTGTGTTCACTTGATTGTCTTGGACTCTTGGTTGTGTTCTGCATTGAAGTTTAATGGTCTCTGAAATTATGAACAGCAATGAAATGTGGCTGGGAAGGTGGAAAAAGTAGTCTGTTTTCTTTCTGGCTAAGAACCGGTTTCAACCTGTAATCGAACCGAAAATAATGATTCCGGCAAAAAAACAGGTCACACTGAATCGGAAGAGGGACTTCAGTTCCAGTTCCGGCAAAAAATGCCAAAACAAGAACCTATCCCAGGCCTACCTGCAAAGGCAGCAATCTCCAGGCTCTTCATCTAGCACACTTACAAGTAGAAGCAGCCATAGCAGAGGAGGAGTTAGGGGCCAGCTGCTCAATAATTGGAAGAAGGTTGTTAAAGAAAGTAGTGAGGCAGTCATAGCACATGAAGTAGATCAATACCTAGATGCTCCATTGACCCAACTGATGATAAAGATTGCTTTGACATCTTGTGTTGGTGGAAGATAAATGGTTGCAAGTTTCCAGTCTTAGCAGCTATAGCAAGAGATGTTCTTGGAATTCAGACCTCCACAGTGGCCTCAGAGTCTTGTTTTTCAACAGAAGGCAGAGTGATTGACTGTTTTAAGAGCTCATTAACTCCTAAAACAGTGGAGGGACTGATTTGCATGAAGAATTGGTTGCTAGGTGATGATATTGCAGAGGTTGTTGATGATTGCTCAATTGAAAACATTGAGTTTTATGAAGAAGTTGAGCAAGGTATCTAACTAACTCTTTTCTTTATAAGTGTTTGAGTGTTTTGAGTATTTTCAGTGCATAATCATTAACTAACTACTTTTTTTTTTTTTTTAATTTGGAGAGCATGAAAGCACTGCATCTAGCAAAACCAATGTGTGTCCAGCTCCAATTCCAAAAGCAAAAGGCAAGGGAAAGCTTGTGGTAGCTGGTAATGTGATAGATGTTTGAAGATTTCAATTAGTTGTGTGCATATTTTCACTGATGGCTTTAGTGTTTAAGAACTTCATTGTATTCAGTTTGGAATTGAAGTGTCAAATTGTGGCATGTAATGGACTAATGCAGCTTTGGTCAGTGTTTGTTAATGATGGATTGTTGGAATAATCAATAATGTGCTTGCATATATTAGTTGATTATGTTTTAGCTATGCACTAAGTCACTGCAGGTTTGGTATGCACTATGCAGAATTTGATATGCAAATGCATATTTGGACATTTGGTCTTTTTTTCTTCTTCTGTTTTAGCTTTTAGATGGAGCTTGCAGGTTTAGTACTTTGGTAGTTTGGTATGCAACTATGCACTATGCACTATGCAGATTTGGTCTTCTTTGAATCTTTTCTTCTTTTTTAGCTTTTACCCGCAGCCTGCAGGTTCGGTAATTTGGTATGCAATAGTGCAATATTGCAATATGCAGATTTGGACATTTGGTCATTTTTTCTTCTTCTTGTTTAGCTTTTAGCTGCAGCTTGCAGTTTTGGTACTTTGGTAGTTTGGTATGCAATTGCAAGTATGCAACTAAGTACTGCAGATTTGGTCATTTTTTTTCTTCAGTTTTAGGCTTTTAGCTTTTAGTGTTGTTCATACTTCATAATGTGCTTGATTTATTGAATAAGATCAGCTTTTTGGATTATGGAATGATGAAGTGTTGTAGGGGATTGCACTCTTGCTTGTTCTCTTTGAAATGGTCATTTGATTGCAGGGTTGAAGTAATGGAAAAGTAGAAATGCAAACTGGGAAATCTCAGGAAACTGTGTTTTTTTTTTTTTTTTTTTTTTTTTTTTCTGGTACCGATCCCAACCCATTGCCGATCGGGTTCAGGCTTGTCGGGATCAATTCTCAAAATGACCCAAACCGTACCGAACTTCTATTCCAGGCCCGGTATCGGAATTACCACAATTTCGGCATGTGCCCAGCCCTACTCCTGACCGTGATAGATGTAGATTTTCCCTTTATTTATTAATTATAGGCACAACCTCAACCTTCTTCTCATTCCATTTCAACAAAGAAAAGGCCAAAGGCTAATTAATAATCCAAGGCCGAAAAGTCAGGACTAGGACTTCAGCCCAACCCAATTTTCAATTCACCTGAAAAGCAAGATTGGTTTCAATTAAGTGCACTAGTTACAAGGCTGGGCTTCCAATCACCGCATTAATGCAGATGAGCTTTTGTAGTAGGCTAGTTGTATTCTACATCTACGTATTACTGCATCAAGCTAGCGGATGCATTTGTGTAACCATATGGTACAACTTTTCCAATCAAAATACTCTACTTTCCAACACCTTCTTTCTAGCCGGCCAGCTACAACTAATTCAACTAATAAGAACATGGAATAGAATATGGAGTCATTTGCATCAGTATATCGGGGGAATGCCTATATAGGAATGTTAAGCTTCTAGCTACCGATTAGCTAGTAACTCGATGATCTATTTATACCTGTACGTGAACAATAGTATTCAAGAACGACTCATGCCGATGAATGATGAAAAAAAACCAAGTTTAACTTTTTTATGCCGACAACATGTCGCATTCTAATTTTTCAAAATGTGTTGTATATGTATACTTTTTAATATTGTGATATCATGAACCACACATGTAATTGACATTTTCTTCCTGAATTTATTAACAAAATATCTTTTTGTTTCTGTCAAGTAGTTTTTGTATATACTTTTTAGAGCAAAAAGATGATATGACGACTTTTTAATTTGCATCCTTTGATTTCCAACTTTCCAATGCCTTAAATGGCCAGCAGCTAGGGATGGCAATGAGGAGGGTAGGGTACGCGGATTAAATTACCATCCTCATACCCGATTTCATTCCTTATTCCCGTACCCGCCCCAATCTCGGTAATAAGGTACCCCCCCCCAAATCCATGTTAACAATATTACTAATTTATTGTAGAAAAATTCATACAAAAAATTATGGATTGTCAAGTATGAAGTTAAAATCAAATATCAAAATAAAATAAATTGCTTATTTCAATCCAACAAAAACAAATACAAGTCTAGCTTAAAAAAAAAACAATAAAAGTCTGCATTCGACAAAAAAATTCCACAATGAACTGCTTAATGTAACTTAACAACTTGCTCATTCACTCCAACAAGGTGATGTTCTCTTTTTCAATGAATTTTATTGACAAAAAGATGAAGTTTACGTAAATATTTATTTATAAATAATTAAAAAAATAGATATAATATATATATATATATATATATATTTCATATAATTGTTATTGGGTGGGTATGGGGATGGGGATCAAAATACTATCCCCGCCCGGTACCCGATTTCAAAATTCGAATACTGGGGATCCCCATCCCCGTTACCCGATTTTCATCGAATTTCTCCCCGTTAGGGTCGAATACCCGATGGCAGTGACGGAGCCACGTTGGGGCCCAGTGAGTCCCGTGACCCACTGAGTTTTTTTTTTTTAATTCGGAAGTATGTACCAAGGTACATATATATGCTGGTTTGAATAATTAACATGTGGTAGGCCTTGCCCAGTGGTTTCTGTTTTAGTCAGCAATAATTTGATCGAGGTTCAAAACTCAGTACCCAGTAGTTGACTTTATGGGTTTTTTTGGTTTTTTTTTTTTTTTTTTGGTTTGGGACTGAATATTTGTATTTTATATGTAATACATATTATTTTTTTGATATTAAGTTATTAACACTTAGTTCTACTTTTGAATTAATTTTCAAAAAAATTAATGTAGTTATAAAAATTTAATATAGTTATTAGCTTATTGCTTTAAATAATTTACAATAAATCACTTTAGTTTTTTTTTTTTTAATTTTTTTATGAAGTATTGATATTTTGTAAGTGCCTCACTTAAAATTAAATCATGGCTCCGCCACTGCCCGATGGGTACCCTACTAGATGGGGATTTTTGCCATCCCTACCAGCAGCTGGTGCCCTAGTCGTCCAAGGCACAGTTGAGAAATAATTCATGTCATGATCTGATAGAGTTTGCCTACGAATTCTTGTGCTAACCAATCAATTATCTGGCTAATGCAGATCGAATATTTGAGATCGATATCCGAACCAACAATTCAGAGTCCAATCCTCTTGCGGAATTTAACACAGTAAAGTTTATTTAATTAGATTGATGTTGATCGATCTCTTGGCTCTTTACTATTGCTATAGCCATTGCTGCTCTGCTCGAATGCTCGATGTGTGAGACAAAAGGATAAAACAGGAAAAAGATGACGGATTCCAATTCCCTAGTCCAGATATATAGAAGATCACCTACTAGTCAGTCAATCGTCTCACACTTACGTCTGATTGCGACTCAAATCTACTCAATTCAATATACAATTATAACTTGTAAACAAGTTGGAAAATTGCTAAATGCAATAGCCAAGCCTTTATTGTTGACTAAATATTTGTTTTTTGATACTACTGGGCTTATATTCGGTGTTATATAATCCTAGTTTACTTAACCATATCTGTGCATGAGATCGACCAAGCTCCATATATATACAAATTAGCTATAACTACAAGAGCCTAGAGAGAGAGAGCTAAAGAGAGAGAGGCAATGGCAAGCAGTGGCTATAGAGCTCATGTTTTAGCAATTCCTTATCCAGCTCAAGGCCACATAAACCCGCTACTCCAATTCTCCAAATGCCTAGCCTCTTCTAAGGGCCTCAAAGTGACCCTAGCCAATACCATCTTCATCGCCAACTCTTTGAACCTACCCAAATCGGCAGGCTCCGTCCAACTTGAGACCATATCCGATGGGTATGATGACGGCGGCTTTGCGCGAGCTGAAAGCATCGCCGCCTATCTATCCCGTTAGAAGCCGAGGGCTCCAAATCCTTAACTGAGATCATTACAAGGCACAAGTCAACACCAAACCCTATTGACTGCATAATTTATAACGCCTTCTTGCCTTGGGCTTTGGATGTAGCTAAACAATTTGGTCTAGCCACTGCTGCCTTCTTTACTCAAGCCTGCACCGTTAATTACACTTACTATCTTGAGCATCATCATGGACTAATTAGGAGTCCAGCTTCTTCTCCTAATAAACTTCCTCTCGGATTGCATATTCTTGAGCCTCAAGATATGCCGTCCTACTTTTCAGTGCCGGGCTCGTATCCAGCTTACTTTGAGATGGTGTTGAACCAATTCTCTAATACCGATAAAGCTGATTTCATTTTCGCCAACACTTTCTACAAGTTAGAGGAAGAGGTGCGTTGCTAATTTTGTTCACGAAATGAAAAACTAGTAGCGTTTGACTTAATTTGATTCGAATGGTATGTTACAGGTGGTGGATTCGATGTCTCAAATTTGTCCAATGTTGACAATAGGGCCAACAATTCCATCTAAATACTTGGACAATAGCATCAGAGACGACAAGGAGTATGGGATTCATCTCTTCGAGATAGATCGAGACTCGGTTTGCACCGACTGGCTCAACACCAAGCCAGCAGGCTCCGTCGTGTACGTAGCCTTTGGTAGTATAGCCAATCTGAGTGACAAGCAAATGCAGGAACTTGCCTTGGGCTTGAAGGCAACCGACTTCCACTTCTTGTGGGTGGTCAGGGACTCCGAAGAGGCAAAGCTTCCGGAAAAGTTCAAAGAAGAGACGGCCGAAAAAGGCTTGTTAGTAAATTGGAGCCCTCAGCTCGAAGTGTTGTCACACGAAGCAGTAGGGTGTTTTTTGACTCACGGTGGGTGGAATTCGACAATTGAGGCATTGAGCTTGGGAGTGCCGATGGTTGTAATGCCACAGTGGGCCGACCAGCCTACTAATTCCAAATTGGTTGAGGGTCTTTGGAAGGTGGGGGTTAGAGTAAAGGTTGATGAGAATAGTGGGGTGGAAGGAAGAGAAGAGATTGAGTTGTGCATTAGGAAAGTGATGGGGGAGATGGGGATTGAAATGAAAATGAATGCTAAAAAGTGGAGGGAGCTGGCTATTGAGGCAGTGAGCGAGGGTGGCACCTCGGATAAGAATATTGATGAATTTGTATCCAAGTTGGCAATTTCTAAGCCAGCCAGCGTTTGATTTATTTTCACATGCGCAGTTGATCGGATCAGTGTACTGTTGTTTACTATGATATGAATTATAATAAGGTAAACAATTATCATTCAAAAAATCATAGTACTAGGATTCATAGACATCAATTATTGCTTACGTACTTGTGATCTATTATTTGTTGGACAAAATAAAAGCTTGGGTCTAGGCCGGGTTGAATAAATCCATCTTTAATTTTTTTTTTTTTTGCAAGGGATTTGGAACCCAACCTAACTTGGAGGCTCAGCCCCACGCCCGAATATTATTAATAATAGGATAACCATTATACAACGAGGGGGACGTATAACCATTATAGTTGATCTGTTGATTGTGTTATCTGTAAATCCATCTTTAATAACAATGCTGCGATCACTATATATCAAAAGTAGAAAGCTAGCTAGGCAATTTTAATGCTGCAAAAGCAAAAGAATCGCAACCCAAAAATATCAAACCAATTAATCAAGGCAAGTGCGAGTTCATTGACCACTTTTTCTCAGTTATTTTAAGTTTTTGACGATCTATTATTGCGGTAAAAATGAAAAGCAATTAACTTGTATGAGAAACATATACACATTTACAGCAGCCTTCCCAGTTCTCTGGATCTACCGGTACTTGAAAACATAAGCAAAGATGTCAAAACCTTCAGACCACGTTTGGTTTGCGGAAAATAAGCATCAGGAAAGGAAACTTGTGCATTTGGAGTGCAAAAGGAAAGGAAATCATTTCCTAAAGGAAGGGAAAATAAAGGGGAAAATGGTTCCTTCCAAACCCCAAATGAATCACTTTCCCAAATTCTTTCCTTGCATTTATTACTCACAACATATTATTTTATTACATTATTTACAAACTTTTTAACAAATTTCCATGGGTTCGTGATTGGAAGCACGTATGGCTAGAAGTGGACTCTTCTCTTATTCTGGATTTTATTAAATCTCCTTTGTTGGTCCCCTGGCAACTTCGTATTAGCTGGCTCAATTGCTTGTTCAAGATTTCTCAAATGACTTTTCGTGTATCTCATATTTTTCGTGAAGGTAATAAGGTAGCTGATGCTTTGGCGAATTATGGTACGACTGCTCCTAATATGGTGTGGTGGGATGCTCCACCATCTTTTCTTTTATCGCATTGTCAGAGTGACCAATTGGGTTTTCCCCAATTTCGGTTACGATAGCTTATTTCTTTTCGTTGCTTTTGTAGGGAGGTTTGGTTTGGTCCCCCTCCTATTGTTTGGACCCAAAATAAGCATTTTGGCCTGACAAGGCGTGTCTTGGAGAAATTGAGCCAATGTCAGTGGCTCAAGCTATATATTGTCGACAAGTTCGAAATATATATTTAGAGGCTAAATAAAGCCTACTATGAAAGCATGGAAGCATGGAAACATGAAAAGTCAACTTTAGCACATTTTCCTACTTCGGCTAGGAGAAACCGAGCTAAACAAGGAAGGAGGGCCGGCAGACTGACCAAATGAACTTGAAATGAGCTGAAACTCTGCAGATCCATTCTATACAGCCCAAGGATCATTTCTTATGAAGAGTGTCAGAGCTTTTTTTGAGTGGAAGGCCTTCAAACAATCAGCCCAATGTTCTACAGAAGCAAAACTGGAAAACTGGACCTGTAAGAGGTCCAGCAGCATTTTCGGCCCAACCACATGAAATAAAAATCTGAAAATTTGTCAGGATGATCTACACTCATAGTGGAACATTTCATATGAAGAAGTCGAAGGCATATAATGAAGTCTTGTTGGAGAAATAATTAAAGGAATAAAGGGGCAGAAACTGACCTAAAACCAGCTCAATATTCACATGTTCATGTTTCCTACCCACATGAAGAAAGCTAGATGCTTTTCTCTTTTTCCTTGGATATATTTTTCTTCTACAATCTCTTTAATAGATCATCACCACTTCCATGTTGCTGCACCTTCATGCTTTGCTTTCATTTCATCTTTTCTCTATCTTTTCCATATTTTACAAGTGAACTTAGATCTACTTTCATTATTTTTCTTCCACTCATCATTTCACTCTTCTTTTTCTTCCCTATATAAACACCTTCTCCTCTCATTCTAAAAAACACATTCACAACATCACAACATCTCTAAGATGATCTAAGTTCTCTCTAGAGCAACCTCTCTAAGAGCAACTCCTCTCCCTCTCTTTCTCTTTCTCTTACCGGTGATCACACTCCTAGTCCTAGTCTTCTCAGAAGCCGACTTTCAGTGCCACCAAACCCTCTGTCAACGTGCTTCGGTCCTAGTCTCCTCGGGAGCCGACGGTAGTGCCGCGACCACAACGGTTACAGAACCAGCCAAGCAAGGGTAACACCCTAGCAACCCAGCCAAGCTAAAGTCACGCTTTAGCAAGTTCTCCTCACTTCCCGGTGGTTCTCGCTCTGCTCGATCTGCAACATCGAGTATCGATTGTGATTTTCAAAAAGCTCAGCAAAAGTCCTCGCCACGAGGCACAAAGAATCCCACGACGAGGTTGATGCTCTCCTCGTCCACAATTGCTTGAAAGAAGTCAGGTCAAGGGACACCCCCGACGACCGCACCCGAACGGTGCTGGCACGCCCGCGCAGAAAAGAGACTGTTGACCAGCTGCAGCAAAATTGGAGCCAAACATTTTGGCACGCCCAGTGGGACAAGGTTAGAATTTTTCAACCACCGGGCTTCAAAACAAACATTTTGGCACGCCCAGTGGGACAAGACATTCAACCACCGGGCTTCAAAACAAACATTTTGGCACGCCCAGTGGGACAAGGTTAGAATTTTTTTTCTTTTCTTGAAGACATTCAACCACCGGGCTTCAAAACAAACATTTTGGCACGCCCAGTGGGACAACACCAGAGTCTTTTTATGTTCACCATCATTGGGATGCCAGAGGAAATTCTTTACCAAAAGAAATTCCTGAAGTCATGGCGACGATAGAAGGCTATGTGCCCATTCCCATTCCAGAGAATGCGAGCATAGAAGAGCGGCTTGATATCCTTCAAAAGAATTCTACCGCATACCATGAGAATCTGAGTAAAGCCCTCGCGGAGGACCGTCGACGGCTCGATGAGTTCACGATTCCAGAACCTGCTCGCGAAGAGGTCATTTCTGAGACTAACTTGCCTATAGGTGGCAATCAACGTAAGGGTCTCACTGTTGAGTCACAGCCTTACACAGAGGTTGTGCATGGAGAAGACGGTCCACAAGAATGTTTTTCTGACAATGAAATTGTCTCTGAACATATAGCTGATTTCTCCACTGATCAAGCCAAATATGTGGCTACTGATCAGATGCATGGGGGGCAAGATATGACCCATGATCATCCCTTTGATCAAAAGAAGCAAGTTCATGATCATTTTAATTGTGACTCTGCTACTGGACGTCATGGTTCCGGTGATCAAAATCAGGACCAACTTAATTATCAATTAAGTTGTGGCCTACAGAAGCCAATCTGTGGCTTTATTAATCAATTCAACTTGAATTTCTTCATATATTCTTCAAGGCCAAGCGGTGGCTTTGATATATGTGGAGGGCACATCTACAACCCACGTTGCATGAATGGCCAGAACAATTATTTTAGTGGCCAAGTTGTCCTTCGCAACTGTAAATTTGAGTATCATCAATACAAGTTAACTCTTGTTTACAATTATCCAGCAAGTGAAGCTCTTGACGTGGAGAATTCAGACCAGCAAGTGGTCGTCTATAATGGCCAATCTGTGGCTAATCCTGAAGACACCATGTTCTATGACATGGTAGTTGGCGACAAAGCCGATCTTGAAACATCTTCATCTCCAAAAGTGCAATTGAAGATCATGCTTCGCCAACCAACAAAGATACTTGGGGGGCAAGATTACCCCTCTCTGGAGCCAAATTCCTCCAAATTCTTCAAGGAGAAGTATCTTTGTTCTTTTCCTACAAGCTCTCTTACAGGCTGGACGTCGCTGCTAGCTCCTTGTTTTGTTGTTAATTTTCTGTTAGTTTTTAGTTTTTTACCTTTATTTTCATGGTAAAAAAAAAAAAAAAAAAGTTGAATTTGGTAAGGGGTTGTGAATCATAACGGAATAGGTGAAGTCTCTTTTGTTAATATTGGCCTAAACTCCTTATTGGTGCCTAGTTCAGGTCCCTTAAGGTTAAGGGCGGCTTTTATTAACACTTGTTGAACTGTCTTAACACTTATGACCTTTCTCATCTTAGTAAGTATAGCCTATGTGAAATGGTGTCTAGAAAGGGGATAACGTTCATGACAGGTTCTTGAATCCAGAAGTGCGTGCAAATGGGCCTAAACCACTATGTGGGAGTAGCTCATGCCAAAATGGATTCTGCCTCTCTTGTTCGCCCTCCCCCATCTGGCCATTTCAGTAAGGTTGCCCAAAGGATTTGAAAGAAAATTTGTGTCTAGACGACTATACTTGGGCCGCATGTCTAAACCTTGATTCACATTGTCTTATTAAAAAAAAAAAAAAAAAACAAAAAATACAAAAAGAGTTTCAAATTTGTGTGTCGCGGAGGATGCAAAAAATTGTGTTCTTGCCTAATAGTGGCTGGAACTTGCTAATATACTTAAGAGGCCATTGGTATTGGTTTGGGCACATATACAAGAGGCATTTAATATGCCTATTATGGTATTAGCAGTGGAGGAGGTCAAATCAATATTTTTGCCAATAATTGTGGCGAAAGCTGGGTTGCGAATTGTTGGCAGCGAAGTGGTTTTAATTACATGGCCTCGCAAAGGATGGTTCGCGAAGGAAGACTGGCGATTAATATATGTATGCTCACTATATATGTATAATTAAGAGGGAGAGAGGCTACTGTTCAAGTAATTTTAGTCAAGCCAATACAAGTGGCTTTGGAGCAACGACATTATAAGAGGAGTGCTGATTCAAGACCTCTTCAGTCAAGACGAAGACCTTTGACTTCGAGGTCTGGGGGGCAATGTTTGGACCCAAAATAAGCATTTTGGCCTGACAAGGCGTGTCTTGGAGAAATTGAGCCAATGTCAGTGGCTCAAGCTATATATTGTCGACAAGTTCGAAATATATATTTAGAGGCTAAATAAAGCCTACTATGAAAGCATGGAAGCATGGAAACATGAAAAGTCAACTTTAGCACATTTTCCTACTTCGGCTAGGAGAAACCGAGCTAAACAAGGAAGGAGGGCCGGCAGACTGACCAAATGAACTTGAAATGAGCTGAAACTCTGCAGATCCATTCTATACAGACCAAGGATCATTTCTTATGAAGAGTGTCAGAGCTTTTTTTGAGTGGAAGGCCTTCAAACAATCAGCCCAATTTTCTACAGAAGCAAAATTGGAAAACTGGACCTGTAAGAGGTCCAGCAGCATTTTCGGCCCAACCACATGGAATAAAAATCTGAAAATTTGTCAGGATGATCTACACTCATAGTGAAACATTTCATATGAAGAAGTCAAAGGCATATAATGAAGTCTTGTTGGAGAAATAATTAAAGGAATAAAGGGGCAGAAACTGACCTAAAACCAGCTCAATATTCACATGTTCATGTTTCCTACCCACATGAAGAAAGCTAGATGCTTTTCTCTTTTTCCTTGGATATATTTTTCTTCTACAATCTCTTTAATAGATCATCACCACTTCCATGTTGCTGCACCTTCATGCTTTGCTTTCATTTCATCTTTTCTCTATCTTTTCCATATTTTACAAGTGAACTTAGATCTACTTTCATTATTTTTCTTCCACTCATCATTTCACTCTTCTTTTTCTTCCCTATATAAACACCTTCTCCTCTCATTCTAAAAAACACATTCACAACATCACAACATCTCTAAGATGATCTAAGTTCTCTCTAGAGCAACCTCTCTAAGAGCAACTCCTCTCCCTCTCTTTCTCTTTCTCTTACCGGTGATCACACTCCTAGTCCTAGTCTTCTCAGAAGCCGACTTTCAGTGCCACCAAACCCTCTGTCAACGTGCTTCGGTCCTAGTCTCCTCGGGAGCCGACGGTAGTGCCGCGACCACAACGGTTACAGAACCAGCCAAGCAAGGGTAACGCCCTAGCAACCCAGCCAAGCTAAAGTCACGCTTTAGCAAGTTCTCCTCACTTCCCGGTGGTTCTCGCTCTGCTCGATCTGCAACATCGAGTATCGATTGTGATTTTCAAGAAGCTCAGCAAAAGTCCTCGCCACGAGGCACAAAGAATCCCACGACGAGGTTGGTGCTCTCCTCGTCCACAATTGCTTGAAAGAAGTCAGGTCAAGGGACACCCCCGACGACCGCACCCGAACGGTGCTGGCACGCCCGCGCAGAAAAGAGACTGTTGACCAGCTGCAGCAAAATTGGAGCCAAACACCTATGTTCCTTTTTTTCTTCTTACTCTTTTATTAAATTCAAGTAAGGGGCATGCCTCTTTTTGCTTCAGCTAAAAAAAAAAAAAACAAATTTCTTAATAATTTTCCTTACGTTGTCAAACATCGGAATGGAAAGTTGTTAGGAAATTTTATTTCCCTTCCTATGGAAAAGATAAAGAAATTACTTTCCTTTCCGTGAACCAAACGAGACTTTAATGCTTCCCATGCAGTAGTGGTCATCGATCACTTTCTGCTGCCGGTAGTAGCTTGATGATGAACTTCAGTCATGATGGATTGATGGAGACACGCGTACAACTGAAAATGACGTACCTTACATTTCTGGAATGAAATTTTCACATTGATTTGCGTTGGGCGCTTTTTCCAATTGGAAGTAAGGCGAGCGGCAACAGGGTCCAATAGTGGTGAGTTCACCAAGCTGGATTGGGCTATATAGAGTATTTTATGTTTTTGGGCTTCTAATGTTTGGACCCAATTTGTCTTAAATCTGTAGATGCCTATATGGGCTTCTTGGTTGCTGGACTTGATGCTTCGGGGAAAAAGAGAATATCACAAACCTCAAACACGGCTGGGCATGAATATAGAGAGGGGAGTTCATCAAAAAGTGTGGAATTAATCTATTCCAAGCGCTTGCACTAACGCATACTTGTTCATTTTTCTGTTGCATCCTTGTTCTATCTCTTATGAGCTAGCTAGCAAGTGTTCAAGCTCATTAAGCTTAAACACCATACTGCAGTATACAGAGCTACGTCACAGATTGAGCTCCTCTACATTGACTATGTCTATGAAGTTATGAATTTTATAAAATCCTAGTCATTGAAATATTTCAATGGTCAGATCATTGTCACATCATCTTGTTTCATGTTTTGGGTTTTTTCTTCTCAAACCAACGTCAAACCTACCGTTATCTACCTGATTGGAGGAAAAAAAAATAACACAGTTTTCCATTCAAACCAAGATGTATAAGATCTGGAATCCTTCAAGAACATTAAGATATAAACTAGATATTTGAACAACAGAAGAGCACTAGAGAAAGAACCCGCGCGGTGCTGCGGGGTAAAAAGTTGTAGTACTTGTTATTTTTTAAGAACTTTGTAGTTTAGTGTGGTTTGAATAATAAAAACAAATTAACTATGCTAAAACAAAATGAAAGATAGATGTAATAAAATGAAGCAAAATTATTTATGAGTTAGGTGATATTGTGTCTACTCAGTTCTAGAAGCTGCATTCTATATGCAATATATGTAACCATTATCTCATCACAAAATGGTAGATGTGATTTCAGTACAAAAGATTGCCATATTGGTGGAGGCAATCTCCCCACTTTGAGTATCTGACAACTTCATATGCTTTGTTCTTTCTGTATCTTCATTGCTTTTTCTTGCTTGTAGAAAGAAGAAAAATATCAAGACCCTAAAATCATAGTTCTACGCTTCGTATACATTTCAATTTCTTTGCAAACTAGAGATGGTAGCTGATCAAAATTTATTCCCTCATACAGAAATGTCAAGATATTGTCCCTATAATCTAAGCCTAAGCACTTCACCAAAGTGTAGATACCTGTGTTTTTTTTAGAAAAAGGCGGTGCGGCAGCCCTCAAGCCTTGATAGCCTTAATTAAAGAAATTGTTGAATACAAGGGGGGGGGGACATTCTAAGTTATACCTTTCAATAGAACGCGCCCCACGCTCGGAGAAAAGAAAAAAAGGAAACTCAAGCGAGCCCTCTCCCGACCGAACGCCACCGGCGCTCCAGCCGCTGCGTTCCGGTCCGGGAGGGGATGGTGGATCTGTCTTGCGGCGTGGTACCATGGCGGTGCTGCGGTCCTGGTTTTGGTGTGCGGGTGCTTGAGCTCTGTGGGGGTAGATCGATCGTGATCTGCTCGGGTTTTTGGGTGCTATGGCGGAGGACTGGATCAGAGATGGAGGATAGCGGCTGCATCTCGGACGGGAAAGAGCGATCTGGATCTCTTCTTCTCCGATCGTGGGTGAGACCGGACATGGAGCAGCGGCGGAGGCTTCGGGCGTCACGGCCGGTTCTGGGTGCTTGGCAGTGGCTGGGTATTCGATCTCGTGGTAGAGATGAGCCCACAGTGGGTCTGCGTCTTTCTGAGATCTGGGTTCTGACGTCGGCCAGGTTTTGGGACGGTCGGCTTTGTGGGGTGGCGGTGCTGTGGCGTTCGGATGCGTTGCGGCGGCGATCCAGTGCAAGGCGAAGAGACGGTGGTGCTCGCTGGCCGCTTGCTAGGTGGACGGCGGCGCTAGTTGTTTGTGGTGAGCGGTGGTTGGGCCGGGTATTTGTGTCTGGGCCATGCTGCTTGGGCTTTTCTTTGTTTTTATTTGTTGTTGTTGTCTTCAGTGTTTTAGTTACTTGCAGTGTTTCTGTTTTTGCTTTGTCAGAAATAAGCTCCAACCGTGCTCTGGTTGGAGCCAATGGCCTATGTGCCAGTCTTTGCACCTTGTGTGCCTGTTTTGCTCTAGGTAGGTGGCGAGTTCCTTGCACTTGCAAACGATCGCTGCCTCCTAGTAGCAGAGTGGAACTAAGTGTCACTGGATGTTGTTTCCAGTGGCATCATGATAGGAAAGCTGTGCGTATGGTAGTTATGCTTTGCTGTAATCGAGTTACAGACGAAGTTATCTTTCTATTGTGTCACCGCTGCGTTAAAGCAGTTAAAGCAAATAGAGTCGCCAGTAGAGCGCTCCTTGCTAGTTGGTGCTTTGTTGAGTACAAGTGTTTAGTAGAGACTCCAGATAGTATTTCAGGATGTTCTCTAGCTACTTATTGTAATCAGGGATTTAGGCTCAGTGTAGATACCTGTGTAATTACACCAAAAGTGATTAAAGTTCCTTTGTAACTTCAACACACTGTGCCTCTATGCTACTCCACCCTTCCAACATATCACAACTCTAAATTATAGATTTGCTGCTAACTAAACTATAAAAAAAGTAACCGGCCTTCAACCCCATGTTCTGTGTTTGGAAGGAGCAATGAGCACTGAGTTAAAAAAGAAGAAAAAGAAAAGTAGAGGATGAGTAATTTAAACATAAAATAAGCAAAAGGCTATTGTGACTGTTTTCATATGAAAGGAGGCGAAGGGCTGAAAAATACCCATTATACATCTCTAAGCTCTCCCCTGTCATGCTCTTCTCCAAAGGGAAAAAAGGGAAAATCTTTTCGTTTCAGTATGTACATGGAGGACTTTCAGAATTGGAAGGATGTTACTCCCCACCTGTAAATCTAGAAGAAGAATGAATCAGAATAAATTGGACATTAAAAAAAAAATTCATAAGATTGAATGCAAAATCAAACAAACCATGCAACGTATCTGATGCCATAGATAACCACATAAATAAATGACAATGAATTCAATTTCAAATGTTCAACAACCACTTCATTTACATAGTATTCACTTAACTGTTGGAGAGGAAAGATCCCACATTGGAAAAGTGACAAATAAAATATAACTTATAAGTGGGTGGCTCTTACCCAATTGTACCGAGGCCTTTTGTGATTAAAACCCAACACCTATTGGGTGGTTAAGTTGGGACAGTATCGGTATAATGGTGGGCCACGGGCCACGCTTGTCGCTGTTTAACATGGTATCAGAGCGGGTCCCTCTCCAATGGGCCCGAATTTGGGTTCCTTATATTGCCATCGGAAAAAATTCCGATCGGATTGTTACCAAGTGTCCGATGTGGGCCTTGGATTGTATTGACCAAGTCTCTGATATGAGGCTTGTGTCCCAATTTCCAAAGTGGGAATTGGATTAATTAATTTCACGTGCAAACCTAGAGCTAGGTTGTACGTGAGGGGGCGTGTTGGAGAGGAAAGATCCCACATTGGAAAAGTGACAAATAAAATATAACTTATAAGTGGGTGGATCTCACCCAATTGTACCGAGACCTTTTGTGATTAAAACCCAACACCTATCGGGTGGTTAAGTTGGGACAATATCGGTACAATGGTGGACCACGGGCCACGCTTGTCGCTGTTTAACATTAACAACATCAGAGCTCCACAATAACAAACTGAAAATGGTAACAAAAATAAACTTTGTTAACTTCCCCATGAAAGCTTAAGAATTACTGCTACCGAAACGAAAAGATGCCGAAGAAATGAACAGAATTTTAAAAACCATATCAGAATTGGAATTGCTGTTCGTTTGTAGACATAAGATGCTAATTCAAATCAGATTAATTAAAATTCAGTACACTATAATTTTCTTATCTAAAAATATGTATTCCAACGTTTTGGAAAGAATTTGATATTTATAGTAGAACTGAAGTAAGTTTATTTAGTTGTGTAAGGTAATCCGATGCAATCAGGGGGTGGTAGACTATAGTTATTGCCAATTAGAAATGCACCAAATTCACATTCATTTGTTGTCATTGATTTCTGTATTTACGGTACTTAATCATGACTACTCCTTCAACATTTTCCAAATTTGGAGTAAACTCCAGGCTTAAGAATTTGTTCCAGTAAAAACCATTTTGGGAAATTTTCATAAATTAGGACGCAGTTGAATTGAATTAGTAAAAGTTGCCTTATTGTTTTGGGACAGTGCATCAAACAGTAAGTAGTACCGAGTGTATCTACTTGCTGCAACAAAATCCAAGAGAGGTAAAAAAGTAATAGTAGACAATTGGTTCAGACTTCAGAGTTCAGATTTGCTCCATTGTAATTATTATACCTTTCTATTCTCTGCCTCTTCTTCTGATAACTTGGAACCTGCTTCAGAATTCAGTGAGAATAAACAGCTACGTCAAATCAATTGCCCTTTAACATAAAAATGCAGAGTATATGCTTCACTTATTTCACTCCAACTACTTGGTCATAATGCTCTAAAAGCTGTATATAGTGACATTAAGTTTAGTGGTATGCATACAGAAGTGCTAACAGAGTATTTCATTTAGAAAAAGAACATAAAAGACAGTCCCTGGATATAAATATGAACAAAATTGTATATGAATTTTCAAAAATTATAACTGCATAGACCCCCTTTCATCAAACTGCCCTTAATCTACAAATTCCACAACAACAATATGTTTTATTGTACAAATTGCCTGCAATAAACTTACACCTACAGTAGCTTGGCAGACTATAGATTATAATAGATAGTTGTCAACTCACAGAACATAGGATTATATAATCATGGTTATTATAATGATGAAGGGTTGGATCACAAACATGATTAAAATAGATAGTTCTTAACTCACAAAACAATAGAAAAGGGAGAACAGTAGAAACAGACTGCATTTATTGGAATTTTGTGCTAAAATGTCAACTTATTTTTTTGGTCAACTTGATATCACACTAACCAACAAAGATGTATGAAGGTGACGGTAAAACAAACCATTCTCTTTCTATGGTAAAACTGTACCTTTACCCCTATCGGTTTTTCTCCCTGTCAGCCTCACAGTCAGTTTCGGGTTTAGCTCATTTTCACCCAAATCTAATATCTACTTGGCTGTGACATGTGAAGAAGCTCTGTGGAGTAAAGGTCTGATAGGCCATCATTTCCAATTTTCCATGAAAAAGACTATGAGGTATGCTCATTCATCTTCTATCTTCTATCTTCCATCTTCCATCTTCCATCTTCTGGGAAGTTCACTAGTTTCGTAACGAATATCGTCTCCTGAATGCCTTACGCTTCCTGGCGCATCTTTCATTCTCTTTTGGCCTTTCATTCTTGTCAACAAAGCCGTTGAGTGGCCACGCACGCCATGTGTTTGATGATATGTCTCACAAACATTTGTGAGGAAAATTACAATTGAGCATTTGACATTTAACACGGTTGAGTACGCTGAGATGATAAATTATTTTTAGATTCGACAGAGAAATTAAGGAAATACATTTGTAAATTAAGCCTTAGGTTTAGATTTGAGATCAAAGTTAAGGACCACCTTGTTCCGAAAGAGAAGTCTGTATTTTCTTCCTGGGTATTGAAGAGGAGTCCTTCTGTACGCAAGATCATGAATAAAACATTGAGGTTGTAGTACATATATATATGTCCACACTAGTCATGTACTTGGTAACGTCTTGTTACTTGTAAGTATTTTTGAGTGCTGAAAAGTCAAGTTCTAGAAACAACAAGTATTATATAATCAACATCAATGTTAACCGACCCATTAGCAAAACTTTTACTGTTGCCAAAGCCATAATTACCCAAATGAGCAAACGTTCAGTAACACTTTGCCAATGTTACCATTACTAACGCGTGTTGTTCACTAGGGGAAACTGGGTTTTTGGTTTTGGCTTCTTATGTAAATGGCTGGAAGACAGACCAAGTCAGATGAATGGGTGTTGGCTGCCGACGTTGATTTGAAAGGAACAAAACTGATTCGAATATTCTAAAGCCTAGCTAAAGGTGATGATGCAAGGGAATTCAGAGTCCTTTTCTTTCAGATTGCATGCATTATGATATGTGGCAACAAGTCAGTTATGATAGTCGAGCCTACTATTCAATTACGTATTTACTTATTCAAGATTGGGAATGTTTAGATAGCTACTGGGACAAATTGCCTGGTACTTTACAGGGAGAAATCAAGAATGAGGAAGGTACAATGTAATGAGAAATTGGAGAATATACAGGTATATTAATTAGACCCTTGACTATTTCTTTAGTTTTCAAAAACTATTGGATACCAGTATTCTAGTATGTTTGGCAACTGCACTTTTCTTTGTGACATGTGTAGCACCAATTGACCCTGATGTACGTAGATGGTTTCCACAAAACCTTTAAAAACAGAAGAAGCCTACCCCATGAAAGATCATTCAACAATATCAACTCAAATACCACATACAAAGTTTTCTTCTCTCCTACCACAAATATATTATCTATCCTCAGAAACACAAACAAACCTGCAAGTGCTATCAGGCAAAGAAATGGCAGAAAGTGCAGTCACCTTTTTGGTTTACAGGCTCACGACATTACTCGAAGAAGAGGCGGAACTCTTGTCAGGGATCCGAGAACAGGTCGAGGACCTGGTTGATGAATTGGAGCGCATCAAGGCCTTCTTAGCTAATGCAAAGGAAGACGGCAATCCTCAGCTCCAAGTGCGGGTTAAACAAGTCAGAGATGTAGCTCATGAAATGGAAGATGCCCTTGATAAATTCAGACTTTTCCATTCACACGATCACGGTCATGGATTCCGAGCTTCCCTTCATAAGCTTTCTTGTATCATCAAGAAATGGAAAACTAAGCATCAAATTTCTGCTGGTATTCAAAGAATAAACTCAAAAGTCAAAAACCTCTACGAGGGACATGAGAGATACAAACTTGTTGACCAAGCTGGCTCCAGCACTGCTCGTCTGGTTCAGCGCCACAAGTTAGATCAAGGGGATGCCCTTTTACTGGAAGAGGCTGATCTTGTGGCAATTGGCGAGCGCAAAAAGCAACTGATTCAATTGCTTATGAAGGAAGACACTAGACGCCAGGTGGTTCCAGTAGTTGGGATGGGTGGACTGGGGAAAACTACCTTGGTCAAGCAAGTCTACGAGGATCCAAAAGTTCAGAAACGTTTCAAGGTACATGCTTGGATCACTGTTTCTCGATCATTCAAGATAAATCAGCTCCTAAGACACATGATCAATAATATCTTCAAAGTTATCCAGAAACCGGTTCCTGAAGATGAAGAAGTTGAAACCATGGACGACAACCAGCTAAGAGAGAGAATCAAAAATTTGCTGCAGAATAGTAGGTACCTGATTGTTCTTGATGGTATATGGCACATACCGGACTGGGATGCCATCAATCATGTAATGCCGAACAACAATCGTGGTAGTCGAGTAATGCTCACTACTCGATATGTTAATGTAGCCTCTGCCTCTTGCTTGGGGAACCATGACATGTTCTACCGTTTAGAGCCCTTATCTCTGGAAGATTCATGGACTCTTTTGTGCAGGAAGACATTTCATGGAGAGTCATGCCCACCAAATTTGGAGGAAATTTGTCGATGCATCCTGATGAAATGCGAGGGACTGCCCCTTGCAATTGTGGCCATCAGCGCTGTACTAGCTTTAAAAGGCAAGAGAAATGTGGACGATTGGGCTGCTGTTTCTGGCAGTATTGGAGCTGAAATAGAAGGAAATGATCAACTTGACAACATGAAAAAATTGCTGTATCTCAGTTACAGTGATTTACCATACCATCTGAAACCGTGTTTCTTGTATCTGAGCATCTTTCCTGATCTCTACAAAATTGAGCATATGAGATTGATTCGGTTATGGTTAGCTGAAGGATTTGTTATTGCAAAAGAGGGAAGGACACCAGAAGAAGTTGCAGAGAGTTACCTTAGAGAGTTATTGGACAGAAGTTTGATTCAAGCAGCTGAAACATCAACTGATGGGAGAGTTAAATCATATCGCATCCATGATCTTTTACGGGAGATTGTCATTTTGAAGTCTAGAGAGCAAAATTTTGCAGCAATAGAAAAAGAGCACGGTACAATGTGGTCTGAGAAAGTTCGACGACTATCAATAGTTAACACACTGCAGAATGTACATCAAAAGAGGACACCATCCCGACTTCGTTCTTTGCTCCTTTTTGGGATAGAAGATTCACTTACTGATTTTCCCATACCAAAATTGTTTCCTACCGGTCTTCAGTTGCTTACTGTATTAGACTTACAAGGTGCACATCTGGATATGTTTCCGAGTGAGGTTGTCAAGCTTATTCTTCTCAAGTACCTTAGCTTGAGGCATACAAAGGTGAAACAAATTCCAAGCTCCATCAAGAAGCTACAAAACCTAGAGACCTTGGACCTCAAACACTCGCATGTTGTTGAATTACCAGCTGAGATTTTGAATCTCAAGCGACTTCGTCATCTTCTGGTTTATCGTTATGAGGTTGAGTCATATTTACGATTTAATGCCAGAAAAGGAGTTAAGATTCCGGCAGGGATAAGTAGCTTGCAATCGCTCCAAAAGCTCTGCTTTATAGAGGCAAATCAATACAGTGGTGCTTTAATGGCAGAGCTTGGGAGAATGAAGCAACTAAGGAGGTTAGGCATTTATAAGTTGAGAGAAGAAGATGGGGCCACCTTATGCTCATCCGTCCAAAATATGACCAGCCTTCGCTCGTTGTCTGTATTTTCAGCAGGGAAACAGACGATAATTGATCTTAGCCACATTTCTAGTGCTCCTCCATTTCTTCAGCGGCTATACTTGGCAGGGCGTTTAGAAAACTTACCCCGCTGGATCTCTTCTCTTCAAAACCTGGTCAGACTGTTTCTAAAATGGAGTCGGCTGAAGGAGGATCCTCTAGTACATCTTCAGAGTTTGCCAAACCTGGTACATCTTGAACTTTTACAAGTTTATGATGGAGAGAGCTTGCACTTTGAGGCAGGAGGGTTTCCAAGTCTGAAGTTATTAGGTATTGATAAATTGGATGAACTGCAATTGGTAACCATAGAGGAGGGAGCAATGCCTTGTCTAGAAAAGCTAATTATCCAGCGCTGCAAATGGTTGAAGAAGGTCCCGTCTGGCATTGAACATTTAACCAATTTAAAGCTGCTTGAGTTTTTCGATATGCCAGATGAATTAATCATGCCACTACATCCAGATGGTGGAGAAGATCACTGGAAAGTCGCTCATGTTCCAGCTGTTTATCATTCCTATTGGAGAGATGATGGGTGGGATGTCTACTCATTAGTCAATGATGTGGAGAGTTTTAATTCGGGTACTTCTGCCGTGAGGAGGCTCGAACGTAATATGTTATGGAAGGCATAGTTATAAGGTTCTGATATTAAACAACTGCGAAGAGTCCTGGAAGCAAGATCTGAGCAAGGACTGAACTTCTACCACTACACCTATCCAAATTGTTTAATTTCTTCTATTTTTGATGCCTTCCAAATAGTTCTCTTATCCAAGATATGGTTAATCTTTTAAAGTTGCTAGTAGCTGAATCTTTTACTGTAGTTTTTCTTGTCGTAACAATTATAGAATATAGAGTGAGTTTCCATTTTACATTTGGCAATTTGGCTTCACCTTATAGTTTCCTAGTTGAGGGGGCTAATTTAGGAAGCAGTTGAAAAACTATACAATATATCCTGATCCTGCACTGGTCCATGTAAGTTCTAAAATAAAGTTACCGAACTGTTTACCAATTAGGATTTTAAGTTTGATTGGCTTGGGGTTCTGTTTGTGAAGGTGCGGATAGAATTGAGGAAGTCTGGTTCCTGTTGGAGTCGATGGTTGGAAGGTTTGGCTTGAGGTCTGAGATAGTCACCGACTCTTACCAGTAGTAATTGTAGAAGCATTTCAGAAAAAAAAGAATAAAAAAAAAGAAGAAGA
The DNA here is from genome assembly GCF_958449725.1 of Rosa rugosa. Taxonomy (NCBI): domain Eukaryota; kingdom Viridiplantae; phylum Streptophyta; class Magnoliopsida; order Rosales; family Rosaceae; genus Rosa; species Rosa rugosa. Next base: position 33,727,910 of record NC_084823.1, read on the forward strand.
ACAACCCTGATATTATCAACTCTCCAAATGTCAAAAGGAGAAAAAATGCTTAGAAAATCCAAACATAATGAACATCAATGTTACTGATCTATATTAGCAAGACTTACAGTTGAGAAAGGCATAATTACAAAACTGAGCAAATTCCCAGTAACATTTTGCCATTGTACTGGGACTTTGGTTTTGGCTTCTGAACAAACGGGTCTAGATTTAATGACAAGTGCTTTTTATGTGGTTCTGTAAAAGTATCAAGCTGCAGAAAAAAGATGGTACCAGATGAATGGGTTTGACTGTCAAGGTTGATTTGAAAGGGACAAAACTCATTCGATTATTCTAAAGCTTAGCTAAAGCGTTATGATATGTGGCAACAAGTCAGTTGTATTCTCAGTTAAGTAACTTCGTTATTTTGATTAGTTCCTAATTCAGAAGAGGATTGGGTCAGTGGTCAAACCTACTATTCGATTACTTATTAACTTTGTGCAAGATTGGGAATGTTTAGATGGGTTCTGAGAAAACTTGCCCGGTAGTTTACAAGAAATCTAGAGTGAGGAAAGTACAATGTAATGAGAAGTTGGAGAATATACGGGTGTATAAGATCAAATTCAGCATCTTAACTATTTCTTTGGTATTTAAAAACGATTGGATACCAAGTATACTGGTGTATTGGGCAACTGGAATTCTCTTTGTAACATGTTTGCACCAGTTGGCCCTTATGTAGATGGTTTCAACAAAACCTCCAGTTGACCCTGATGTAGATGGTTTCTACAAAACCTTTAAAAAAGAGAAAGCTACACCATGAAAGATCATTCAACAATATCAACTCAAATAACACATAAAACCCTTCTCTCCTCCCACAAATATATTATCTATCTTCAGAAACACAAACCTGCAAGTGCTATCAGGCAAAGAATGGCAGAAAGTGTAGTCACCTTTTTGGTTGACAGGCTCACAACATTACTAGAAGAAGAGGCGAAACTATTGTCAGGGATCCGAGAACAGGTTGAGGACTTGGTTGATGAATTGGAGCGCATCAAGGCCTTCTTAAGGGTAGCTGATGCAAAGGAAGACAGCAATCCTCAGCTCAAAGTGTGGGTAAAACAAGTCAGAGATGTAGCTCATGAAATGGAGGATGCCCTTGATAAATTCAGGCTTTTCCATTCACACGATCACGGTCATGGATTCCGAGCTTCCCTTCATAAGCTGTCTTGCATCATCAAGAAATGGAAAGCTCACCATCAAATTTCTGATGATATTCAAAGAATAAACTCAAAAGTGAAAAGCCTCTCCGAGGGACATGAGAGATATACACTCGTTGACCAAGCTGGCTCCAGCTCTGCTCGGCTAGTTCAGCACAACAAATTTGGTCAAGGGGATGCCCTTTTACTGGAAGAGGCTGATCTTGTGGCAATTGGCGAGCGCAAAAAGCAACTGATTGAGTTGCTTATGAATGAAGACTCTGGACGCCAGGTGGTTCCAATAGTTGGGATGGGAGGACTGGGGAAAACTACCTTGGTAAAGCAAGTGTACGAGGATCCAAAAGTTCAGAAACGTTTCAAGGTACATGCTTGGATCACTGTTTCTCGATCGTTCAAGATAAGTCAGCTCCTAAGACACATGATCAATAAAATCTTCAAAGTTATCAGGAAACCAGTTCCTGAAGATGAAGAAGTTGAAACCATGGATGACAACCAGCTAAGAGAGAGGATTAAAAAGTTGCTGCAGAATAGCAGGTACCTGATTGTTCTGGATGATATATGGCATATACCCGACTGGGAGGCCATCAATCATGCAATGCCAAACAACAATCGTTGTAGTCGAGTAATGCTCACTACTCGCAATGTTAATGTAGCCTCTGCCTCTTGCTTGGGGAACCATGACATGTTCTACCGTTTAGAGCCCTTATCTCCGGAAGATTCATGGACTCTGTTCTGCAGGAAGACATTTCAGGGGAACTCATGCCTTCCAAATTTGGAGGAAATTTGTCGATCCATCCTGATGAAATGCGGGGGACTGCCCCTTGCAATTGTTGCCATCAGCGCTGTACTAGCTTTAAAAGACAAGAGAAATGTGGATGATTGGGCTGCTGTTTCTGGCAGTCTTGGAGCTGAAATAGAAGGAAATGATCAACTTGACAACATGAAAAAATTGCTGTATCTCAGTTACAGTGATTTACCATACCATCTGAAATCTTGTTTCTTGTATCTGAGCATATTTCCTGATCTCTACAAAATTGAGCATATGAGATTGATTCGGTTATGGTTAGCTGAAGGATTTGTTATTGGAAAAGAGGGAAGGACACCAGAAGAAGTTGCAGAGAGTTACCTTAGAGAGTTATTGGACAGAAGCCTGATTCAAGCAGCAGAAACATCAACTGATGGGAGAGTTAAATCATATCGCATCCATGATCTTTTACGGGAGATTGTCATTTTGAAGTCTAGAGAGCAAAATTTTGCAGCAATAGAAAAAGAGCACGGTACAATGTGGTCTGAGAAAGTTCGACGACTATCAATAGTTAACACACTGCAGAATGTACATCGAAAGAGGACACCGTCTCAACTTCGTTCTTTGCTCATTTTTGGGGTAGAAGATTCACTTACTGATTTTCCCATACCAAAATTGTTTCCTACAGGTGTTCAGCTGCTTACAGTATTAGACTTACAAGGTGCACATCTGGATATGTTTCCAAGAGAGGTTGTCAAGCTTCTTCTTCTCAGGTTTCTTAGCTTGAGGCATACAAAGGTGAAACAAATTCCAGGCTCCATCAAGAAGCTACAAAACCTAGAGACCTTGGATCTTAAACACTCGCAAGTTGTTGAATTACCTTCTGAGATTTTGAATCTCAAGCGACTTCGTCATCTCCTGGTGTATCGTTATGAGGTTGAGTCATATGCACGCTTCAATGCCAGAAAAGGAGTTAAGGTCCCTGCAGGAATATGTGGCTTGCAATTGCTCCAAAAGCTCTGCTTTATAGAGGCAAATCAAGACAATGGTGCTTTAATGGCAGAGCTCGGGAGAATGAACCAACTAAGGAGGTTAGGCATTTTCAAGTTGAGAAAAGAAGATGGGGCCACCTTATGCTCGTCCGTCCAAAATATGACCAATCTTCGCTCGTTCTCTGTATCTTCAACAGAGAAGGACAAGATAATTGATCTTAGCCACATTTCTCGTGCTCCTCCATTTCTTCAGCGACTCTACTTGACAGGTCGTTTAGAAAAGTTACCACACTGGATTTCTTCTCTTCAAAACCTGGTCAGACTGTTTCTAAAATGGAGTCGGTTGAAGGAGGATCCTCTAGTACATCTTCAGGGTTTGCCAAACCTGGTACATCTTGAACTGCTACAAGTTTATGATGGAGGAAGCTTGCATTTTGAGGCAGGAGGGTTTCCAAGTCTGAAGTTATTAGGTATTGATAAATTGGATGAACTACAATGGGTAACCATAGATGAGGGAGCAATGCCTTGTCTAGAAAAGCTAATTATCCAGCGCTGCAAATGCTTGAAGAAGGTCCCATCTGGCATTGAACATTTAACCAATTTAAAGCTGCTTGAATTTTTCGATATGCCAGATGAATTAATCATGCCACTACATCCAGATGGTGGAGAAGATCATTGGAAAGTTGCTCATGTTCCAGCAGTTTATTATTCCTATTGGAGAGGTGGGGGTTGGGACGTCTATTCATTAGTCAATGAAGGGGAGAGTTCTAATTCGGGTACTTCTTCTGTGAGGAGGCTTGAACGTAGTATTCTGTGGAAGGTGTAGTTTAGGGATCTGCTTATAAAGAACTGTAGAGAATCTTTCGCTGTAACTTCTAATGACTCAACTTCTAGCGCTGCAAGGATATGAGGTTTTCTATTTGCTTAATTTGTAATTCTTCAATTCTTTTAAGCCTTGGTAATCATTGTCCAGTATGTAGATGTAACTAATGTAAAGAGCAAGTTTTCTTCTTCTGGGTATCATTGTTTTTGGAGGTTGTAGGTACATGAGGTTTTGCTGAAGAGAATCTCATTCATAGTATCCCTTTTGGCTTCAACTCATTATCTCCTCATCCAGTAGACTGATTTTGTGAAGCTGTTAAGAAAACGGTGTTATGATCATACCCTGCTCCCAACAATTAGCATTTCTAGAATTCGATAACCAAACAGTTTCTCAACTCCACTGAAACTGCCAAATGACAGAAGACACTTCATTTAGACCAGGTTCCTGGGTTCCTGATGTTGAGAACCCTAAATTGGGCAAGCAATATCAAATCCTCATACATGGGTTCCTGATGTTTGTGTTTAAGTGTTGATATACATATCAATGACACATCGACAGCACACTCAAAGAACAGAGAAAATGGTCTCTGACACAGATTTCAGCGTTGAAAGTTTCATAATCATATTACAATTAGACTTCTATAATCTATGAGAAACAGAAGGAAACTGAAATAACAAACACTAGAGCTCACATTGCTAGAGTTGTTCTTAAGGTTTCTTACTGTGATGACGCAATCACAATGTATTCAATACTAGCCGAATAAATATCATAATCAATCAATGATTAGATGATCATCATCCCAAGTTCTCAACTTTTTAACGTTTTTGTTTACATGCAACTTTCTGTTAGGTTTATTGGAATTAAGTAATATCCTCATCTATCTGCATTCTGCACAAGTAATATTTGTTTACAATTCCCATCAATTTACCTATAGTATTCAGGCTTTCCGTATCAGTTCATATCAAGTCACTCAATATACCTTTGTTTTCGGACTATCAATAAAGTCACTGTAAGATATTATTATGATCCAGAAGGTAATCAATACACATTGCCTCATAGGACCATGTCCATCAAATATTGCACAATTTAGAATTCCTAAATATTGTTTCAGATCAACTATTTTTTTTTTTCCTTCACTACTCTTTTTAAAAGACGGATGAAATTAAATCTAGCTCAACAAAAAGATACAAATATATAAATCACTTACTTCAATAAGTAGGATGTTTTGTTTGTGGGAAACGACTCACATTCAGAGCTGATAATCCAACAGTATCAGGGCTCTTGAGCTGATCAAGCTGTTTCCTTCCGCGGCGAACCAAGTACTCAATGTAAAGAAAATTCTTGCGGTCTACATTCTTGGCATTGTGGCGGAACTCGTTGGACACAAGTGACTCAATCTTGTGTCGATCTTCAGCAGATTTTAAACGAGCTGCCCGCAAGAACCCTCTGTATAGACTAAGTACTTGTCTCTGCATTCCAGAAAGCCTTGGCCCACTGGAGGCTCCCATTTCACCGTCTTCTTATGTTCGGCACCGGACTCAATTCTGAAGAGAGTTTCGAAAAGTACACAATCTTTTATATCTGTAGTATCTGCAGCAAATGCAACACAAATTAGGATTTTCCTTAGACTGTAAGTTAAGTAAATCATGGTATCGAATTACTAAGACCCAAACCCAATAAATACAAAAATTAAGATAGAATACAAAATTGGATTTTGCAGAATTGGGTAAACATAGCAGTAATATTTGGATCATGCATTTCCAGAGAGGACATTTCTCATACACATGGTGGGCATAACAGAAAATGTGGGAGTTAGCGATTGCGAGTGCAGAATCTGGATTCCAGATACGTTTTGTGGAAAGTGATAACCCAACGAAAGTGATATGTAGATGCAATGAGGAAAGGAAATGGATCATTTGGAATTATTATAATTGAAGAATTCCAGGCAACATTAAGATTGGAATAAAGTGGAGCAACCAAAGAGAGAAGAAGAAATTAACCTTGGTTAATCACAAGAACTGATGTTGGGCTCCAATTTGGTAAGTCAGATTTGAATCGATTGGGAAAGCAGCCGCACCAGTTTTGGAATGATTGGCCGCGAAATCCATCCTCTCTACTTAAATGTTGTAAGTTGTAACTTGTCAGTTGTAACTACTGTGTGGTTAGACACTATTACGTGTCTCTGTTTTTAATCACCAGGATGTCTATATGTGCATGTAGCCCGAAAAAAAAAAAAAACCGTCCCCAAGTAAGATTACATGGACCAATCCGATTATCAAAGACAACATGTGTTGAATTGGGGACTACTGAGAGCAAGTGCACCGGTTTCACCTTGACTGGTCATAGTCAAGAAAAAGCTGATGTGGTGACCGGTCATGGGAGAAACACACTTGCAGCGGTTGTTTCTTGCCCGGGCAAACATTACCCCTTCATGACTACAGCCAAAGAAATAGTCAATTCCATGACTATTTTCTTGCCCGACCAAGCCCAGATGCCAGCTAGGCCCAGGCCTGATCGTGGCTGACGTGATGAGGAGCTCAGCAAACGACGACGCGCCAAGGGAGGGAAGTGGACGACAGCTTGACGACGCGTGGCGCTGAGCTGCTGGGAGGGACGCCATTTTTGTCGCGTAGCGCCAATGGGAGGGACGTGGCAGTCATCTATTGGGCTTTTGGAATTTTAAAACCAACGGTCAATTAATCTTGGCCGTTGGTTGCAATTGATGTGAAGATCTGATGGTATATAATTAATATGTATGATTATATAGGTAAAAGTTTAAAAAATGAACAGTGAAAGTTTAAAAAATGAACAGTGAACAAATCGATGAACAGTAATAATAAACAGTGAAAAAAGTGAACAGCGTTGACAGGGCAAGGAAAAAAACGGGTGCAAACCTATGTCCAGTGGCAGTGAATGGTAACTTGACTGGTCGAATTCTTGACTTCTCGACTTTGCCTTTTCTTGACTACGGGTGCACTTGCTCTGAAGAATCTTGCACTTATCCTCTGGCTCTCTAATGAGAATTTTTTTTCTTGTCTTTTCAATACGAGAAATTATCAAGTAGTTCTCCACTGCCGAGTGTGTCTTATTTTTTTTATTTTTTTGGTAATTGCCGTGTGTGTCTTATTTGAGAAACATGATTAGTCCACATATGATTTGTTCTGCTTTTGATGGGAGACCTTTCACTAACTGTCCTACCGGCCAATAGAACGTCATCACATATAAAAGTAGGGTTATTACTCGGTCAGCTCAAATCAGTTATAGCATTGTGGTCGAGTTGGTAAAAATCTCCAGGTGTGGAACCCCCACACCCTGGTTTGAATTCCGCCGACGCTGATTGGAGTTAAATTCCAATCTATTCTTGGTGGCTAGGAGGGAGGAAGCGTTCTAACATGATCTCCCGGCACGGATTAGTCTCTGGGCCTAGGAACTTTTTAAGGAACCGTGTGATCTCGATAAAAAAAAAATTTTAAAAAAAAAAAAAAAAACTTCACCTCCTTTAAGCGTTGACTCGGAGTTTGACTGTCGGCTCGAGTAGGAGGGGGTGATAGAATTGTAAGGAAGATTGAAGAAGATGAAAAACTCAGAAAAGAGAGAGAGCTTCGTATATTGATACAGAAAAAATACAACCTTGCACACCATATATCAGACTTGTTTTCTACTTTATACTTCTACATTTACTTAATACGAGTAACTTTCCCTTTTTACCCTTAACATCCCCCCTCAAGCTGATGGTAGGAAACTAACATCAGATTGCAATAGTAATAAAATGTTGTGATTTATATAGAAGTGAAGATTCTTGCTTCAGCCAGGAGGAATGAGCGGCAGTAACTGAGAAGCATTATATGTGGCCAACGTAGACATATACTTGGTTGAGAGGAGAAGGAAGCAGCCTCAGCTTGAAGTTCTGAAGAAGATGGTAATTGAAAATCATAGTGATGCCTGTGAAAACATTCTGCAGCATTGTGACCCCTCTTGAAGCAAATCTGACATTGTAAAGAAAAACCAATAGCAACAACTTGCCTAGGAGCAGATCTTTGGGGACAAGTTTTAGCAATATGACAAAATTGTGAGCATATTTGACAATTATCACCAGGGAAAGAAACACTCTGATGACGAACTCCACCAGAAAAATCATAATCATGACAACCATTTGAATTCCTCAAGTCTTTGGACTTCGCAGAGCCAAGATTGTTGGAAATACCACCAGTGTTGTAGCACTTTGAGTTTCCACAATGATTAATAAATCCTCTAGATTGCACAGAACCAACATCTAACTTCCTATATGCATAGCAATTATAATTTCGATATGGTCCATGAGAAAAGTTATGATGGTACCTGCCACCACCTTTACCTTGATTCCTTGGATGAAAATATCTTGTGAGAACCAAGTTGTACAATCCTTGAGCATGTGCACTGACATGATGGGATTTAGAAAGCTGACAGTCTTGGTTTCTTGTAGCTGTTAAAGTCATTGGAGCAGAGGCAATGATCTTTTGTTCTTGATCAAGAGAGTCTTGGTTTCTTGCAGCTGTTAAAGTAATTGGAGCAGAGGTAATAATCTTTTGTTCTCAATCAAGATCAGCTTCAACATCTAAGAGTAGTGTACGAAGTTCTGGTAGAGATGTAGATGATTCCTTAGTACGAATGATCAATCTGATAGTTGCATATTCAGCAGGTAGCCCATTTAAGATCAAACTCACTATTTCATCATCGGGAATAAGAATTCCAGCTACAAAGAGTTGGTCCTGAACAGTTTTAAAGCGTTCCATATACTTGTCAATACTATCATTACCTTTCCGGATTTTCTGCATGGACGTCTTTAGCTCAAAAGCTTTGAACTTTGAAAGTTTAGCATATCTATCTTCAAGGGAATACCAAACTTCTTTTGAGGTTTTACTCCCAACAATGAATGAAAGAGCTGAAGATGACAAAGTACCAGCTAGTAGAGCCATTAGAGCAGAGTCATGCTTCCTCCAGTCCTTACACTCTTGTGTAAGCTCAGGGGTAATTCCAGCCTCTTGTGCAACTTTGTATCGTGAAGGACAAGGGATAGACCCATCAATATATCCCATTAGATCACACCCTACCAACATTGACTCGAGCATAAATCGCCAAGACACGTAATTAGTGTCTAGCTGAAAAGTGATGATATTGGAGAAGTTGGAAAGGAGATAACTGTCCAACTGATTGCTATTCATGATCCTTGTAGTACCAGATTCTTCTTCACAAGAAACCAAATGCAGAATCACCCAACTACTTCTGAACCCAACTGTACCAGACACTTTAGCTCATCCAATACAATAGCAGAAAATCACCCAAATATTACTGAACCTAGTGACACCAAACACTATCCATTCTGCAGAGTCTTCTCCTAGCAACAACAACTAATTCTTTACCAACTTTCAATTTTGGACAATAACCATTCCAAATAGTAGAAATGGCAAAGAATTGAATTCCATATAGTAGAAAGAACTCCAACCACCCGTTGAAAACAATATTGCCAATGGAAAAGCTTCCTGACTTTCACTTATGTTCAAATGTAGTCAAAAGTTCAACTATACTGCAATTATTTGTCCAAGAAATCACTATTCAGAGAACAAGGCTTCACAACACTTGTGTAGAACATATGCTTTAAACTACTAGCAAATTCAGACCACCATTTCATCACTTTTCTTGAATACAGTACTTAACCAATATATTTCTTTCAAATTTCTTTGTCAACAATAAATCAAGCATAGACATCATACTTCGATCAACAACCAATTCGAGAAACCCCAAATTACAACAGTAAGAAGCTCTGAACTAAAAATCCCCAAATGTCTAGGGTTTGTAAACAGATCAAGATTTCAACTTATCACTTATGCAACTACTTTGAGCTTCATAGATTGATTACGAACACAATTCATATAAATCCAAAGCTTCGATGAAGGAAAACAACCTTGAATTTCAACAATTTGAACTTGAATCAACTTGACGAAGATTTCACTTATCTGAACCCAATTGGCTTGAACACTACAGCTTGACGAAGAAGGATGTTGAAGAACTAAGCTAGAAAACTCTTCAATTCTTGAGAGAAACTAGGTCACCGATCGACCTGGCTCTGATACCATGATAGAATTGTAAGGAAGATTGAAGAAGATGATGAAAAACCCAGAAAAGAGAGAGAGCTTCGTATATTGATACAGAAAAAATACAACCTTGCACACCATATATCAGACTTGTTTTCTACTTATACTTCTACATTTACTTAATACGAGTAACTTTCCCTTTTTACCCTTAACAGGGGGTACCTGCAGAAAACCCTCTGATACCTAAGTCAGTATGTTTTCTAGTCGAGTGGAGTAAAACAAGTCGGAATGAGATGATTTACTTTGACGTTGAGCCGCCTTTATATAGGCGATGACTTACTTGGGGAAGAAGCCGTCATTATTCCCGCCTTCATGGTCGCATTCATTTGTTCATGTATTAACAACGGTTAATCATGACTCATTTACGACGGTCATTCATTGCGCATTCATAATCGTAATCATTGCGCGTAGTTATTATCGTGGTTAATGCCGTAATAATCGCCGCATTCATGACTGTAATTTATCTCCATACTAATTGAGAAGTTAATCGCCTTAATTGCGGGCGCAACAAAAGTTGACCACTCCCACAGTTGACAATTTGATTCGAGTTGGTGGCAGGAGGTTTGGGCAATTGTGATGTGGATGGTTACTGGGATCGAGTCTTTTTGGTCCTGAGTTGGTCATGCATGGGTCCATTGGGTGATCATCGAGTTTTCTTTTTCCTTGTAAAACCAAGTGCGTGTTTAGGCAACTAGATTGTTGGGACGATTTTTTCTTCGAGGACAAGGTGTTCTTAATTATTAGATAATAGGCTTGGTTTGGTTTTGGCCTAAGATACGACTATGGCTTTATACTTATTCGCATATGGTACACAGTATACACCAAAGCTAATGCCAATTAACCTCTATGACTCCCAGGTGAGGCTTTTGTGTGTTTCTCGTATCTGAGTTAAAACAACGCTCTTTCAGCGCCAAATGAAATTTCAAAGGATAGCTTACCTCAGTGTTTGAATGTAGCCTAATTTACCACTTCTTTCTTCCAGCACTTCCACTCATTTCAGGACAATTCATATATAGTACGTTCTATACCGGCCCTCAACATAACCTTCCATTTAGCTAGTTATCAGTATCACATCGACCCACATTATTCTTGCTGCTCTCAAGATCAATTGGTGTGGATGTGAACTAGAAGAGTAGTAGACGAATGAGCAGTTTCGGTTGATCGGAGGAACGAGCAAGCATCTTGTTGCTGTGCTTCAAGGCCTTTAAAAGGTCGATCGTAGCAGGCCGGTATCCGTATCTAATTCACATTCAAATGATGATGCGATGTTTATGCCAACACCAATTTCCAATTAGTTGTGATGCTTTGTTTTTTAGTCCTAATTTGTTTCATTTTATATTATATAGTTTTTATCAGATCAAAAATTTCCATACCTTGTTTGATCTAGTTGGTAACCTGTTAATTAAGAACAATTTCAATCGAGATGAGATGTATGTTAGAGTGTTCAACATACGCTACTAGAATAGATATCTCAATTTTCCTCTTTGGTCTTTATAGCTTTGTTTGAATGAGCGCCCATCTTTTCCTCTTTGGTCCTTTTTTGTAGTTCTCTTTTCACTGCCAAATATAAATGGAGCTTTGTTTGTCAGTGTTCAACATGTAAGCGTTTGATTTGGCCTTGTACAATATCTTGAGGGTTACGTGTGGGCAAAGCAATTGGGGCTTGTGTAGAAATTAATTAATGTTCAACTCGATCGGGCCAAGTTATTCCAGGAAAGTGCAATCATGATTGGCGTAACTAGTTTCCCATTAGATTAAGAAATTATCAATTCCATAGGGAATACCGTATATTTTAAAACCTTTGTCCCTATTTTATGTTCCTTGCTGCCAAAGGTACAAGCTGTGGAAAACCCATTTGATTAGCTTGATTACTGGTTAAGTCTGACAACTTGACAACATACTGATATTAATTATAGTATGTGTGTGTGTATATATAGGAGATGTGACTGAGTCGATCAAAATAATTGATGCTGACAGTTGAGGTTGATATATATATATATATATATATATATATATACTAGTCATTCTACGCACATGCAGAGCATGTGCAAGTATTTTTTATTTTATTTTTTCAGAAATAAAAAAGAAAATTGTCATTACAGAGAGAAGATAGTGGGAGTAAAAAGTGGGTTGTGGGTGTTTTTTTTTTTAATAATAAAAGTATATTTTATAAATGTCATAATTGTCCTTGTAATTTAATTAATTCTCAAAGTTTTTTAATCTTCTACGGTCATTTCTGTCAAAATTTTTGATTTTGGTTAACAAACCCTCTTCTCTTAATAATATACTAGATGGGCCTCACACACTATGTGTGTGAATATTGATTTTTTTTTTTTTAATAGGAATTGGGATTTTTTTTACAGGATTGGGTAGTTTTTTTCAAGTTTTTATCTGTTTCACTTTCACCATTTTTTTCTTTTTCCTATTTTCTGTTTATTTTTTAATTTGACTATATTACCCCTATCCAATTTATGAGTTGTAAAGTTTTTTAATATTTTAGGGTCATTTTGGTACATTTTTTCTGTTTTGACTAACAAAACTTCTTCTCTTAATAATAGTATATATATATATATATATATATATATATATATATATATATATATATATATTTATTTATTTATTTCTAAAGCTTTAGCTATATATGATGCTAGAAAATTTGCAGTAGTTGGTTAGAACAAGTTGATCGAGGAGATGAGACTGAGTCAGAATAATCAATGCTGACAGTTGAGGTTGATATATTTCTAAAGCTTTAGCTATACATGATGATGCTACAAAATTTGCAGTAGTTGGTTAGAACGTTTCTTTCCATCGAGATTTGTTTATTATTATATACAGATAGAACAATGTGATCTGGTTATTAGATTATTAAGTTAAACTAAGAAAATTGCCAGGAAGTTTACAAAGGAATTAAGGAACATTCAAGGTAATGAGAAATTTGAGATGCAGGTATAGAAGACCAAATGAGCGTCTTGACAATTTCTTTGAAGCAGTGCTAATACCAATGGATAAAAAAGAAGAGACAACTACACAGTATTGGGAAACTAGATGATTTCTTTGGAAAATGTCGCAGCAGTTGACCCTGATGGTAGATGGTCTTGACTTTTGACACAAGTTTAAAAAGAGAAGGCTTCCCCATGAAAGATCACTCAACAATATCAGCTCAAACATAAGACAAAAACCTTTTCTCCTAGCACAGACATATTATCTGTTCAGAAACCCAGAAAAACAAAAGCCAAATAGCACTACAAAAAGAAATGGCAGAAAGTGTAGTGACCTTTTTAGTTGGCAAGGTCAAGTCACTACTGGAAGGAGAGGTGAACCTATTGTCAGGGATCCAAGCACAGGTCAAGGACATGGTTAATGAATTAGAGCGCATTCAGGCGTTCTTAAGGGTTGCTGATGCAAGGGAAGACGGTGACCCTCAGCTCAAAGTGTGGGTCAAACAAGTCAGAGAAGTGGCTCATGAGATGGAAGATGCCCTGGATAAATTCAGGCTTTCCTATTCCAATGACCCCCTGCGTGGCTTTCGTACTTCACTTAAGAAGCTTACTTGCATCATAAAGAAATGGAAGGCTTGCCATGAAATTGCTGCTGATATTGAAGGGCTAAACTCCAAAGTCAGAAGCCTCAGAGAGAGACGTGACGCATACAATCTTGTTGGCGAAGCTGGCTCCGCCTCTTCTCGTCGGATTGGGCAACGTCAGTTTGGTCAAGGGGATGCCCTCTTACTGGAAGCAGCTGATCTTGTGGCAATCAGGGAGCCTAAAAAACAGCTGATCGAGTTGCTTATGAAGCATGAGCCAGGACGCCAGGTGTTATCAGTGGTTGGGATGGGAGGATTGGGGAAAACTACCTTGGTTAAGCAAGTGTATGAGGATCCCAAGGTTAAGAAACACTTTAAGGTTCACGCCTGGATCACTGTTTCTCAGTCAGTCAATATGAACCAGTTCCTAAGACTCATGATTCATAACATCTTCCAAGTTATTCAGAAACCACCTGAGGAAGAGGTTGATAGCATGGACAACAACCAGCTACGTGAGAGAATAAAAAAATTGCTGCAGCAAAGTAGGTACCTGATTGTTCTTGATGATTTATGGCACATAGATGCCTGGGATGTGATAAATCATTCAATCCCCAATAACAAACTTGGTAGTCGAGTAATGCTCACTACTCGTAATCATGCAGTAGCACATGCCTCTTGCTTGGGGAAGCAAGGTATGATCTACCTTTTAGAGCCCTTATCTGTAGAAGAGTCTCGGTCTCTTTTATACAAGAAGACATTTCAGGCAGACTCATGCCCGCCAAACTTGAAGAGCATTTGTGACTGCATCTTAAGCAAATGTGGAGGACTGCCCCTAGCAATTGTAGCAATTGGCGCTGTTCTAGCTGCAAAAGACAAGAGGATTGTAGATGAATGGACTGCTATTTGTACAAGTATTGGTGCCGAGATTCAGGAAAATGATCATCTTGACAATATGAAGAAATTACTGTATCTCAGTTTCAGTGATTTACCTTACCAGCTGAAATCGTGTTTCTTGTATTTGAGCATCTTTCCTGATCTCTACAGAATTGAGCGTATGAGATTAATTCGGTTATGGTTAGCTGAAGGATTTCTGATCGAAATGGAAGGAAAGACACCAGAAGAAGTTGCAGAGAGTTACCTTAAGGAGCTATGGGACAGAAGTTTGATTCAGGCAGCAGAAATAGCAACTGATGGGAGAGTCAAATCATATCGTATCCACAATGTTTTACGAGAGATTGTCATTTCAAAGTCCAAAGAGCAAAATTTTGCAGCAATAGAGAAAGAGAAAGATATAGTGTGGCCAGAAAAAGTTCGAAGACTATCAATAGTTAACTCGGTGCAGAATGTACAAAAGAAGAGGACTCCATCTACACTTCGCTCTTTGCTCATCTTTGGGGTAGAAGGTTCACTTTCTGACTTTTCCATACCAAAATTATTTCCTATAGGTCTTCAGTTGCTTACTGTATTAGACTTGCAAGGTGCACATATAGAGGTCTTTCCAAAAGAGGTTGTCAAGCTGGTTCTTCTCAGGTTTCTTAGCCTGAGGGGTAGCAAGGTGAAACAAATTCCAACCTCCATCAAGAAGCTAAGATACTTACAGACTCTGGACCTTAAACACTCCCATGTCGTTGAATTGCCAGCTGAGATTTTGAATCTCAAGCAACTTCGCCATCTCCTGGTATATCGTTATGAAGTTGAGTCTTATGCACGCTTTAATTCCAAATATGGAGTTAAGGTTCCTGCAGGAATATGTGGCCTGGAAAATCTCCAAAAGCTGTGTAAAATAGAGGCAAATCAAGACAATGGTGCTTTAATGGCAGACCTTGAAAGATTGACTCAACTAAGGAGGTTAGGCATTTTAAAGTTGAGAGAAGAAGATGGACTAGCCTTATGTTTATCCATTCAAAAGATGAAAAACCTTCGCGCATTGTCTGTATCTTCAGGAGAGAAGGAAGGGACAATTGATCTGAGCCATATTTCTTGTGCTCCTGAATTTCTTCAGCGACTGTACTTGACAGGTCGTTTAGAAAACTTACCACACTGGATTTCTTCTCTTCAAAACCTGGTCCGACTGTTTCTAAAATGGAGTCGGTTGAAGGAAGATCCTGTTGTCCATCTTCAACGCTTGCCAAATTTGGTACATCTTGAACTCCTACAAGTTTATGATGGGGAAAGCTTGCATTTTGAGGCAGGAGGGTTTCCAAATCTGAAGTTACTAGGTATTGATAAATTAGAAGAACTTCAATTGGTAAAGATAGATAAGGGAGCTGAAGGAATTGTGTCCTAAAACAATCATTTTGATGTAATTATTATTGTAATTATTATTAATCAAAAGGGCAAGTTTATTGTTCATTGCTTATATTTAATATTTGATTGAACAAGGTCCAAGGAATATGAGTTAAAGAGAAAGTAATCTAAAGAGTTAGATGTGTGAGACCTTTACTCTTTCACACTCTTATCCTAAAAGGTTCCTAGTCATAGGATTATCACTTGGACATTGATAATCCGGAAAGACTAGCACATACTATGTATGCTCAATATGGAGGATGATATGTCTCTTGTCATTTGTGTAGAGACACTAATACAAGTATGTGGGTGCTCTTAACTTAAAGAGTACACTGAACGCGATCATTAGAGTTCTTGTATGGAGTCTTACTTACATGTCAAACTTGAACTCTAAATTGCAATAATACAAATTAGTCCTTTGACCTGAGACACCATAGTTGTCTTATGAGTGAATGGATTATCTCTTGATGATGCAATAACATTGTGTCCCTTAATGGATATAATAGATGCATTCATTGGTATAATCAATTCGGTCATGGAGACATGTGAGTGTACAATAAGGAATCTCTATCCTTAAGTAAATAAGGTGTATGTTCAAAGATGTGATTCAATGAGTCTTTGGCCAAAGCATTGAATGAGATTAAAAAGGAGTTTTTAATCACATTCTAAGAATCACATAAGAATGAAAATCACATTAGGGGATTGACATATCAATTCCATACCCCGATGATGTGATTTAGAACATAGTGTTAGAGAAGGACCGTATTGTATTGTAATTCCAATTGAATAGGTTCTTTGTCATTCTACATTAACTAGGGTAGTCATGATATGTTGCAAGACGTCACTCATGACTTGTGAAGTCCCCGAGGATTAATAAACATTTATAATCCTAATAACAAGGGAGAATCAAAAATGGAGTTTTTGATTCGTAAACAAAATAGAATGGTTTCTATAAACTTCACTGCCTTGTTAATTAGAACCTAAGAGATCGCACACCATATAAGTGGATCCTTGAGATTGTATATGAAGAAGATTAAACAAGAGTTGGTTATGACCAAATAATTAATTAGATTTATTATTTGGACATAATTAGGTTTTTCGGGTAAAACCGAACCTATTGGGCCTAAACGATTGTCGGGCTTTTCGTGTGGACTTGGGCTTCACTAAATGAGATTTAAATGAAAGCCCAAGACACATTTTTAGTGCCCAATAACAAGTATGGACCAGCCAAAATATTGGCTTTATGAAAGTCAATATTTTCTTTTAGTAATTGGAGTTATTTCCTATTATATAAAAGTGAAAGCATGGACAAAGAGAATAAGTGTGTCTCCACACTATTATTTTCAGATTTGAGAGAGAGAGAGAGAAAGAGTTCTTTCTTGGTCCATTACAAAATTAAAGGAAAGAAGAACACTTGCATAATTTCTTCTTTTCGTTCATCTTTCTTCATCTCTTGATTCACTTGGTGAAGATCCTTAGAGGCCATATATTTTTGTGGCTTTACTTGTTACATCAAGGAGGAGATTACAAGCACAAGAAGGAGTACAAGAAAGAGTTCTTAATTCAAGGTGCTTCAAGGTGGAGGAAACACACACAAGGAGAGATCAAGGAGAGGAACTTTGGTGGTTCACTTGGATCGGATTAAAATCACGCTCCAAGGGTGAGTAGAACATAAACTCCCTCTTTGTTCTTCCTTACTATGCATGCTATGTTTATATACATATCACAATAAGCCAAGATCATGGGTTAAAGGAATGGATTTTATGTTTAGTTAGTAGTTTAATGGTTAAACTAATTCCGCACTAATTAAAAAGTTTTGAAATCCATCCATTCCTTCAATTGGTATCAGAGCCATTGGCTTAATTTTGATATGTTATAAACATGGCTAAGTATGTTGGTTGATGTGATTTTCTTAAGCTTAGAGTAATATGTAATTTAGATCATAAAATTTGCTTTATCATAAAAGTTATGAAGCATGTGATGTAAGGTAGATTTTATGATAGCTAGAAAAAGTTTTCTGGAAATTACATGTAAGAAGTGGTTTAAGTTTTATGAAACTTTGATGCATATGAGATATGCATTAAGGGATTCTATATGTTTCTTAATTAAGGTGTTAATCTTAGAAACATGTTAGATTATATATGCTTTAGGGTATGCATGATTTTTGGCTTCAAAGATGAAGTAAACAAGTGTTCAATGGAAGAACACAAAGCTGAAATTTTATTTCCAGCTTTGGAACATGTCTAATCTAGTTATGAACTAGCTAATTTTTCATGGTGTTTGTTTTTCACTTTTGATCCATAAATTCATGAATTCAAATTTACCTAATAGTTAATGATGACATAAAATCATTTCCATGTTTCCCTCACCAAAAGGTTGGTAGAGTTAGTCATCTTTACTATTAGTTTCTCTAAATTATTCACCAAAAGTTGGAATGAGATAAAAGACATGTCTCCCTAAATTATGAGATAAAAGACATGTCTCCCTAAATCACTCACCAAAAGTTGGTGAATCATGATGTAAAACATCATCCCCTAAATCACTCACCAAAAGTTGGTGATGCATGATGTAAAACATCATCCCCTAAATCACTCATCAAAAGTGATGTGAGACATCATCCCCTAAATTACTCACCAAAAGTTAGTGATGCATGATGTAAGACATCATCATCCCCTAAATCACTCAACTAATTTACTTGCATTAAATTAAAGTAATTTAGTGGTTAACTTATTTTGATTGAGTTAATTATGCTTGTTTAATTAACCTTATTAATCTTGGTTAATTAAAGGATGATTATGGACTATGGCCAAATATAATTGAGCATGTGATTGGCCGACTATTCATTTTGAATGAATGTGGTTATGTAATTAAAGTAGTTAATTCATTTGGGTTATGTAATTAAAGTAGTTAATTCATTTGGTTGTGTAACTAAGTAGCTTATTTAATTTATTCAAGTTTGATTAAATTAAATGGGAGCTTGTATGCCCCTCATCCACTCTTGTAATCGAAGATGGAGGCACATGAGGATGATCCAAAGAAGAAGTTTGAAGTCATCAAGCCTTGAAAGGAGTTCAAGTGCAAAGTGTAATAGCTTAGCTTAGTTATTTAATTTTCGTAATCGTTACGCGTAATTAAAATCAACCACCCAAACATGACCTTGATCCAACATATTGGCTCATGTTGGATCAAACAACAAGTCCATAATCATCCTATGTGACCTATTATAATTGTATGTTCATTGCACTTGATTAAGTAATTTTATATTTCCCATGATTCCATTTGAAAAATGTTTTTGATGAAATCAAATTGTTTTTCTGAAAACAATTAGTGGGAGTATTTTATTATAGATCAAGTATAATGAATGTGTGATTGCAATAGGATCAAAGCAAATGCAATGTGATTGTTATTAATAAGATTATTAAAGATGAGACCTTAATATTCCCTCAAAGTGATATTAAGTTGAAAAACGAAGAAGTCATTATGAATGCTTCTTTGTGGCCTTCCAACATTGTAATCTCCCAGTAGATGTTCTTGCATGTGAATATCATTCCGAACGGAGGTATTTCTTGCTAGGAGCATTAAAGAGAGGTTATTCAACATTTGATGTTGTAAGGTAGGGACAAATCTTGGTCAATATTCTATTATGATGAGATTTAATTTTTGATCTCTATACTTACATGAGATGTTGGGTATAGCTTAACTAGAGTAATTTATCAATATCCTATTATGGTGAGACTTAATTACTTTAGAGGCCAAAGTTATGGATATTCACATTTGATGTGATTGGATAAGAGTATCCTCTCATGGAAATTAAGTTGACTTATAGTTCTATTATGATGCGGTTGACTTAATAAAAATGAGTCTTCCATACTCACTAAGAGTTTTAATTTATACTCTCGAATTCCTTGAGGGATTTGGAATTTGTTAAAATAGTGAGAGGGTGCCATTTGATTCTTAAGACCCGAGTCACTTGGTTTTAAAATCAATCTCACTTCTTTTATTTTATGTTATGTTGACTGCAATATGTCAGGACATCTTATCACCAAAATTCTCAATGAAAATCGTCTTGAGGGCCCAAACTTCAATGACTGGCTCCGCAATTTGAAAATTGTATTGACATTCGATAAGATCGCTTATGTCTTACAAAATGCACCTCTTCACACTCCATTGGCTCAAGATGCAACCGATGAGCAACGTGTTGCTTATCAAAAGCATAAGGATGATGACACGCAAGCTAAATGTGTTATGCTTGCATCCATGAACTCACAACTTCAGAAGCAACATGAGAATATGGATAGCGCCAGTTCTATATTACTCCATCTCACTGAATTGTTTGGTGCGAGAAATAGAAATGTGCGCTTCACAGTAGTCAATGAGCTTGTTAAGACAAAGCATGTGAGGGGTGCACCTGTTCATCAACATGGTCTAAAAATGATAGGCCTTATTGAGCAAATTCAAGACCTTGGATTTGCACTTGATGCGGAGCTAGCTCAAGATCTTCTTCTTTCCTCCCTAGATGATTCATTTTCTCAGTTCATAATGAACTATAATATGCAACAAATGGATCATACTCTTTCTGATCTTCTCAATATGCTGGTAACAGCTGAGAAGCAAATTAAGAAAGAGAGTGGGAGTGCGGCTATTATCGCTTCTTCTTCATCCAGTAAGTCCAAATGTAAAGGCAAAGGGAAGAAGAAACAAGTGATAAAGCCTAAGGGAGTAGTCCAAAAGAAGAAGAAGAAGGAACAAAAGGAACCAAAAGGTATTTGTTTCTTTTGCAACAAAGATGGGCACTGGAAGAGGAATTGCAAAGCTTATCTTGCATCCTTGAAGAACAAGTCTTCAACAGAAGGTATGATCAATGTGATTGAATCAATATTTACAGTTAATAATACTTCCACTTGGATAATTGATTCAGGTGCATCCCACCATGTTTGCACTTCGTTGCAGGACCTAGTGGGAGCAAGGAAGCTTAAAGCTGGAGAAATTTCCCTATGTGTAGGAAATGGCACAAGAGTTGATGCCAAAGCCGTGGGGACTTATATTTTGAAGTTACCATCAGGAGATACATTGGAGTTAAATAATTGTCTTTATCTTCCTATATGTATAAAGAACCTTATCTCCATCTCCATGCTTTTGAAGGATGGTTATAGAGTAGTTTTTGATAAACTAAGTGGTTTTGTATCTATTAATGAACGCATGATATGTCATGCTAATATTATTGATGGTCTCTTTCATCTAGCTTTAGATGGTAGTATTAACTGTATGAAGGAAAATGCTTTGGGATCTAAGAGAACTCGAGAAACGGTTAACCCCATTAAGATGTGGCACCTTAAACTTGGTCATATTAGCCAAGATAGAATTCACAAATTATCCAAAAATGGATACTTAGAGTCATTAGGATCTGATCCTATGCCTACTTGTGAGTCTTGTCTAAAAGGAAAAATGACCAAGTCACATTATGGTGGACAAAGAACAAGAGTTAAAGAACTCCTAGGCCTAATACATACCGATGTATGTGGTCCCATGTCCACTATTAGTAGAGGTGGATTCTCATACTTCATAACCTTTACCGATGATTATTCTCGGTTTGGTTATTTATACCTTATGAAGAACAAATCTGAAGCCTTTGAAAAGTTCAAAGAATTTAAGAATGAAGTTGAGAAACAAACCGACAGAAGTATTAAGGCTCTAAGATCTGATCGAGGAGGCGAATACTTAAGCAATGAGTTTATTGATTATCTCAAACAAGAAGACATTGTTTCTTCATTAGCTCCTCCTGGAACACCACAACTCAATGGTGTCTCTGAAAGGAGAAATCGAACTTTGTTAGACATGGTTCGTTCCATGATGAGCTATACTGATTTACCTATATCCTTTTGGGGATATGCACTTCAAACAGCAATTTATTTGTTGAATAAAGTGCCTTCCAAGTCCGTCCCTCTTACACCATATGAGATGTGGCATGGGAAGAAACCAAGTCTCAATCATATTAAGATTTGGGGTTGTCCAGCTTATGTCAAAAGACTAGAAGCAGGCAAGCTTGAAGCTAGATCAAGCAAGTGTTTATTTGTGGGATATCCTAAAGATAGTTTAGGATATTATTTCTATCAACCTGAAGAACAAAAGGTGTTTGTTAGCAGGAATGCCACTTTCCTTGAAAGGGACTACGTCCTTGATGGAAATGTTGAGCAAATGGTAGAACTCAAGGAAGTGTCCAACAAGCCACAAACTAACACTCCATTTCCCATTGAACAACTTCCTGAACCAACTATAACACAAACTCCAAGAATATCTAGTAGGATCCGGATACCTCCCAAGAGGTATGGTTTGTGTCATGAAAGCCTTGGGGAGTTAAATCTCCTTGGTGACAATGAAAACCTGCATGATCCTTCTAGTTATAATGAAGCAATGTCAAACGTTGACTCAAAGAAATGGCAAGAAGCCATGGAATCCGAGATTGACTCTATGTATACCAATCAAGTCTGGACTCTCGTTGACCCTCCACCTGGTATTAGACCAATTGGAAACAAATGGGTCTTCAAGAAAAAGATAGGCTCATATGGTAAAATAGAAACCTACAAAGCTAGGTTGGTGGCAAAGGGCTATAAGCAAAGAGAGGGCATTGACTATGAAGATGTGCTCTCTCCTGTTGCCATGGTTAAATCTATTCGGATATAAGCAAGCTTCAAGGAGTTGGAACATCCGTTTTGATGATACAGTCAAGTCTTTTGGTTTCACACAAAACATGGATGAACCTTGTGTTTACAAGAAGGTCAGTGGGAGTGCTGTTGTGTTCCTTGTACTTTATGTAAATGACATCCTACTCTTTGGGAATGATGTAGGAATGTTATCTTCAATTAAAGTTTGGTTGTCCAAGACCTTCCTTATGAAGGATCTTGGAGAAGCTGCCTATGTATTAGGAATAAAGATCTATAGAGATAGATCAAAAAGATTAATTGGATTATCTCAATCCTTGTACATAGACAAAGTGCTGAATAGATTTCACATGGAACAATCTAGAAAGGGTTTTCTGCCTGTCAGACATGGCATTCACCTTTCTAAGAAAATGTGCCCACAAACGATTGAGGAAGTGCAAAAGATGAGCAAGATCCCATATGCATCTGTAATAGGGAGCCTCATGTATGCGATGCTATGCACAAGACCTGATATCAGTTATGGCGTAAGCATAACTAGTCGATATCAGTCCAATCCAGGTTTAGAACACTGGAATGCTGTTAAGAATATCCTTAAGTACTTGAGAATGACTAAAGATTTATTCCTCGTTTATAGAGGTGGTGATTTGTAATCAGAGTTGCAAGTGGAAGCATACACAGACTCAGATTTTCAATCTGATGTGAACAACAGAAAATCCACATCAGGGTTTGTCTTCACCTTGAATGGAGGTGCAGTAAGTTGGAGAAGCTGCAAGTAAAGTGTTACTGCAGATTCCACTACTGAGGCAGAATATATTGCAGCTGCAGAGGCTGCAAAGGAAACAGTTTGGATGAAAAAGTTCAACACTGAACTGGGTGTGGTTCCTACCATTGAGTCACCGATTCCACTTTACTGTGACAACAATGGGGCAATTGCTCAAGCCAAGGAACCAAGGTCTCATCAAAAATCCAAACACATCGAAAGACGTTTCCATATCATAAGGGAGATTGTTAATCGTGGAGACGTTAACATTCTCAAAGTAGCATCTGTTGATAACATATCGGATCCATTCACTAAGCCTTTATCACAAGCAAAGCTAGAACAACATCTTGAGAAGATGGGTGTACGTTTCATGGCTGATTGGGTTTAGTACAAGTGGGAGATTGAAGGAATTGTGTCCTAAAACAATCATTTTGATGTAATTATTATTGTAATTATTATTAATCAAAAGGGCAAGTTTATTGTTCATTGCTTATATTTAATATTTGATTGAACAAGGTCCAAGGAATATGAGTTAAAGAGAAAGTAATCTAAAGAGTTAGATGTGTGAGACCTTTACTCTTTCACACTCTTATCCTAAAAGGTTCCTAGTCATAGGATTATCACTTGGACATTGATAATCCGGAAAGACTAGCACATACTATGTATGCTCAATATGGAGGATGATATGTCTCTTGTCATTTGTGTAGAGACACTAATACAAGTATGTGGGTGCTCTTAACTTAAAGAGTACACTGAACGCGATCATTAGAGTTCTTGTATGGAGTCTTACTTACATGTCAAACTTGAACTCTAAATTGCAATAATACAAATTAGTCCTTTGAC
The DNA here is from genome assembly GCF_958449725.1 of Rosa rugosa. Lineage (NCBI taxonomy): Eukaryota > Viridiplantae > Streptophyta > Magnoliopsida > Rosales > Rosaceae > Rosa > Rosa rugosa. The sequence continues at coordinate 33,751,865 of NC_084823.1, forward strand.
CTGAGACACCATAGTTGTCTTATGAGTGAATGGATTATCTCTTGATGATGCAATAACATTGTGTCCCTTAATGGATATAATAGATGCATTCATTGGTATAATCAATTCGGTCATGGAGACATGTGAGTGTACAATAAGGAATCTCTATCCTTAAGTAAATAAGGTGTATGTTCAAAGATGTGATTCAATGAGTCTTTGGCCAAAGCATTGAATGAGATTAAAAAGGAGTTTTTAATCACATTCTAAGAATCACATAAGAATGAAAATCACATTAGGGGATTGACATATCAATTCCATACCCCGATGATGTGATTTAGAACATAGTGTTAGAGAAGGACCGTATTGTATTGTAATTCCAATTGAATAGGTTCTTTGTCATTCTACATTAACTAGGGTAGTCATGATATGTTGCAAGACGTCACTCATGACTTGTGAAGTCCCCGAGGATTAATAAACATTTATAATCCTAATAACAAGGGAGAATCAAAAATGGAGTTTTTGATTCGTAAACAAAATAGAATGGTTTCTATAAACTTCACTGCCTTGTTAATTAGAACCTAAGAGATCGCACACCATATAAGTGGATCCTTGAGATTGTATATGAAGAAGATTAAACAAGAGTTGGTTATGACCAAATAATTAATTAGATTTATTATTTGGACATAATTAGGTTTTTCGGGTAAAACCGAACCTATTGGGCCTAAACGATTGTCGGGCTTTTCGTGTGGACTTGGGCTTCACTAAATGAGATTTAAATGAAAGCCCAAGACACATTTTTAGTGCCCAATAACAAGTATGGACCAGCCAAAATATTGGCTTTATGAAAGTCAATATTTTCTTTTAGTAATTGGAGTTATTTCCTATTATATAAAAGTGAAAGCATGGACAAAGAGAATAAGTGTGTCTCCACACTATTATTTTCAGATTTGAGAGAGAGAGAGAGAAAGAGTTCTTTCTTGGTCCATTACAAAATTAAAGGAAAGAAGAACACTTGCATAATTTCTTCTTTTCGTTCATCTTTCTTCATCTCTTGATTCACTTGGTGAAGATCCTTAGAGGCCATATATTTTTGTGGCTTTACTTGTTACATCAAGGAGGAGATTACAAGCACAAGAAGGAGTACAAGAAAGAGTTCTTAATTCAAGGTGCTTCAAGGTGGAGGAAACACACACAAGGAGAGATCAAGGAGAGGAACTTTGGTGGTTCACTTGGATCGGATTAAAATCACGCTCCAAGGGTGAGTAGAACATAAACTCCCTCTTTGTTCTTCCTTACTATGCATGCTATGTTTATATACATATCACAATAAGCCAAGATCATGGGTTAAAGGAATGGATTTTATGTTTAGTTAGTAGTTTAATGGTTAAACTAATTCCGCACTAATTAAAAAGTTTTGAAATCCATCCATTCCTTCAGGAGCAATGCCTTGTCTAGAAAAGCTTATGATCCAACGCTGTAAATTGTTGAAGAAGGTCCCATATGGCATTGAATCCTTAACCAGTTTGAAGTTGCTTGAATTTTTCGATATGCCAGATGAATTAATCATGCCACTACATCCAGATGGTGGAGAAGATCATTGGAGAGTCGCTCATGTCCCGGCAGTTTATTATTCCTATTGGAAAGGTGGCGGTTGGGATGTCTACTCATTAGTCAATGACGGGGAGGGATTTCATCATGGTACTTCTGCCATAAGGAGGCTCGAACCTAATATACTATGGAAGGTCTAGCTTTAGGTTCTGTTTACAAATAACTGTACAGAATCCTGTGGAAGCAAGTCTAAAGAATTGTTTTATTATTTTCTTGTTTATGCCTTCCTAATAATTTTCAATTATTCAGGAGTCAGGACATCGTTAGTTTTTTTTTTTTTTTTACCTAATTGTGGGAATTATAGAGATCGTTTTCTCTTGTCTGCACTGTACGTATTCCGATGACATTCGTTGTTTTAGGAGGTTTTCTGTTTTGGCTTGACATTCTTCTTTCCTAGTTGAGTGGACAGAACAACTTCCTGAAGAGAGAAGAGAATTATAGGAGGATATATTATGATTCTACGTACACTGCTAGCTCCTGACAATTAGCGTTTCAAAAATTTAAGTTACCAAACAGTTTTTGAACTCCCACTAAATCGCCAGTAAGAATTTTAGGTTTGATTTGGTTTGGGGTTGTGTTTGCGAAGGTGGATATGAAAATGGGTGAGTCTGGTTGGTGTTGGAAACTTGGAATTTAAGGTGGGAAGGATTGGCTTGAGGACTAAGATTGACACTAACTTACTATCCCCTAGCAACAATTCTAGATAGGAATATGCAATGTACAAAGCATATTATCAACACTGCAAATATCAAAACGGAATACAATGCGGAGAATCGACAATTGATCGACATCTCAGATGTTACCGACCTATAATAGCAAACCTTACAGTTCCTATTTTGCAAATGTTACTGTTACTGCCGAAAAAGAAAGGACGTTCTATGGGAAACTAGGTTTTGGTGTGGTTCCTTACAAATATAAATTTAGAACACAATTCACCTGTATCTTTAAAAGCAAAGCTAAAGGTGATGATGCAAGAAAATTCAGAAAGTTATGTTAGAAATGGATTCGAATTAAGGCTCTTATCCAACAACTTCAAGAGTCAAAAATTGATCGGTCCATGGAGGTTGTTGTAACAGAAAAAGTGACGACATTTTTTTCTTGCATTCAGTGTTTAGGTCCATACTTCTTCCACCCACCCAACTGGGTGCTCACCTTGGGTCTTGAACAGTGCATGTAATACACGCGCTGTTAGCTAGGATTTGACTTCCATGATCATTTGGTGAGGAAGACAAAAAAAAAACGTGGAGGTTAGTAAATAGAGTAATTAAATGCCTTGCACGTGCTATACAATATGAATCAATCCAATATTTCCCCTTTGGCCATAAAAACTTTTGGGAAGGAGAGATGGAATCAGCCAAATCTGCTAGTGTTGTCCGATGTCAATGGTTTAGTCGTCGGCGACAGTTGTGAGTTGGCGAAAGATTAAATCTGAGTTCCCGTCGCTGGAAATCCAATGTCTGGGTTACTGGGTTCTGGGCCTTTTGACCTTTCGGGTTGTGCTTTCAGGACCAGAACAACATTAGCAGCTTAGTGATAGTACCCATCTCTGAATGGTAATTGTACAATTGCAATTAATCAAGATGGGAATATAGGATTTGGCCACTTACTGAACCCAAAAGTGTTGCAGAGATCGCAAAGGATGCCATTTGTTCATCAATCTTGATATATCAAGGTCGAAGTGTGACTGATGTTGAATCGAAAAACCCAGAGGATTCAAAAGAAGATGAAATTGTAGAACTTGATTTGACGACAAAAGCGTCTAACTGACGATTGTTGCCTTTGTCTCCATATTCAATCTCTCCAAAGTCATACCATATAAACACTTCAGATTGAGAACTTTAAAGGTGAATAGATTGCACGAGGCTGCAAGGCTAGTATTGTGTTCCACTCACAGAAATTGTCCCGCCGTCCTCAACCCAACCACTACCTTCCGTCGACTGCGCCCATCCAACCCCACTTCGATTTTGGCCTGAGAGATCTGGATATCAACCTCCTACGACCACCAAACCTCGCCCAAGATCCAATGCAACATCGATCAGCCCTCTTGTATGGATTGCCCGTCGCTGACATCGAATATCAACCACAGTTCTAGTTTACCCATCCCTTGGAATTTTACAATGTCGACAAACAACGTTTTTGGCCAACTCTGTTTCAAAAACTGACATTCTTCGTCTTTGTTAACTAACGGCTTATCCAAGGGTTCATATTGGTTAGTCGCCTCAACGTGCATAGTTTGTTGCCACGTTATTGGGTGACCACCCACCTGGGTGGATAGAAGAATTTTTGCCATGATTGTTCCATGATCATTTTAGCTGGCTCTATTACTTCAAAAATTAATTACTTTTTGAATGTAATTAAGCATCACATACTAAAAATGCTCTTATCTTTCCTGCATTCAGTGTTTAGATCGAGGATCGACTATTTTGCCCTTATATATATTGATGTACTCATACTAAAGTCCGATGTATTATGAATTTCAATTAATGCATTTTAGTTTCTTGATCAAAAAAAAAAAGGCTATTAAATAACAGTGACTATGATTTTATGAAATTCACAGCCATTATCAACAGAGGAGCTCGCATGATCACAAACTTTGTATGGAACTATTGCTGTTTGTCAAAGTTCAACTTGGGGAGAACCATTCCAGTTCTCATTGATCGGTTCATTAGTCCTTAATTGTTTTTTTTTTCTTTGTTTTTGTTCTGGGATTTCAATTTTCCTCTTTCATCTTTGTTGTTTGACCTAGGTTTCTAGATATAAATTAAGACAAAAGGAAGAGAACAGGAAAAACATAATAGTTGTTGAAGGATGTTGTATTCTAGTGTGCCTCTTCAAACTAAGGTTTAGTTCTAGAGTTATAATAGGAGAAGGTTCTAGATTTTCTAATTGTATTCAGATTCTATTACCTTGTATGTACTTTAGAACACACAATTTCTCTCAAATCATATTCTCCTACAACACGTTATCAGCACGAGTCCTAACCCTTGCCCTAGAAACCAAAACCCTAAAACAAAAACCCAAAAACTCTTCTCACTAAAATCTGCCGCAAGCCCTAGCCTGAGCTAGCCACCAGCCCTGCAACCCCATGCTTGCTGCCCCCGCAGCACTCGCAGCCCCCGCGCACCCATGTGCCTGCTGCCCCCGCAGCCCTTGCACACCCGTGTGCCTGTTGCACCCGCAACCCCCGCGCACCCTTGTGCCTGCATCCCCTGCAACCTGTGTGCCTATTGCCCCCGTAGCCCCCACGCACCCGTGTGCTGTGTCCCTTGCAACCCGCGCACCAGCCTGACAGCCCCGCAATTCTACTGCCTTGCATACCCGTTGCCACTGCAGCCCCGCTCATCCGACACAGCTGCAAGCTCCGCCCCATCAAGCCTGCATCAACGCGCGCGTGACTGATGCCCCTAATCAACAAGTAAGTTTTTAAAGATTAAAGTTCCTGCTTTCTTGTCTTTTAAATTTGTTTATTTTCTTCGGGATTTGCAATCTTCCCTTCTCCTCCATCCCACCTTTCTATAATGTGGGTTCGATTATTTAATAAGCGGAATTGTGGGGATTCACGCTATATACGAACTAATAGTGTTCGTGATCGTAGGACTAAGAGCGTCCTCAAGCATCGATCTTTGACCATATTAATGATACGCTAAAAAGTAGCACGTGTCAATCCCCGGCAACGGCGCCAAAAATTGACACACTAAAAGCAAGCGCGCAATTTAACCCTGCAAAATGTAGTTGTTAATATAGAATAAGTAGGGATCGTTCTAGCCGGGGATTGAGGGTACACCTGTAATTGCAAAAATAAATAAAGAATTAAAATAATAAAGTAAAAAGTATTATGTACAAAAATAAAACAAAGAATAGAAATATATACAAGTTAATGTAAAAAGAGGGTTTTGGGATTATAGAATCGGAATTAAAATTAAATGAAATAAAGAGAATGTAAAAACACATATACAAGGGTGGAATGCAAGGAACAAAGATCAAAACCACAATCATATGAATGAAATCCAATTACAATTCTTATAGTTGATTATCTATGTCATGAGAAATAAGTTGACCATGTGAAACGTTAGTAAGCAAACGATTTCCCATATTTTACTTTCCTTGAATAATTAATCTAAGTGAAAGCACCTAAATCAATCCTATTGAACATGCAATCATAGTCTAGAAAGCTAGCTAATCAAGAACACATTCAATGCATGAAAAACAAAGAAAGGATGTCAATCAAAGTGCACAACTTAGTTATAAATAAGTTCACCTATTTGCTATCCTCCTTAATTGATTTCGACTTTTGTCCAAAGCCTTTACTACTTAAATCTAGCTTCAATTACATGCATATATCCTAAGTTGGCCGCCAAAGAACACATACATATAAAAGTTTTCTATAGTCCAAAATCAATTAAGCAATCTCACATAAGCAACATAAAAATCAACACAAAGAAATCACAACTTTTATTCAAACATAGAGACGGGCTTTAAACTTTGCCCTTAACATTATTTGTTAACTAAAATTCATAGTTCTACAAATCCAAACAAAGAAAACCAAAAGAAGTTACAAGGAAAAAGATAGAATTACACCGTGAAGGGAGTGGATGATGAAGAGCTTGAGACGTTGATCTTGAATATTGAAAACAAGACTTCACTATCACGGCACAAGGTGGATGATGATGGCTAGAAGGCTTCATGGCTTCTTCTTCTCTTCTTCTCTTTGCTTGAAAATGCAGAAACTTGAAACTAGAGAGTGTAAAGGAAATGAAACTAAGAACTAGAGAAAAATGGAAAGGAAATGGAGAGACAAAGAAGATGAAATGGATGAAGGAATGTTTTTCTTCTTCTTTGTTGTAGCCTCTATTTATAGGCTACCAAGCAAAACTATTTGGCCTTAAACAAATGATGATGGGTTAGGTTTGAGCATTTAAACATTAATGGAATTTATTAGGTTTGAATATTTAAACACTAATGGAATTTGTTAGGTTTGAATATTTAAACACTAATGGAATTTGTTAGGTTTGAGTCACTTTTTGCTCATTTTTCCTTCAATTAATTCTCTACCAAGACTTCAGATTTTGCCCATGACTTCCTCATATGAAATGATCCACCATGAGTGTAGATCATGCTGTAAAATTTTCAGAATTTATTTCCATACCTTTGGGCCGGAATTGCTACTGGACTCCTTACGGTCCAGTTTTCCAGTTTTGCTTCTGCAGAAAATTGGGCTGACTGTTTGAAGGTCTTCCACTTCAATTTGGCTCTTGCACTCTTCACTACACCAATTTTTCAATCAGACGACAGTGAAAAACTGTCGTCTGATTATAGAGTTTGCTGTTGTCTATCTCAAGCTCTTCACAGATCCGACGGCTAGAATAGATCACCATAGCTGATAAAAAGATTAAAAGCATGTGTGTCAGTTCCTCTAGATACATATTTTACACTTTTGACCCCATTAACAGTGCCAAACGGATTAAACAAATAATACCTTGCATCCACTGTATACCATACACACTGATGATCAGTGTGAGGAAAAAAGAACCCTTACCCGCCCGAAAAGCCAGATCCGTTAAGGCCGAAAGGGCCTGGTCGGGCCGGCCTTCAAATAGGGCCAAATAGGGCCGAAATGGGCCAAAAAAGGGCCTTATTTTGTTTAACAAACAAAAAAAACATTATTTTTTTCTTCTCAAAATATGGCTTAATGGTATATATTAATAGGCATATAAGGATTATATGTGATCCAAAAATTCTGAAATGGAAATTGACCAATCTGAAAATTCTCATATGTTTACATAACATTGATAGGTATTGTGTAAAAAAATTAGGCCGATCTGCCATGAATAAGGCGCCCAACGTAGCGGTCAACGCTTTGCACAAGCAAACTTCCCTAAGGGGAGCGGCACCATGCGCGGACAAACGTTGCGGAATTTTGACATCCGTAAGTAGACCCCCTACCCATGAGAGTGTGGGAGTTGAAAGATCGAAAAAAGTGAATTGCCAAGGACCGGTTAAGAGCATATTTGTTTTATGTTCTATTTAGGGTATTGAGTTGACCGGATAGATCGAGGTCCAACCGAATGCGGAAATTGTTGAAATTTCTACCACTAACATATATTCATATGAAAACAACATCCAGCGGTTCATTTTAAAAAATTCCATTTCGTCCCCCATTTTGCTCATGGAGGGTAACAAGCCTAATAAACTAGTTATACTACATTACAAGACATATAAGGATTATGTGCGATCCAAAAATTTTGAAATGAAAATCGATCAATCGGAAAATTCTTATATGTTTATACAATAGTGATAGGTATTGTGTAAAGAAATTAGGCCGATCCGCCGTGAATAAGGCACCCAACGTAGCGGTCAACGCTAGGGGTGGGCGTCCGGACCCGAAAGAACGAGGACCCGACCCGAACTGAGGAAAAAAGCCCGATTCGGTTCGGTTCTAGAATAGAAATTTTCAGTTCGGTCTAAAGCCCGACCCGAATTCATGTAATCGGTTCGGTCTCGGGTTTCATATTTTCAGGGCCCGAAAGCCCGAACCGACCCGAATACTGTAGCAGTTGCCACATGTCAGTCCATGATTGGGTGTTATAATAATAAGTTAAATATTAAAATAAAATAAAATAAACAACCCTAAAGGAGTAAAGGCTACACTCCGACTAACTCGACCTCAGCCTCCTCTCTTTGCTTCGACTATTGACATACCATCTCGGCATCTCAGTCTAAGCCCCAAATTTCAGAAATTGATAAACCCAGATTAGTGATTACCAGCTGAAAATCTGAAATCTCCCTCTCACTCTCTCAGTCCCTCCCTCACCCTTCTCTGAGTTGTCTATCTCTCTCTCTCCTGCTCCAGTCTCGATCTCGGAAAATCGAAATCCTCCTCCAATGAAGCTTTAGAAGTTCGTCGTCGCCGTCGATTCTCCTTGAGCCTTGATGGTCTGCAGTCTACACTTCGCTCCTCGCAGCGAATTTCGGTGAGTAATCTAGATTCTAGGGTTTTCAATTTGACTTTTCAATCCTCTTGGGTTTTTTTTTTCTTTTTTTCTTTGCAGTTATAAAGTTATGATCTTTCTGGGTTTTTTTGTTTTGTTCAAACTAGTGATAATGATTAATTCTTGGGTTCAGCTTCCTGGGTTCAGTGCTGCTGCCATTGTTTTCAACGG